>NC_067472.1:57934220-58234220 GCF_947179515.1 Apodemus sylvaticus | reverse complement strand
ACTACCTAGAATGGTAGTAAATGGTATAAAAACTGGCTGGGAAAAATTAAACCTGCTTTAGCCTCAGCGCTGGCTGGAGTCATGTTATAATGTTGTCTAATTGTCTTTTTCTTTTCATTCTTCACTCCTGCCCTTGAGACCCGGTTGACTGACTGAGCTGGCTCAGTCACTTTCCAAATCCCAGTGTTGGTTAGACCACAAGTATTAGGTATCTAAACCCCACTTCTCAACCTAACTCTTTCTCAACTCTGTCTCCTGCTGCATTAGTTCTTATCTGTAGAATTCTGCTAACTATAGGCATTCGTAAATGACAATCATTTAATTATGTAAACAGCTGGCTCCTTTAAGAAGGAAGTGTAACTAAAGCAGTAAAGAAGTAAACTTTTGGTTAAATTAGAGGTCATGGTACAACCAAATCCAAAGATAATTAGCACATACAAGGAAAGTTTGTGTCTTAAAAAAACCCATGTTTTGGGATAAGAATATACACCATCATTTCTTTTCTTTTTACCACCCTTTCCTTTATTTTTGTCCTTTGCAATTGCCAAAGTCTAAATATGAAGAAAAGGTAAAATCAATATAATTTTGTTGTGAAAAAGATAAAATTAAGAGCAAAAATAAAATTGTTTTTAAGCAATTTTAATTTAAGAAAGCTATATATTCTCACAATAATAATCTTATTTATCTTCTCTATATTGCACACTTACAAATCTATTACCAAATATCTATTAAATGTCATTTGCTTTATAACTACACTAGAAATTAGATTGTGACAAACTGACATTTTTATACAAACTATAATATGCATCACAACAAAACAAAACAGATAATTTACTTACTAGTTATTATACAATGCAGAGAATCTGGCAGGTGTGTAGAACGTAACGCTTCTATGGAAATCACTAGCTGCCCATCCAGCAATGCTTCCTTTGGTGTTCCTGCTTCACACTTCCAGTGAATTATTAAATATCTTAAAATCTGAAAAGAGCACAAGCCAAGTAAAACATAATCTTTAAAACTATGGTTCTAGCAAATTTGTATGCTACAGTTAAAACTCTATTATAAAATTCTGTATTCCTGCTTATGAAATGTCAGATTTACATTTGCTCAGATCATAGCATCTAAACATAAAAAATACATAGGTAAACAGTATAATTCAATATAATGCACACCAAGACAGGAAATTAAGAAAATAAGTTGCTGGGTAAGTTCACCCAGAAGTGAAAATTGAAAAAAAGAAGAAGAGCAGTTTGTTTTTCTTGCCCAAATAAAAGCCAACTATGAAAAAGAGTGGCATCTAGTTATGAATTATCTTTGTCATTCATTAAATCAACATTTTTGAAGGTCAAAATAAGATAAATACTTAGCTATGTTATTTGAGAATATTGGAAAGGGACTGGAGAAATGGCTCTAAGGTTAAGAGCACTTGGCTGTTCTTGCAGAAGACCAGAGTTCAGTTCCCAGGACCCACAAGGCACCTCACAACTTCATGTTTGCTTTGTAGACCAAGCTGGCCTCAAACTCACAGATCCACCTGCCACTGCCTCCTAAATGCTGGGATTAAAGACATGAGTTACCATATTGGCCTTAAAGACTTATTTCTGTGTGTATTGAGTGTTTTGTCAGTACATACATACATGGACCACATGTTTACTGCCCACGGAGGTCAAATGGCCTTTCTCTGCAAGGGCCCAAAATCTCTCAACCAACACCTTTTTGTTTTTGTTTTTTGTTTTGTTTTGTTAAAGCAGGGAGCTCTGAATAAACAAATTTGGGAACTAAGATCCCAATTTGTACCAGAGATTATGAAGATGGTTTCCTGGTTTCTGGGCACTTCTACAGCCTATCTTCCTTCACATTATTTCCTGTGCAGATTTTTTCCAGTGCCTTTATGTGTAATGATAGCAGTTGGGAAAAGAATACTGACTGGTGGGTGAGTCAGAGCCCTGGGTTCCATCCCAGGCTCTGTCATCTTGTAAAATCTAATCCCCCAGCTTCCTTTGATGATGACAAATAAGACACCAAGGACCAGGAATATTTTAAGTTATCTCAGAACCTATAATTCTGTATTCATTTGTGCAGTGTTCTTTGGAAGGCCTGGAGTTAAGAGTCCCATTAGGTAATGGCTGTCAAGTTCAGCAATGGTGTGAACACATATTGCTAGCCCAGGTATTCATTCAATGCCATCTTCCAGAACTAAATAGTTCCCTGTCCACATGTATAGGAATATGTATGTATGTATGTATGTATGTATGTATGTATGAGCTCTTGGATTCAATCTTCTGCCCCTCACAGTGGCTGCTCTGAGGGCATATCACACCTTATCCTACGTATTGGTGCCTCGTTGCCTACCACCCGACTCTCTGATCCACCCTTTCATGATTGCACATTTCCTTCTCGCCTTTCCAAGTCCCCTCTCATCATAGGTGCGTAGAAAACGCTAAAAATCAAGTTGGCCAGCCTCCGAGCCCCTCTCAGAATCACCTCAGATTTGGCAGTGCCATAGTTGGTGACCCTTCAGGTTCTCAGCTTTAGGTGGTGGTTTTAGCGTACATAAAGGCAAAGCCTGAACACATCAATCAGTTCCTCAGAAAAGACCCATGAGGCTGATGGGTGGTCCTGCACTTCATACCTCAGGCCCTTCCCACAGTCCCAGAGAAAGAGGGATTTTAATTTTTCTAGCCATTCACAGCATTTTCTCCTCCACCTCAGGAAATGCCAGACCCCCTCCGCCCAAAACTTTTGAGGGTCTCCTCACAACGCCCTCTCCTCAGAGTGTTTTTCTCTCCCTTCCCAGCATCACCTCGCAGACAGCCAAAGCTATCCTCTCCATTCCGTAAGGAGAGCGGCTGCAGCTCTCGGGATAGCCAGTTTGGTCACAATCTCCTCATCAGCTAGGGCTTCGACCCGGGAGCGCGCCCACGCCGGCCGAACCTTCCCGCCTGACTGTGCATTCGCCCCGCCCCCAGCCCTCGCGCCTGCGCACGCGGGAGCTGCCCGGGGCGGCCCGCATCAGTAGGCGGGTGGGCGGGAGGACAGGTGGCGCAGCTGCCAAGGTTGGAGGCGAGCCGGGTGGAGGCCAGGCGGTGACTACTCCTGATACTTTCCCACGGTCTCGCCAAGACACGGCCCTCGGCCCTTTTCAAAGCGCTCTGACCGCCCTAGGCGTTTTCCAGGGCCGGTCCCTGGAAAGCCGCGGCTGCGTAGTGCAGAATTCCCGAGCTGGCTCTAGTCCCCAGATGGCTTTGCCTTCTGTTCTGCGGGTGGTGCCTGGGACCAGGCTCTGCTTCCCACATCTAACAGAGGAAAATATGGGTGGCCAATTAAAACTGAATTTTAGGTGAACGATCTTTTTACCCTGTATTATGTGTGCCATGCAATAAGATTTGGAACAAATACTTAGAAAATTATTTTGAAGTTCAAAACTGCAGGTACTAAACTGTATCTGGCAACTTGTCCCCAACTTCTCCCCAGTCTATTCCAGGAGGATCCTTGGAGATTTCCAGTCCCCACCAGACCCTTCCTTCCCCCACGTTTGACTTTACAGAATGTGTGGCTGACAAGCAGCTCTGAGTGTCTCTAGCTAGAAGGAAGGGAGATAGCCCTACGGGTTTAGTGAGATGGACGTAGGCTCGCAACTATCGGGAATCTGACAGATTGCTCCTTGGGCTGCCAAAAGAAGATGCTGGTTTGAGAGATTCTTGCCTGGCAACGAGTTACCCAAGGAGAAGGGTGGAACAGGGCGTTGGCCGCTTTCCTTTAGAGAAAATTCTTCCTCTGCAGAAGCTGGGATTAGGCAGAACAGGCTGAGGCGCTGGCAGAGTGCCTACCCAGTACACAACCTTGGTGCCCCTTTAAAGAACATGTCTCTTGGGACCTGAAATACACCCCTTCCCAGTGCACTCAGAGTTCTTGCCCCTGGTCCTCATCTCAGGTATTCACAGCTAGACATGCTGGAGAGGTGGATTTTACTTCTGTAATATTCATTTTAATTATCAAAACTGATTTTTAAAAAAAAAGCTGGCATTTGGGAAATCACTGGAGTCTTTCCTTCCTTTTCGCATCTCTTTTTAAAAATATTTCCCATTGAAAATGTCAGCTCAGCAGAAATGCTCCGCCTTGAAAATACCACTGGAGATGAAGGGCGGAGGAATGATAGCTAATGGCAAAGTACTTCAGGTGAATTG
Organism: Apodemus sylvaticus; assembly: GCF_947179515.1. Classification (NCBI taxonomy): domain Eukaryota; kingdom Metazoa; phylum Chordata; class Mammalia; order Rodentia; family Muridae; genus Apodemus; species Apodemus sylvaticus. The sequence continues at coordinate 58,230,033 of NC_067472.1, read as the reverse complement.
GTTGTCTTGGCTTCCAGCCCTCCTCCTTGTTAGAGCCTCAGGACAAAGGTACAGGGAACACCCAACACTGTTCTATATGTAGGCATGCGCCTAAGGAAGGTACAGGGAACACCCAACACTATTCTATATGTAGGCATGCGCCTAACAAAGGTAGGCGGAGAGAGAGTGCTCTCACTATTGAATCTAGAACAGAGTTGGAGGAACCTTTGATGAAGGTTCACCTTCAGGGCTCCCATGTCTTTTATTCTTGTAATTAGGCAAGGATTGATGCACTTGCTGAGCTCTGACTCTGCTATACACTCTACCTCTTTGTTGCTCCACTTGTTAAAAGTAATCATCTATGTAACAGGTATTACAAACAGTGAAGACAAGGCTCGGGGACAGGCCGGGGACAGGCCGGGGACAGGCCGGGGACAGGCTGTTTAGCACTCAGTTTTTAACCTTCAGGTCAGACTCTTTTTTTTTTTTTTAAGAATTATTTATTTATTTTGTGTATATGAGTACACTGTAGCTATCTTCAGATACACCAGAAGAGAGCACAGGATCTCATCACAGATGGTTGTGAGCCACCATGTGGTTGCTAGGAATTGAACTCAGGACCTTTGAAAGAGCAATCAGTGCTCTTAACCACTGAGCCATCTCTCCAGTCCAGGTCAGACTCTTAAAAACATCTCTTAAGTCCTCTCTGTACTTCTCTACAGCTATCCAGTGTTTCTTTGCTTGGATGTGACCTGCCTAGCTGCCGGGCAGGTCTGTACTGTGAGTTTATTGATGTTACCATAAAATGCTGACCCCCTCAACAAGATCCAAGGATGCCCTCATCTGCCACAGACCAGGGCTTGAATAAGTTATGGCTTCCACCGAGCTTTCTTACTCATCAGTCTGTGTCTCCAACCTGTTGGAACATTGTAAGTTTTGTGCTATTGAATACCACGTTATGAAACCATGTCTACTCAGATTCCTTCCTCGGGCCAGTGGCTGCAGTCATTAGGGACTGCTGAGGGACCACTTCTCCTCAATAAATTAAGATGTGTGAGGCCCAAAGAAATTAAATGACTGACTAAGGTAAGGTCACACGGTCAAGCAGGTCAACGGAGAAGCTTTCGTGTGTAACTGTAAACACGACAGTCCTGACCTTGGTGTCTTACTTGACATGTTTTCAGGGACCGGTCCTCCCTGATCCCTAGACTGTGTCCAACTGGTTGTATTGTCCTCTGTCTACTCAGAAATTAGATTTGTGTTTCATGTCTGCTTCTGATACTGATTGTTCTGAGACACAAACCCCTGTCTGGACAGTAAAGACCCTATTCTAAGAGCCCCATATTGACTCTGAAACCCCCAAAAGACAAAAAGGCAGTTTGAATGGATCTAGAATGTCATAAACGATGCTGCCAGGCAGTGACATTTTAGGAACTGTTAAGATGCCTTTCCTGTTTTCAATATATTCTCAATATGTATTCTAGAAACTCCTTAGGTTGTCCCTTACTCTCAAGTTCCTCCAGATTATTCACATGCCCTGAAAAAAATAAATGACCTTAGGAATTTAGATGGAAAGTATCCCTGGAACACTCCCTGTTAAACTGTTGTGGAACAGGGTTCATTTGAGGACTTCCAAGAGGCTGTTTCCCACATAGACAATGAGAAAGGGTTAACTACTTCTCTCAGGTCCTGAGAAAAGTCTGTCCCCCACCAGTTCCCATAACCGGGTTTCCTGAAATGGAGCAGGTCCCAGGTGTCTCTCTACTAATCACATCCTTGCAAATGGGGCCATTAGCTCAGATTAGCTCATTCCTTCACCTTCTTGAGGCCTTCTCCACCTGGAGCACAGAATCTGGGGCAACCTCACCACTGACTTCCCATCAGGGGTCAGATAGGGATGCTCTCTTGGAGGGATAGGTGAGGGGACACCAGAGGTCATAGTGGGGCTGACTTCCATAACAGTTCATTGCTATGGCATCATTTTAAGATTTGCAGGCAAAGGGCAATACCAAGACTTACATAACCAAAATAGTTTCCTCTTTGCCCCAACTCCCTATGCTTTTCTTCCTCTCCTTCTTAACATGACTGGCTATGGTACAGCATGGCTTCCTGTCTTTCCTGGCTGAGTCACCCTTCACACAGTCTGATTTCTCATGTACCAGTAGCAGGTGCTGGGCCAGCCAGGAGATTTCAGGCCTTTGCTTTTCCTATTAATTCTCCTTTGTTGGAAAACAAAAAACAAAAAACAAAACCTACAAAATCACAATGTCACAAAAGGTTGCTCCCTCCATAACTGACTTTTTACCTTCTCTATAAAAGGAGTTAGATTTGTTCTGCCAGCTGATACGCACTAGAAAAGAAGCCGGCTTTGTGACCAAGGGTATGGAAGCAGCTGAGTAATCTGGTCACGCGTAGGCCTGTTGGTCTAAAGGTCAGACAGTCAGCTACATTTGAAAGACAAGCAGGCAAATAGGGACAAAGATTCATCTTCTAGGAGTCCCATTAAAAAGATGTTGGTGCCGGAAGTCAGTCTTGGGTCAGTCTTGGAGACCAGCGTTCCAGAGCGCTTCAGCAGGAACTCCGGCCTACGCAATCTCAAAGGCAGTAATCTGGAACGTAGCTGACCTGATCCTTCACTCACTCTAAAGGAGACTTGATTGTCTCTGCTCTGGCTTTCATGGCTGTCTTCTCTCCTCCCCGCTGCCATTTTTTCAGGTTGAGAAGAGGTTACAGGATCAAACCCCTGAAGGATCTGGATGCCTACCTCCTTCCATCTTACCACTTACTTCAGATGTTAAGTCCTGATCTCCCACAATTAAAATAGATCAATTAAAATGTTAAAATAGCATCTATGACACAATGTAAGAGTTTGGATGTTTAAATTACAAGCAATTTTAGAGGCCATTTAATCTAGTATTTCCCAGCCAGAAAAGCAATGTTCCAATTCCTTCCCTCCTCCTGGACAGCCACTCTCTTTCCTGTCTTTTCCTGGCATCCAAGGCAGAGAATCTGCCAGCTTGCACAGTGTGCTTATGATTGGGAAATACTTAACCTACTCCATGTCCCCATTTCCTACAATAGTTAAGCCATCCCTTATTCGGGTTGATATCTAGTGTCTACTTGAATGTCTTACATTAGGAAATTCACCACCCCAAACCATTGCACTTTGGAAAGCAGTGGTTTGGAAGAGTTTTTCCATCATATGGGGCTACTGTCTTTCCCATTTCCCTAGCCCCATGTCTTCCACTCATTAGTCACAGATCTGTCCTTTGAAACCACAGAGAATCCATCTAATCCCTTCATAAAAGGCCCTGGGGAATACTTGGGATAGTTATTGTTAACCTGTCACTGTGGTTCAGACCTGGCCTGAATGATTGTATTATAGATGACCTGAGCTTGGCACACATGTTGTATCCCTAAAACATTGTATAAACCAGTTCTGTGTGAATCAAATAATTTTAAACAGAGAAGTTGACTCCTTTAAAAATCCTGTTATCAGTTCTTTCATAAACGGAAATGGGGGCTGGGCATTGAACCCAGGGCTTTATACATGCTAGGCAAGCACTCTACCCCTGATGATGGGCAAGCACTCTACCCCTGATGGGCAAGCACTCTGCCTCTGAGCTGCATCCTGCTCCTCATTTCACTCTTTATTTTTGAAACAAGCTCTGTCTTACTAAGTAGCCCAGGCTGGTCTTGAGTTCACTTTCTAGGCCAGGCAGGTCATGAGACTCTCATGTCACCTCAGTCTTACAGGCTTGAGATCCACCAGGCTAGACCTGGACAATCTTTATGTAATACACAAACCTCCCCTATTTGCCTTTCATGCTAATCTAAATTTTCATATATTACGTTTTCCTGAAGACAAATTTTGCCTCCATATGCAAAATAATGATAATAGGCAAACATTGTTGAGTGCATATCTGGCACCTGGTGTCTCATACCTGCCATGTTTTATTTGATTTCTCAACCACAACATTCTTCTGCAAAATCATCCAGTTTGTTTATAGATGAGGAAATTCAGTCTCAGACAAGCTCATTCCTTTTCTAATGTCCCTCAACTAGAAAGTGATAGACCAGAGTCCAAACACAGCCTATGAGACGGACCACAGTCCGTTGTCCTTGCCAATCAGAAGCTTCAGGTATGAGTGACAGAACAAGTAAGGACACCACAATGTGAGTGAACTGGGCTAAGGCACTGAGAACTGACCTAAATGTCTATAGATTCACAGCTTTACGGAAAACTGACTTATCTTAGATCCGGGCACTGTACTTTTCCCAGAACAACTTACAAATTCCAGTACAGCTTAACTGAGGAGCCGTCAACAGCTTCCCTTCAGCTATTATTAGTAAATAGATGCTGCCAAATTTATTTCCAGGATATGGTTGAGAGCAGGTCTCTGTACTCCCCGGGAGTTAATAGCATGAGCTTCTTAGAAGGAAGAAATGGTTCACTATTGACTGGTGAAAGTTGCTGGATATCGTGGTTGATTCCAGTCCACTCTTAGATGGGTCAAGATCATTCGGGTGAGCCCAGTTTTTAATGGCATGTAGGTTTTCGAGTTAAAAATAGTTTGGCAGGGATGGAACCTAATAAGAAAGTACTGTTTCCGAATCCAAACTGGGCAGAGACAAATGGATGCAATACCTCAGTGTCTTCTACTTCCAGCTTCCCCACTTAGTCAATACCAGCATGTGCTCAAAGCACTGCTTAGAACAGAACACAGCCCTTGGGGTTCCTAAGACCCCAAACTTTCCTACTTTGTAAAAGAAAGCTTAAGATGGGACTCTTTTCAGTCCTTTGTGCCCATGGCAACTGCCCCCATCTATCAAAGGCCACCTTGAACTAAAACATTACCTGCAGTCTCATGTGCAGACTTGCTTTCCAACCATGTGGGTCCTTTGCAAACCATGTGTGAAGCTGGCAAGTTGGCATCCTGGTGTATGCTAGTTACAGTTAATTAAGCCCATTCTCTAAAGGTGTGTGCTCCCCTGGGAGCTCGACTTTCTGACCTTCCCTTGGGCAGCAGGCTTGTTTCAAATCACAGATCAAAGACTCATGTGGGAAAATGTAATTTTATTTCTCAGCCCCCATCTCTATGAAGGAAAGAAAATAAAGCTGACAAAGTCAAGACAACCCACACAGTCTTGAGCTTTAAACTCTGTCTCTTAGGATCCCCTTACCAGCTCCATTCCTGAGGTTTTCTACTTGAGAGGTTCAAGGTCACTCTAATACCAAAGAAGGAGCACCAAAGCCAAGTAGCACGTTTCTGTCTTTCTTGTCTGATAAAAATGCGGCTTCCTTCAGTTGAGCTTGGCCACTGGATGGTGAGACTGCTGAGTCTGCAGCTGAGATCCCTACTGGGTGGCTTCTGTGGTCTTAGTAGCTGAAGCACAGTGATGGTTTCTAACTGTCACCACAGCTCTTCCTGTGACTGCTGAACTCCCATCTGGACCCTGGACTGGGCTTCACACACCAACCCCTTAAGCATCCTGGCTTTTAGTTCCCATCATACCCCAACACACCATATTTATCTCTAAGGGTATGAGTACCAAGGAACTTTTCAAAATTTCCTCCAAATATCAAGGAGCCAAGGAGATCCAGGCTTAGAGGATGAGATGAAAGAGTAGGGTGGGGTCAATAGGGAGGATTCCACCAGACCTTTGCTTGCCGGGATCTACACAGATAGTACACTGATACTCTGAGACCATTGCCCACTACTGCATCAGGTATTTTGACAGACTGTGTCTCCTTAGAGTTCCAGGAATGAAGTAGAGACCATGCCTCTTCTGTCCACCACTGCCTGGCTGGGCCAAGGGCATAGGAATACTCTTGCTCTCCTGCCCTCAGCCATTCTAATGCTGCTCCAGTCCCAGAAACTGTCATATTTCCAATGTGAAATTCCACATGCCTTTTCCAATCAACAGATGATGGAATAATCTCTGAACTTTAGGCTTACCGGATCTGTCTGTCTCTTGATATTTAAAGGAAGCTTCTGGTGGAAAAAAATGAAAATCTCTCTAAAGCACCTGGCTCTTATAACTGAAGAGCCAAATGTCTCAAGAATATCATCTTGCTGTAGATCTGATTTGATTTGATTTGAGACACACTCCTAGGTTCAAGCAATCCTCCTGTCTCAGAGCCTCCTGAGTAGCTGGAACTATAGGAATGCACCACTTGCGTGGCCTTGGTGTAGCTTTTAAATGTTAAGAATTTAACTCAGATATTTGGGTATCTTGGTAGTAATTCAGACAGCAGTCCAGCTTTCTGCTGCTTCAGTCATGGAACACAGATTGGAGACAAAATACCTGGGAAAGAAAGAAGCTGGGGATATGGCTCAGTAGTAGACCATCTACCTAGCATGCACAGGTCCCTGAATTTCATCTCCAGCACTATCACACAAACAGTGGGGTCATAGTATTTAATATGAAGAAAACTCAGTTTCATCCCGTTCCAATACAGAATCCTCTTCCCCACCATGCATCAGTTTGTTGCACAGTTATCTACGAGCCTATGGAATGAGGGTGTTATCTTTCTTCATGGTGCTCGCAGCTTGGAAGGGAACCTGACCATTAGGCAATGATGATCCAGTATGGAGTTTTGGATGATGCACGACTGTAATCCCAGAACTGAGGCAGAGGCATGAGAATCACAACTTCAAATCCCAGCATAATCTACACATTGAGTTTCAGGCCAACTGGGCCTACATACTAAGATCTTTCAAACAAACCAAAAAGTGATATTGAAGTTAAAACCTATACTGAAAGGATGGGGGAATGATCTAGATGAAATAGCAGGTCCAGGTGCTGCCCCCCACCATGTTTTCAGACAGAATCTGTAACCAGACCAGCCTTAAATTCTCTATGTAGTCAAGTTAGCCTTGGGTTGCTTTCTGAGCCTCCTACTTCTGCCTTTGAATGCTTGTATTACAGGTCTGTGCCACTATAAATAAGTGTGTTCAAAAATCTCACACATACTGGGGAATGTCTAGAGTTCCACGTGGCTATGATATAAGTTAAGGAGGAATGAGGTAAGGCTGGAGAGATACACAAGGCATGTAAGCTTTGCTACACCGTCCCCAAGGATTTCAGCAGGTGAATGTTCTCTGTCAGATTGATGGATTAAAGACGCCATTCAAGCTGCCTAGGGAGTAAGACAGTCCAGAAAAGAGACAGAGAATAAGAACGAGCCTAGACAAAACGCCAACACCACCAGAAGCAAGCAGAAAAGAAACAGAGAGGACCACAGGAATTAAAAAACAAAACAGCCGGGCAGTGGTAGCACACTTGAGAGGCAGAAGCAGGCAGATTTCTGAGTTCGAGTGAGTTCCAGGACAGCCAGGGCTATACAGAGAAACCCTGTCTTGAAAAACCATACACACACAAAAACCAAACCAAACCAAAACGAATTAAAGTATGGAAACCATAAGCAAAGAGTTGTCATCAATACCAAGAGGAAAAAAATAGGATCATTGCTGACCATTTTGTTAGGAGCCTCAGGGAGATACATGTAGGTCGCAGTAAATCCATCAAACCAGGGACTGGGGAGATGGCTCAATGGGTAAAATGCTTATTGTACAAACATGAGGGTCTGAGTTCAGATCCCCAGCAGCTGTGTAAATGCCAGGCATGGGGGCAAAATTCCTGTCGCGCTGAACTGGGGGCACTGGCAGAGACAGGCAGGTCCCCCAGCTCAACCAAAACTGAAAATGCCAGGTTCAAGAAGAGATTTTCTCAGAAAGTAAGGTGGAGGACTGGAGAGATGGCTCAGTGGTTAAGAGCACTGACTGCTCTTCCAGAGATCCTGAGTTCAAATCCCAGCATCTGCATGGTGGCTCACAACCATCCGTTAATGAGATCTGATGCCCTCTTCTGGTATGTCTGAAGATAACTACAGTGTACTTACATACATACATACATACATACATACATACATACATACATACATACATAAACAAATAAATAAATAAATCTTTAAAAAAAAAGCAAGGTGGCGAGTGATAGAGGAAGACACCCAGAGCACACACAGGGTGAGCACACACAGAGTGAGCACACACAGAGTGAGCACACACAGGGTGAGCACACACAGGGTGAGCACACAGTGTGAGCACATACAGGGTGAGCACACACAGAGTGAGCACACACAGAGTGAGCACACACAGAGTGAGCACACAGAGTGAGCACACACAGGGTGAGCACACACAGGGTGAGCACACAGTGTGAGCACATACAGGGTGAGCACACACAGAGTGAGCACACACAGAGTGAGCACACAGAGTGAGCACACACAGAGTGAGCACACAGAGTGAGCACACACAGGGTGAGCACACACAGAGTGAGCACACACAGAGTGAGCACACACAGGGTGAGCACACACAGGGTGAGCACACACAGGGTGAGCACACACAGAGTGAGCACACACAGGGTGAGCACACACAGAGTGAGCACACAGAGTGAGCACACACAGAGTGAGCACACACAGAGTGAGCACATACAGTGTGAGCACACACAGGGTGAGCACACACAGAGTGAGCACATGCAGAGTGAGCACACACAGAGTGAGCACACGCAGAGTGAGCACACACAGGGTGAGCACACACAGGGTGAGCACACAGAGTGAGCACACACAGGGTGAGCACACACAGAGTGAGTACATACAGTGTGAGCACACATAGGGTGAGCACACACAGAGTGAGCACACGCAGAGTGAGCACACACAGAGTGAGCACATACAGAGTGAGCACACACAGGGTGAGCACACACAGAGTGAGCACATGCAGATGGTCTGTTTTCTGATCCGCAGTGTAACTAGATTTAGGTAGGTGAGACTGCATGCATATGTGCGCAATTAAATGGGTCACACCAATTTCTGCACTGATGTCTTTCAAACGGATTTTCTCAATGCAGATTACTCCAAACCCGTGTAAAGTTGCCTAATATCTCCAAAGATACCTTAATTCCAAGGTTCTAAAATCAGAAGCACTTGCCCCTTAAACATGGTCACCCTCCCTTCTTCTGCCTGCTCATTACATCGCTCACAAGCCCTTCCTCTCCAACATAGCTACACTGAATTCGTCTATCCACAGCTGACCAGTGTTTCCTTACTATGCACTTCTGCACCCATTGCCACCCCGAGTTCCAGCTTCTCTCTTCCCAGTACCAGTGTAACATCCTAACTGGCTTCTTTTCCAAACAGGCACTCTCTCCAACACCTCCACACACACCAGCTAACCTTTTGGAAAAACAAAACCATCCATTTGTTATTCTTGTTTTAACACTTTTAAAGCCTCCAGGACACTGAAGATAAAAAAAATCAAAATTCTTTAAATGTTATAGATATCTCTATCCTTTCCCATTTCAGTGATCATGGTAAGGTGTTCTATCATTGTCTTCATTTTCTTATCTGTGAAATGGGCTTAATGTTTACCTCTCCATGTTCCTAAAAGAGTTTAAAAGTGGGGGGTTACAGTGATGGCTCAGGGTTTAAGAGCACATGCTGCTCTTGCAGAGCATGAAGATTTGGTTCCCAGCCCCAAGCTGGTAGCTCAGAATCATCTGCGACTCCAGTTCCAGGGACTCTAACACCCTCTGGCCTCTGTGGGCACCAGGCCCACATATGGTGGACATATATGCATACAAGCAAAACACCAATGCATAAAAAATAAAAATATATCTTTTTAAAAATATATATAATAAATATATAATAAATATAATATAAAATATATAATAAATAATAAATAAAATAGGCTTGCATTCAGGAGGCAGAGGCAGGAGAATCCCAATAAGTTAGGGGCAAAGAGAAAAAGAGGAAGAAAGGAGAGGGAGAAGTATAGTGTGGACCTCAAGAACAAGTCATGTTAGTGACTGCTCTTACTATTCCCCGTCCTCCGCCCTGTCAGTGTTCCTCCTTTCCCATCTCAGTCAAAGGATGAGTGTCTTCTTTTATCCCTTTTTACCCAGGTTTCTGCTCTCTGCTAAACTGTCTTCTAGCATCTGAGGTTTTCATTTGTAACACTGACTGTACTTTGTGGTTATAATGAGCAATCATTTGATTACCGTCTGTGATCCCTGCCAGAGGATCACAGATCCTCTTGGTCTGTGATCAGGATTGATATCGCTGAGGAGACAGAGCCAATGGTCACAGACGACTCAAGAAGGCTACATCTCAGTGTATAATACTAACCAAGCAAGCACAAGGCCATGGGTTCAGTTCCAACCAAGGGAAGGAGACGGACGGGGAGAAGATGGAGGGTGCCAACATGGACAGGCCGTCAGCACTGTTTGCTCGTTAAACTCGCACTCAATCGTGCTTAAGTGTTCACCAGGAGTGAGGGCCGTGAGGATGTGGGAGGCGATGAGATTTAGAGCAGGGAAGAGCAGAGATGAAGAAGAGTACAGAAAAAGCTGAAAATCCAGCTCCAGCTCTAGGCATGACAGCATAGCCGAGGCCTTCCCACGAGCCAGGGTTAGCCCAAGCACGAAACGTGAATCTTTGGAGCAGCTCAGCACGCTAGGTGGATATCATTCCATTCACTTCGGCAACTCAGGAAGAGGAAGCAGAGGTTCTCTTTGTCATTGACTGTACTGATTCACTACAGTGAAAAAGAACAAGTTTCCAAAGCAACCCAGTCGCAGAGCTGAGACAAGTGAGCTCAGCATTCTGTTTACTGCGCATGCTTCCTTTCCAAATTGGGAAACAGTACAGTAAAGTAGGACTTGGTAAAATAATGGCTGCCGTGGACTGAGTGCTTTACTATGGCTGGAATCTGTTCTAGTACTTTCCCTGCAATAATTCACTTGACACTCACATCTTATAGGTGAAGAAACTCCGTCGCAAAGAAGCTAAGTAAATGTTTAAGGTCATACTACAAAGCCAGGTTTGCTTATTTATTTAGAGACAAGTCTCACTTTGTAGTCCAGGCTGATCCTGGAACCCTCAAGCTTCAGCCTACCGAGTGCTTCCCTTCCATGTGGGAACCACCACTCACAGTTCCCAACTAGATATTAGTCTCAGGGCTTCCAACTCCAACGCCAGTGCTGCCTCCCCAGCCCTCTGTACTAGGGATTGAAGTCAAGGCCTTTGCATGCAAGGCCTGATCTACCACTGAGCTACCCCAGACCCCAAATCGATACTTTTAACTATTCTACCCTACTCTTTCTCTGAACAGACTAGGAATCAGAAGATGAGAGTCTCTGTAGTGAGTTAATTTGGAATCCCACTTAGGTGTCCGAATATAATTTTGACTAATAAGAATGAAAATTAGAATACTTATAGGGCTTTTTGAAAGAGTATGCAATGCTGAAATTGAAGAATTAATCTACAAAAACTATTCCTTAGGTCAATCAGAAGACCTAGTATCACCCTTGCCTCTCCTCTAAGCACAATTTAACAGGCTGTCTCAGGATCAGCCGCAACGAACGGTTTGCAGTTTGTCTGATGCTAAGCTGATTTCCACCGCATCATCAGTTTTAATGCCTCCTGGCCATGTTTCCATGATGACCATTTTGTACACCTTGGCCTATTCCTGAGCATCCTGAATACGCTGACTCCAGAGACAGGAGAAGCCTGTGTTACATGGCTGGAAGGAATGAGGTAGTTGTTTTGTTTGTAGTTCTGACTGGGCTGGAATTCCCATGTAGAGCAGGCTGGCTTTGAACTCATAGGGCCTGCCTCTGCTTTCTTTCTGAATTCTGGGATTAAAGGTGTAGCACATTCTACACAAGTGACTTTTTAAAAACTCTGAAATACCCTGAAATACAGTTTACAGAAGGCTAAATTCTGGTTTAATGATAGAATCTCAGATAGCAATCTAACAAAACTCCCCAGTGCCTCCCCATCCCACTTTTTACCTGAGGAAAACCAAGGCCAGATAGATGAAACAATACAACTGTTTGGTGGTGGTAGCAAGATTTTGTTTTACCTTACAGATTTTTTAAACTACATTTAACACAGTGATTTCACTTTGTGAAAATCATACCTGGAAAGTAGTGCGATTACATGTAGCTGTTTTAGTTATGCATACCTTTCCAGAAAGAAGCAAAATGCTAAAATTTAGCTAATGATAAAGCTATTTTAATACCCTAAGCTCAATAATTCACTGAAGGAGCATTCTTTTTGTTGCCCTTACTTGTCCATTTCAGGCATTCCTAATGTATGAAAGGGCCAATCTCTTCTCAGGAGTATATAACCCAAAAGCTCTCTACAAAAATCCATCTTTTTTTTCCTTCTGGTTCCTCCCTGAGCTTAGTTAGCTCTCCAATCTGGAAGAACAGTACTTTCAGAGCTGGAGTGGGGGTGGGAGTGTCACATGACATAACGCACTTTTAGCACCCACTGCTAGCACCCACTCTGTGCATTTGCTCTGATTTGGGCATATTTCCTTCCTCTCCTAAGCAGATAGCAGCTCACCTTGGTTAATGCCATTAAACCGTAGACCACTCAGCTGCTAATAAACCAGAAAGAAACCCGGCCGTGCTAGGACTAGAAATGTCCATCCCTGCCCCCAACCCCCTTAAGACAGTGACTAGGCCGGAATTCTCCTGGTTGATAAATGAGAGGAGCTGAGGAGCCGCTGTGATGACGGTTCCGAGAATCTGATTTGTGAGAAGGCGAATCTCCAGGAGCACCATGGAGATGCTTTTGGAAAGCGGGCCAGCCTACCTGCCGGAAGGAGGACGAGAGAAAGGGAACAAGGCAAAGAGAAACGCTTAAGAGAGATGGCCTGGAGGTGCCCAAAAAGAGACATTTGAAAAGGAAACGGAGGCCGCATCTCGGGGAAACCTCGGAGGTGAGTAGCATTTAAAAGGGTTGCGCATCCAGGCAAAGGAGCGACAGAGACAAAGGTGGAATGTTCAAACTGGGAAGAATAAGCCGGGTTAACTGTGGGTGGTACCCCGACGCCCAAGGGTGTCGTGGGGCTGGCGAGGACCGGAAGGTGGGGGTCAAGCGGGGCATCTACGCGGAAGACAGTGGGGGGTCGGGAACTGGCGAAGGAGCGGCCGCCCTGCATTTGCCCCGGGGAAGGTCAGAGACCCCCTACCGGAGAACCTCAGCAGGAACCTAGAGGGGCCGCGGTTGCCATGACGCCGGGTGGGGAGGGGGGTGACTCGCGCCCCGCCCCAAGCCCCGCGGGGCCGCGAGCTCCAGATGGTCCCCGGCCTCCCGCGGGAGCCGGCGGCCTGCGGCAGGGGGAGGCTATTGTCCTCCTTCCGCGGCGCCGCAGTCCCGCCGCTCGCGCCCGCGCGCAGCCTCCACGCGCCCCGCGGCCGCCGGCCCCGCGCGCCCCCCGCGCCGCTCGCGCCCTGTGACAGCGCCCTCCTGCCGTGCGCCCCGGGCCGCCCTGCCGCCGCCGCCAGTAGCCTCACGCAACCACCCCTCGCGACCCGGCTGTGGGCGCGGCGACAAGTGCGCCCCCGCTAGCCGCGCTCCCGTTGCCCGACAGGCGCTCCGCACCCAGGTAGGTGCAGCCGGCGACCCGGCCCGCTTTGTCCCGGCCGGCAAGGAGGCGCGCTTTGTGCGGCCGCGTGCAGGCGGCGGGGTCGGTCCTGGGGAGCTCAGGAGGGAGGATGCGACGCCGAGTGCCCGGGTCCTGTGAGGGCCAGCCAGGTACCACTGTGAAGACTGTGGGGGCCGAGGCTTGGGGCACGCGGACCTCTATGGAGCGCAGAGAAGAGTCTGGAAGAGTTGGGCTGACAGATGCGCTGATGGATCGGGGTCGCCTGGGCTCGGAGCGCTTCTGGCAGCGCGTGTTTTTAGCGGTGCGTCGGTTCCTGCGGCGGACCGGCCAGTGCTGGTAGTGGGACTGGGGACGCACTAGGTCTGCCTGGGGCCTGTGAATACCCAGCTCCATCTAGCTCCGCAGCTTTTTGGCAGCTGGCTATGGGACTGCGTGGGCTTTTCCTCTCCGCTGTGGTAGCTATAGCTCCATGCTACCTTTTAGGGTTCTCACTGATAAGAGAAGCGGACACGGTTGGTGGAGATGGCTGTAGCTGCTTGAGAGGATAAAACCTCTTCAGGCAGTGAGGAAGCGTTATGGAAGGTGTTTCCGGGGCCCTGTACATTTATAGGCCTGTGGATTCTGCCCGTCACACAACTACCCAGCAAGGCTGCCTGGCTGGGCTTCCAACCCAAGCTCCACATTCTATAAACGCCATCCACTTTGGCTTCAGCCTCCTGCACCCTAGGAGCCCATGACACTGCATGCTTGTCAGAGATGCAGGCTTGATTTCTCTGTGGGCTGTTTCTCAGCTGTCTTCCCCCATTACGATTCCAGTTTTGAGAGCCTGGGTTTGTGGGTATGGCCAGTCGATATCCCACAACCCAGTTTCTCTTTAAGAGAGAAGAGTGAGTTTCAGATGTGTGCGTGTGTATCTCAGCTCGAGCCTGGGGCAGCCTCTCTCGGCATGCTGAGGGGAGCACAGGATGGGGGGGAGGGTGAAGGAAAAGCTAAGATGGAGCTTAGACTTTTCCGGTAAAGAAACTGATGTCAGCTCAAGCTTAGCGACGGGGGTGGCAATCGAGGGGAAGTGAGTCTGAATAATTATGCCCCGGGTAAACGATTTTTTTCGCTTATTTATTTTTTTAGACCAGGTGATCTTCCTGCCAGTTTCCTGGGTGTGGAGATTACATGTTGTGCACCACCATGCTCAGCCTAAATAGCAAATTCTAAAGGAGAAAATGAAAGTCTCTGTGTCTTCAGCCCAGCTCCCAAAATTCTCACTGACTGGGGGGTTGTTTTTTTCCTCCTGCCCCTTACCGTGATGCGTCTCTCTTGCTTTTTAAAGCACCCTGGGTTTCTCTGTAATTCTTTTTTATTTTTTTCTCCATGCCAATCCATCCATTTATATTTGGAGTCAAATGAGATTTTTAACTTTGCCAAAGTCCCTCCCTATCTGCCCTAATGTATTATTCACCCTCTGGTCATTTATTCAGCTTTGACTTCCAGAGGCTGTCATGCCTGCACTCCTTCCTCTAGTTGTCAGATCCGTTTGATGAGTCCTAGAGCACACTTCATCATCATCCTCCCTCTGTCCTGGCTCCTGTCCTGAGCGAGAAGAGGTATTCCTTTAGCTTGGGATAGGGTCTGTGCACAGAAGCCACCCACAGACACACTCTAGACACACTGTGCCTTCTCAGCTCTCAGAGGTCCCTAAGTGGTCCCAGCTGCTTTGCTTGTTATCTTTGGACATTAGTGGCCCTCCATGAGCTGCCTGGGAATCAAAGTCCCAGGCCCATTCCAGATGTGCCACACCTGATCTGTTTCAGCGGCCCAGCACTCAGGTCATGCGGTTTGTATCTGAGACTCCTTGGGCCATGTGCTCAGCCCCGAAAGCCCTCCAGCCGAGAAGCAGGTCTTTCTCCTCCCATCTTCAGTCTTCCCGTGAGCCTTCTCCTCATCCCTAAGAAAGACAGTGATTCAGTGACCAGAATAAGAACATGGGAAATTCCTGTGATACCTCTTTATTAAATACCTGTTCTGCTGAATGACCAGTACTCCAGTTCTCAATAAGTTAAAAGTGGAAGGAGCAGAGACACATAAACAACTAATGGTCATAACTGTGTTGAGCAGTTCTGCGGCGTGCACAGTGCTAAAAGAAGCAAAGAGGAGGGAGGTAAAGAGTGGGGGGTTGGAAGGCAGGGCAGGGGAAATGGGGTTTCTCACAGCTAAGCAGTCTGTACCCAGCAGTACTTGGGTGGGCATAGGGTCCAGCAAGACCTCCAGCCTGAAGCTAGTGGGAGATAACACTATTCTCACACTAACCACATAAGCTTCTTGGGCCCGGGTGAGGTCAGTGGCCAGGAATGAGGGAATGCAGAACTGTAATCTGGATTAACAGTGGCACCTCCCTTTTGCCAGAGTTCATGAATCCTTGGAGAATAAAATTGAGGATTCCCCATTGAAGGGAGAAGACAGTTGTGTGGCTTGGGATTTGCTCCATGTGTGAGCATGGAGATCCAGGTCTTATGTAAGGGACAATCTAGGTAGGAAGACTCAAGCAGAAAACCTTAAGAATCTGGAGATGGTGATTGTTAGAGCACAGAAAATATATTGTAGAAGGTGATGGGTGGTGCAGAGCTGGAATGCCTGGGAACTGTCAAGATACAGATAGAGCCTCAGAGCCACCGTGCTGAACAATTCCACCTGGTACTGTCCTTGTGATCTATTGGAATAAACCCCACGGAGGCATAGCATAATGGCCCTGGGGGCCGTCTATGACTTTGAGATCACCAATGCCGTGTTAACTATCTGTGTCATTGCATGCTTGGAGATTCAGGTGCCAGAGCATATAACGTCCTAGCCTTGGTCTGTGAAGAAGAGCATTCTAATGTTCTGTTTTTGACTTAGTGAGACTCTAGCTCCAGATGTTTTCCCCCAAAATTACTGAAGGCAAGGCAGGGCAGGAAATAGGGTTTCTAATTTTTCGAACCAGTGTCAGTGGAGGAAGGGGAGAGGGTCAGCTGCTTGCAGGGCCAACCCACAGCTAAGCAGGCTGTACCCAGCAGTGCTTGGGCGGGCATAGGATCCAACAAGACCTTCCCAGCCACACATCCCCGCAAGGTCAGGATCCCAGGCCTGGACACTAGTGGGGTCTGAGAGGAGCAAAGGGGCATGGTGGGGTCTGCAGAGAAGTTGGCAGCACTTCCCTACCTAAAGGAATCCATTGGCAACAAATAAGCAACAACAAAAAAATAGCCCCCGGGGGCTGGCTTTAGTAGGTTTGTAGGAGGTTTTGTCCTATAAAAGGAAAATAGGAAAACTAATGAGGAAAGCTGGGTGTCTGAATGGGAGTGCATCCACTGGAAAGCCTGTGTCCCCACACCCTTACCTTAGCTGAGCTGAGTGGCCTCTAGTTGGGAGACTTTAACTCCAAACACTGCAGGGCTGAGGGCTGTGCTTCCAGCCAGACTCTAGTTTCTTGTTCCACCCCAAAACTATCGGGTGACCAAAACTCAGGGCATGCCCGGCTTATAGTGCTCTTTGCCCAGGGTGATTCAACTCTGCCCTACAATTTAGTTTTGTATAAATATTTACAGAGCAGATCTAGGGACTCTATTGGTATAAAATGATGGGAAAGGAGTCCTAGCCCTAATGGGAACCAAGCTCTTTGTCTATAGGAGAAGTTAACGAAAGACCCAAATCTCGGGACCAGGGACGTTTATTCTTTATAATTTGGCCTCCTTAGCTTTAACTGTCAATGTGGTAAAGCCTTGTAATCTGAGAGGAAAGCCTCCATTAAGGAATCTCCCAGAGCAGACTGGCCTGTGGACACATCTGTGGGAGATTGTCCAGGTTGATTATTTGATGTAAGAGGCCTCAGTCCACTGGGGGGGTGGGGGAGGTGGCACCTTTCCCTGACCAGCTGGTCCTAAGCTATAGAAAGAAAAGAAGGAAGGAAGGAAGGAAGGAAGGAAGGAAGGAAGGAAGGAAGGAAGGAAGGAAGGAAGGAAGGAAGGAAGGAAGGAAAGAAAGAAAGAAAGAAAGAAAGAAAGAAAGAAAGAAAGAAAGAAAGAAAGAAAGAAAGAAGCGGGGTGTGTGTGTGTGTGTGTGTGTGTAACAGAAGTTGCTGCCCTGACTTCCCTCCATGATGGACTATGACTTGAAATTTATAAGCCAAATAAATCCTCCCCAAGTTGATTTTGGTCAGAGGGTTTTATCACAACTGAAAGAAGAACCTTCTTCATGCCACACCTAAGGAAATCCTGGTGTGAGTCAGGTGGACAGCCCCGCCCTTAAAGAAGACCAGGCTCAGCTTTTTGGAACCAGCTAATCACAGTAGCCAAGTTCTGTGTGCCCATGTGAACACACACCATCCTCCCCACCCAGCCTTCCCCAGACCAGACCATGAGGAGTTTGTTTCCTTTCTTCCCAGACCAGGTATTGACAAGGTCATAGTCCTTGCCTAGGAAGTAGTTCTTGAGTTTAAAATGCCTATGTTGGCGAGATATTAGGAAAGTGAGAAAAGTAGGATTTAGAGTTCTGTTAAAGTTTACAACTCTACCCCCATTCCCTTGATTGGCTACTAAATGTTGTATTACACAAGAACTTTGAACCTAACAGACTTTCGGGAAAAAAAAATCTCCAGCAGCTAACCTGAAGCTCGTTTGAGGACAGAGCATGTTTGCTT
This sequence comes from Apodemus sylvaticus, assembly GCF_947179515.1. Lineage (NCBI taxonomy): Eukaryota > Metazoa > Chordata > Mammalia > Rodentia > Muridae > Apodemus > Apodemus sylvaticus. The sequence continues at coordinate 58,211,928 of NC_067472.1, read as the reverse complement.
GGGTTAAGGTCATAAGTGGTAGTGGCTAGCATGCATGACCCAGCTACCGCGGCCCAGCCACGGAAGGCAGAGATGAGTGCTGATCCCTCAGGGCACTGCTGAAGGTCTCTGGGAGGCTCAGGGAATGTTCTCTGTATCAGAGGCTATGATCAAGGTAGAAGGAGGCTGGGAAGATGGCTCAGTGGTTAAAAGCAGTGGTGGTTCTTTCAGAGGACTCAGGTTCAATTCCCAGCACCCATGTCAGCTCACAACCATCTGTAATTTTAGTTCCAGGGAATCCAGCATCCTCTTTTGGCCTCTCTGGGCACCAGGCAACCACATGGTACACACACATGCAGCAAAACTTGCATATCAATATAACAAAACTGAAAAAAAATTAGAGGGGCTACAGAGAGGGCTCAGCGGTTAAGAGAACTGACTGCTCTTTCAAAGGTCCTGAGTTCAAATCCCAGCAACCACATTACGGTGGCTCACAACCATCCGTGTAATGAGATCTGATGCCCTCTTCTGGTGCATCTGAAGACAGCTACATATAATAATAAATAAAGACTTACATATAAACCAGGCGGTGGTGGCATACACCTTTAATCCCAGCACTTGGGAGGCAGAGGCAGGCGGATTTCTGAGTTCGAGGGCAGCCTGATCTACATAGTGAGCTCCAGGACAGCCAGGGCTGCACAGAGAAACCCTGTCTCGAAAAAAAAACAAAAACAAAAAAGAAAGAAATTTGAGCAAGATGTTCTTTTTAAAAGTCAGAAAGAACCTTGCTTCAAAACCCAGTGCTGTAGCTTCAAGCCAAACAAGCTTGAGCCAATGGGTTAATAGCAGCAGCATGGGAAGGCCTCTGCTCATGAGTGACAGGGATACACAGCACAACTGACATTTGTAAAGAACATAGGAAGCATTTTCTGTAGCAACAAAAGGAACGGCAGGGGTAAGAGCCATGCTGTGTCCTCCTGTGAACACCTAGACACTTGGCCCATGCCTGTCTCAGTACAGCCATCTTTATGTATCTCTGGTAGATTTATCTCAGCTCTAGAGCAGAATCTGGGTCTTTAATCTCCAGGTACCTATGAGGAAGACTCAGAACAAGAGTGGAGCTGGAGACTGAAACCATCGTTTTCTGTTTACTGCCCAAGGAGGCTTAAAGCTGCTGCGTGCGTTACCCTGAGACCTTTGCTTCTTTTAGCATAGCTGCTCTGTTCTATGGAACTCTGGCCTATGGCCCTTGAAGCCCTTCCAGGCTCTGATGTTGCCTGCTTCCCTCCCTCCCTCTCTCCCTCCCTCCCTCACTCCCTTCCTGTGTCTTTCCTTGTTCCTGTCTAGCCACTCCCTCAGGGTGGCTTCCCACTGGGGGCTGATTTTCACCAACTAAGAGAAAGCTACCCAGCCATAACCTCTGGTCCCAGCAAAGCAAAGGAGAGCAAACAGAGAAGGGCGTGAGACACCAGACATGGCCATGTACACCTTCAGTCTCAGCACTCGGGAGGCACAGACAGGAATCTCTCTCTCTCTGTTTTTTTTTTGAGACAGGGTTTCTCTGTGTAGCCCTGGCTGTCCTGGAGCTCACTCTGTAGACCAGACTAGCCTCGAACTCAGAAATCTGCCTGCCGCTGCCTCCCAAGTGCTGGGATTAAAGGTGTGAGCCACCACCACCCTGCGGCAGAGGAATCTCTTATGTTTAAGGTCAGCCTGGTCTACAAAGCAAGTTCCAGGACAGGCATGGCTACAGAGAGAAGCCATGTCTTGAAAAGTACTAATGAACAAAAAGTCGAAGAAAGGCATGGTGAGCGGTGGCTCGGCCTCCCCAGGCTCTGCTCACCGGCTGTGTCTCTTCTCTTCGTAGGAACAGGAAGCCACCCACCACCATGAGCAGCACTCTGTCACCCACTGACTTCGACAGCTTGGAGATCCAGGGCCAGTATAGTGACATCAACAACCGCTGGGACCTGCCCGACTCAGATTGGGACAATGACAGCAGTTCAGCCCGCCTCTTTGAGAGGTCCAGAATTAAGGCCCTGGCAGGTACGGGAGGGGCAGGGAAGTGAAGAGATTGGTACAGGTGGGTTTATGAGGGTGGGATGGAGTATCTTTTGTCTTTATGGGAAGACTTGCCTCGTTTTCTAAGCTGCTGTTCTGAAGAGATACTGACTCCTGGTCACCAGATCCAACCTCAAGATCAAACTTCATGCAGTGTACAATGCCCCCTAGCTTTCTCCTTCCCTAGCCTAGAGATGCCACACACATTAACCCCTGGAAGGAGCCAGCTGGGTAGATGAGCACAGTTTCACGACCATAGCCCCACATCAGGTCTCTGTCCCTGTAGTGCTTTACTCTAGTTGTCACTTCTGTCCCCATCTACCTCTCCCTCACCTTCCCTCCCAAGGTGCCAGCCCCTATTTCTTCAGCCATTTCCCACAGCTGTTCCCTTTCTGGACCATTATCTTCCTGGCACTCTCCCCGCCCCCTCCTGCCTGCTGCCTGTCACTCCAGTTATTTTATTTACCTGTTCCCTGAAGCAGTTCTCTCAGCAGCTGCCCTCCCATTCTCTCAGGGCTTGTGCTCCACCCACCCCCTCGGCCCCTGCCCTCCCCTATGGCCAGGGCTCTCCCCTTGGCTGAGCTGGGACAAACAAACCAGTCTGACTGGCCTCTTGCTTGGGAGGGGGGCAGGTAGTGGTCATAGCAACAGGAGTGCAGCTGCCACCTGACACCACCGCCAGCCCGTGGCTGTTTGGGGATTGAGTCACCTACACGCCCTAAGGCCACCCACCCAGGCTGCCTTCCACCTCTGTCCCACCCTCCCACTGACCTGACCGTGGCCCGGCCAGTTCCCATATGGGAGCTCAGTACTTCCACTTAAGGAAGGATTTCTCAGTGGAAGCTGGGAACTCCCAGCAGAAGAGATTTGGAGGCCTAGATGATTTTTACAAATACCAGTTCTCACAAAGGACAAACTGCAGAATCTTTAGACATGTAGTCCAGAAGCTCATGATTCTTAACAGCTTTCCCAGGAAGCTAATCTCCGCCAGCCCAGCATCAGACAATGGTTCCAACTTGTTGGGTTAATTGGGTCACTTTCTCCTGCCATCTTCCTAGCTGGGACAGGAGGTCAGTTGGTGAAATACTCATATTAGTACTTCAGCAGCTCAGGAAGACAACACGTGGGGCACGGAAGATGTCAGTGCTGTTGGAGAAGTGTGCCTGGTACCTGGTTTTAGATAGAGGATACATGTATCTTCTATCAACTATCATTGATGTTATGGTGCACATGTAACCCAAAACTTCCATGGTATCAGCAATGACCTATACCTCCCAGTACTGTCACTGCATCTGTACAGTACAGGTCGCATGCCAACCAATGTGATCATGATATCTATGTGCACATGGTTACTTGCTACCCAATACATTTGCTAGGTCTAGTTCATGTGACAGGTGCTACCCAAAACTCTGGTCTGTGAGCATGCCACATACCTACCACCCAGCCCTGCTACCATGCCCAAGCATTAGACACATACTTCCCAATACTGTCAAACTCTGCACAAGACCCATGCCAATCAGAACCGGCACAGTGTGTGCATGCACTCAGGAGTGTGCGAGCACACTCAGGGCTCTCACTGAGTGTTTATTCCCCTGAAGAGGCATCTGTGAATGGGATTGCTTTGTACAGTGTCACTCACTCAGTAGGAGCCAAATAAATCCTAAATAATTAAAAACGAGGAGGAGCAAGCAGAGGCTAAGAGTGGCAGGAGCAGAGGCCCAAGAAGGGATAGGACGGGCACACGATAGATATGTGCCCAATGTTAGGGTGTACAGGGACTGGGATATTGACTGCGGAGCCTGGTGGGCATCGGAAAAGGCTAGTACTGGAGGACAGTCACAGTACTTACTCCCCAGAGAAGGTCATAGAAGTCAACACCTGGCTTCTCTTCCAGGATCTCCTTGCTTCCGCGGTTCTCTGCTCTCAGGGCTGAGATCAAAGCTCAGGCGTCCTGGAACAAGCCCACCTAGAGGTGCCCAGAGAGTCTGGCCCACCTGCAGACCTTCTGAAAGCAGGAGTTTGCTTTGGGGCCCCCTCTGGCAGGGTTTCCCTAGTCTTGGGCAACTAGTAGCCTGCTGAACAGGTCTCTGGGTGCTGGCAACTCCCTCCTCCGCCCCTGCAGGGCCTGGCCATGCCCCAACTGGCTCCGCCTCCTAAGCGGCCCGCCCCTCCCCCCGCCACTGTCCGACCTGTTTGTCTGGAGCTGCCTCTGTCTCCTCTCCCTACAACCAGGTGTGCCCCACTCACTGTCTCAGAAGCTGAGGCATCCCATAACTTTTTCCCCACTCCTTGAAACTCCCAGCATCCTTGAAACCACTCCACCCACCAGGTACGGAGGAAGCCTTTTTCTGGACGCCCCCAGCACAGACTCAGGGGCTACACACTCCAGGCCCTGTCCCGGCAGGGGAGCATGGACTCTGGGCCACAGGCTGAGTAGGAGGCAGCAGGCACCATGAGTACGAACGGAGTGGGCAGGGTCCATGGGAATGGCCTGAACGGGGCTGGTGAGTTTTACTATGAGGCTGTGGAAGGGTCTCAGAACCCTGGGGGCGTCCTGCTCTCGCCAGCTGCCTTCATCAATCCTGCTCAGTATGCCAGTGTGCTGGAAGGACGTTTCAAACAGCTTCAAGGTGAGTTTCCCTGGGCAGAGGGGAGCCTGTTGTGCCAAAGGGGGGGCCAGCCCGAGCCCGAGGAGCTCGCAGACCCAGAACCTACCGCTTTCTGTGACTCAAGTGTTTATGTTGAGGGACAATGTGGTGAAGCTTTGAGGGAATTGATAAAAGTAGCCAGAGAATGCAGGCATTAATGCAGGCATTCCAGTAGACAACTGGAATTGCGCTGGATGGGACTGGAGGTGGGCGTTGGGCTACCCTGAGGGGTGTGACCTTGAGGTGCCCTGCCAGGTGCAAAGGTGGTGTGGATGGAGGGTTAATGTCTTCAGCTAGAGAGGCCCGCAGCACTCTCCCCTGGCAGCTCACCCTCATGGTTTGGCCATGCTGGCCTTGTTAAGGAAGGGCAGTGGCCCGGAGTCCTAGGACCTAGAGCTTTCATGTTTTCCTGGGCTTCTGATTGGGTGTGAAGGGAGGATGTGTGGAGAATGGGAGAGCGCGGGTCGAAGGAGAGGGTTTGTCCTCACAGGTCACATAGATGCCTGAACAGCAATCTTCCTCATGGACCAAATAAGTTTATTTCATGATATGTGTGTTTAAGGATGTTGTGGGTGTCTTGTGGTGCTACTCTTTGGTGCCTGGATTTATCAGGTCTTCCTAGGTACAGTTTCCATTTTTAGTCTACCTGTGTACCTCACACCAGTGGGCCAGGTATCAGGGAGGTCTCCCTGGGTTCAGTAAAGGTTAGATGACTTAAGTTGTCTTCAACTCATATAGAGCCTGGAGATCCTAAAAGAGGCCCAGAGTCACCATGGGTTATTAGGACCCCAGGAATGGCATAGGCACAGGAACTGGAGATGAGAAAGTCAGGAATAGACTCGGGTGTGTGGTTGTTCTATGGGAGAGGTGCACAGGAATGTGAAATTAAGGGATGAGTCTAAATTTCTGAGGTGCCGGGGCTGAGGTGGGGACAAATGGAACTCTACACTCTTCCCATTTGGGCTGGGTCCTTACTTGGGGCTCTCAAAGGGCAACTGGCAGGAATCCTAGCCTCCAAAGTAGTTTACCATGCAGAGCTTACATCTTCCCTCTACACTTACAAAGTCTGTAATCAGTTTCCTGTGCAACCGGACAGCATCCCCGTCAGGTGCTCCCCTGGGGCTGAGACTACCCTCACCTTGCCTGCCTCTCTTGAAGGTTGGCACTCAACTCTACCTGAACTGCTCCCTTGAAATTGCAAGTTCTTATTTCTTTTTGTTCTTTTGTTTTTGTTTTTGTTTGAGATGGGATCTCACTGTTGGGTAAGATCTACCCTAGCTGGTCTGGAATTCAGAGATCCTCCTGCCTAGGCCTCCCAAGACTGAAGGCATTTGCCACCTTGCCCTATCTAAATTCTTATAAATTATTTCTTAATGTTTAGGTATTGGCATTCTAGATTTAGATCCTCAGCAGCCAGCTTGCACCTCTGCCTTAGGGTAGGAGGAGTTTACCTTTTCTGTGCGTGACCCAGGGCCCACACAGCCTCTCCGCTGAAGCTGTGAAATCTGCTGAGAACTGCTACCCTGTTCACAGGCTCCACCCTCTCCCTGTCCACATCTGAAAGAAAGGAGGAGGTGCTTACGGAAGCTCCTCCAGAGGGAGCCATGCTGCTCTGGGCACCCGCTAGATGTATCTCACTTAATTGTCACAGTGACCCAATAAAGTAGAAGTAATATACTCATCCTACAAATGGAGAAACTGAGGCAATGAGTAAGCTGCCCAGTATTTCAATACTATTACAGCATGAAGCCTAATCCCTGAACCCTTAGTCCCCCTGAGCAGTTTCCATCTTCCTCTTCTTCTCCTCCTCCCCCTCCTTCTCCTCCTCCTTCTTTTTTGACTTTTCAAGACAGGGTTTCAGCCGGGCGGTGGTGGCGCAAGCCTGCAATCCCAGCACCCTGGGAGGCAGAGGCAGGCGGATTTCTGAGTTCGAGGCCAGCCTGGTCTACAGAGTGAGTTCCAGGACAGCCAGAGCTATACAGAGAAACCCTGTCTTGAAAAAAAACAAATCCAAACAACAACAACAACAAAAAAGACTGGACTTTTCTGTGTAGCCCTGTCTGTCCTTAAACTCACTCTGTAGACTAGGCTAGCCTGGAACTCAGAGACCGACCTTCCTTAGCCTCTGGAGTGCTGGGATTAAAGGCGTGGCCCACCCTTCTTCGTGGCCCACCCTTGTTTGTCTTGCTTTACTTCTCCTTTGCTCTTGAGCTCACCCCTGCCTTTTCATTTCTTAGCTGGGTGGATTACGGTTTCCCCCCCCCCCTTGCCCATCCCTACCCCTGCCCCAGCTGTCGCTTCTGCTCTCTCTGGCATCCCAAGGCCCTTCCTACACCCTGCCCTTTGGTGTTTCAGTGCTGGCACACTGTCCTTGAGGACAGAAATGACTCCTTGTTATCACTGCAGATGAGCGAGAAGCCGTGCAGAAGAAAACCTTCACCAAGTGGGTGAACTCCCACCTGGCCCGGGTGACATGCCGGGTGGGAGACCTGTACAGCGACCTGCGGGACGGGCGCAACCTCCTGAGGCTCTTGGAGGTGCTCTCGGGAGAGACCCTGGTGAGCTGGGGTGATGGATGGGAGAGGGGGGAAGCCTCAGAGACTGGCCAAGGGAGCAAACCATAGGAGGGGCCATAGAAAGCAGAGCAAAAACATGGCTCCTCTGCCCAGCGGGTTCTCATCCCAGGGGGCTTTGCTACGTGGATTACACGGGAGCCATGCTGTGCAGAAACAGGAACAGTGACGCTATTGAAAGCGTTTGTTTCTTCTCCCACCCACTCTGAGTGCAATTAATTCCCTTGGGAATCTTAATCTGCCCAAGCCTCATCTGTGACCTTCTTTGGGCTCCTTGATCTCTGGGCTGCCCTGTGTTCCCTGAAGGAGATAAAGGGAGGGATGGAGCAGGTTGCTGAAAAAAAAAATGTCGATGTGGTCTCAAGCCACTGTACCCTCCGTCCGCCAACAGCCAAAACCCACCAAGGGCCGAATGCGGATTCACTGCCTGGAGAATGTAGATAAAGCACTGCAGTTCCTGAAGGAGCAGAAGGTGCACTTGGAAAACATGGGCTCCCATGACATTGTGGACGGAAACCACCGTCTGACCCTTGGGCTGGTGTGGACCATCATCCTCCGATTTCAGGTATCCTCCAAATGCTGTCTGAGGTGTAAACTGGGCATGAACCAGTGTTATACCCCCACACTGCTACTGATGGCCCATGACAAGATAAATACAAAAACTGAGGTTCTGGAGAGATGACTCAGCAGCTAAGAACACTGTAATGGCTACTCTTCCAGAGGACCCGGGTTTGATGCCCAGTACACATACGGCAACTCACAAGCACTTATAAATCCAGTTCTAGGAGGTCTGATGCCATATTATGGCCTCTGTGAACACCAGGCACATGTGTGGTGCACAGACTAACATTCGGGTGAAATACACATACACATAAAAATAATACACATAAAAATAATAATACATAAACTTTAAAAATTGTACATCTAAACTGGGAAGTGGTAGCACACACCTTTAATCCCAGCACTTGAGAGGCAGAGGCAGGTGGATGTCTATGAGTTTGAGGCTATCCTGGTCTACAGATGGAGTTCCAGGACAGCCAGGGCTATACAGAGAAACCCTGTTTCAAAAACAAAAGGAGAAAAAAAAATCTGAGCATCTCAAACGGTATCAGTTTGCCTTTGTCTTCTCATTCTCCACATTATACTCAGGGCCGCATCAGCTCCTTTTCCAGTTGACCTCTGAGCAGAGCTCTTTCAGCTCCACCTTTGAAAGCTGGCTCTCAGGGAACATTCATTCACATGCCAGGATTCTCCACAGAGCCAGATGCCTTCACTTGTAGGCACTTACACTACATTGATACCCCATCCCACTTCAAATCTCCTGGACCTGATAATGCACGTCACTAGCCCAGGATACATTCTTAAAGATCAATTTTCCATGATTCTCTCTGAGAAAAACACCAAGGCACCACTAGGGAGTGAAGGCCCTGCTCACTGCTTTCTTAGATCCAAGACATCAGTGTGGAGACAGAAGACAACAAGGAGAAGAAGTCAGCCAAGGATGCCCTGCTGCTGTGGTGCCAGATGAAGACTGCAGGGTGAGAGAGAGGCCCAGGAGCATGGGGGTGGGGTAGCCCCACCCAGATGGACAGTATAGAAAGGATGGGTTCTGAGGTTCACAGCCTCACCACAGTCCTTGTATCACAGAGCATTCAGTGGTTTTCCTGGTCTTTCTTTCTAGATATCCCAATGTCAACGTGCACAACTTTACCACCAGTTGGAGAGATGGTCTGGCCTTTAATGCCATCGTTCACAAACACCGGTAAGAAGGCAGGGTTAGTGAACACATGGGTTAATGACCCAGGGATACAGCTAGGCCAGGAGAGTGGCTAAACTATAGCATAGCCTTAAAGGAAAAAAATTAAAGGAAAATCCCAGTCTTTGGAAAGCAGAAGTAGAAGAGTAGTAAATGCAAGGTCAGCCTGGTCTCACGGTGAGTTCCAGGCCAGTCAAGGTTACATAAGAGAGGCCCTGTCTCAGAGAGTGTGGAGAGGGGCCAGGGGTGCATGCTTCACTGGGGCTGGGTTTGGGGTGTTTCCAACCAGGAAGAAATGCATCTTTTTCCTCTTTAGGCTCTGACATGCTTTTGATGTTTTCTGTGTTCCTTCCCCGACCCTCAGACCAGACCTGTTGGATTTTGAGTCCCTGAAGAAGTGTAACGCACACTACAATCTGCAGAATGCTTTCAATCTGGCTGAAAAGGAACTTGGCCTGACGAAACTCCTGGATCCTGAAGGTGGGACAGAACTCTGCGGGACAGGTGTAGGGAAGACAGAGGTTACCAGGGGAGGGCCAGCAGCAGTGGAGGGATGCAGATGCTCTGGAATTAGCTAGTAGCGATGGTTTCCACAGCCTTGAATATACTCCAAGCTGCTTGAACTGTACACTTTTAAAGGATAACTTTTATGGTAAGAAGAAAGTTGTGTCTCAAAACAAGAAGTGTCTGTGTGGTGTCTTATGCCGTAATCACAGCACTCAACAGGCCCAGGTAGGATTAGGAATTTAAGCCCAGCCTTGCTATAGAGCAAGTTTGAGGCCAGCCTGGGCTACATGAGTCTCTACTTCAAAACAAAGGGAGTTCAGCCTCAGAGAGAGTTCTGGCTATGGGTTCTCTCGGCCCAGAGCACTTGCATGACCCAGAGCCAGTCACTTGGCCTAGTGACTAGGATGGAAATGGGACTCAGAGCTAATGCGGCCATCACGAATGCTCTAGCACCACAAAAATAACTTAAATAAAGATTTAAAAAGTAAAATGAGAGGACTTTGGATCACATGATCTCATGATTGACTCTAAAATTCTAGGATTTTAGTTAAGTTATAAGACCTTTGGTTCTAAGAACTAGCATGTGGTCAGATGCCCCTGCTGGCTGCCTCAGATGGTGCTAAGATTAAAGGACTCTTACTTTTGTACCTGGTGCTGCACTCCTCTTGACATACCTTACTTGTCCCAACAACACCCCTCTGCCATTACTGTCCTCAGTTTACGGAAGAGATGGGACCTTTCGCAGGTCAGGTGACCTGCTGAAGGTCATAGACCTGTTATAGCTGAGATTCAGGCACAGCCCTACTCTAGAGCCTGTTTCCCCTGCTGCCTCTGCAGGGCAGAACAATCTGGGTGCAACCAGAAAAGGGCAGAGAGCCAGCCTACAAGCCCCTGTTGGAAGCATTCCTTGACTGGCTGCTTTGATTCTTTCTCTGTTTTTTATCCCCCACACCCTTATAGCCGTGTCTCCTGTGCCCTTAGTTCAGAATGACCAGTATGGCACCCAGCTGTCACTCAGAGTGTCTTGGCTACTTAGACACAGAGTGAGGCTAAGGGCAAAGCTCCTTGGGGAACATTTGCAAAGCACAGCAGTTCTGCAGAACTCAGGAGCACAGTGAAGGGCCTGTGGCTTGACTGAGATGATGACTTCAGGAGCTCCAGCTCTCTTGAGTGTTTTCTGAAGGCTGTGAGGGGCTTCCAGGCCCATAGTCTGGCCTTGAGAGGAGGAATGTGTGGCCCTAGTCTGACAGCTTAGGGATCCCAAGTCCTCGTCAGCTGTGGTTGAGTGGAGGGAATGCTAGGTCTCAAGGATGCTCACCCCCTTAGCTGTGCCCGTGGCTGAACTCAGGGAGACAGATTGAAAACAGCAGCAGTGACCTTGGTGCTAAGTGCTGGTGTCTGTCCCTGCTGTGCTGCACCCGGCTCAGGAGGCTTAGCTTAGTTTCTGTCCCACTGCCCCGCAGCCCGTTGACTTTTTAGTCATTTCTCTAGCCTAGGGGTCCATGATCCGCCACCTGGGAATGGCAGTTCTTTGCTTGCTTTTCTTTCCGTAAACAGCCAGCTTGTATATCAAGTATTCTGAGTAAAATGTCACCTGGATTTTTATTTTTTTCTCTTCTACTTAGCAGGCCCTTCCCATATCCAAGAGAAATTTGGAATGATTGAGTTGTTACTTGGCCCTAAAGCACAGTTCTCAAACTGTGGGTCCAGCCCTTTCGCAGGGGTCACACATCAGATGTCCCGAATATCACACATGTGCATTATGGTTCACAACAGCAAAAAAAGTTATCTTATGGTTGGGGATCACAATAACCTGGGGAACTATATTTTGTTTTTGTTTTGTTTTCGCTTTTTGAGACAAGGTTTCCCTGTGTAGCTCTGGCTGTCCTGGAACTCATTCTGTAGACCAGGCTGGCCTCCAACTCAGAGATCCGCCTGCCTCTGCCTCCTGAGTGCTGAGATTAAAGGTGTGTGCTACCACTGCCCAGTCTGAGTATTAAAGAGTATTAGGAAGGTTGAGAACCACTGCTCTAAGGGTATCTGAAAAGATGTGTCAGCCTTGGAGGGCTGGGGGACATGAGGTGAGTGAGTCAGGTTTTGGGCTACTTCTGGAAGGGAGGCAGGTTTGTGGTCTGACTCACCCAGGTGGTCCTTTTCCTCAGATGTGAATGTAGACCAACCCGATGAGAAGTCAATCATCACCTACGTGGCCACTTACTACCACTACTTCTCTAAGATGAAGGCCCTGGCTGTGGAAGGCAAAAGAATTGGCAAGGTACCCTCACTGTGAGACGGTGGGCAGAAGGGCCAGAGGAGGCCTGGTGGAGGCCTTACTCCTAAAATGGGACCGGGTAGAGCCATGTCACCAGGTGAGATACCCACCTGCCTGTCTCCTGTCCCACAGGTCCTGGACCATGCCATGGAGGCAGAGCACCTGGTAGAGAAATATGAGTCCCTGGCCTCTGAACTACTGCAGTGGATTGAGCAAACGATTGTGACCCTCAATGACCGACAGCTGGCCAACTCCCTGAGTGGAGTCCAGAACCAGCTGCAGTCTTTCAACTCCTATCGCACTGTGGAGAAGCCACCCAAGTAGGTGTCTCCTGGGCTTCACCCTGCCAGAGCATGCCTGCCCGCATGCCTGCCCAGAGCTGTGCTCACTTGAGAGAAAGCCTAAATGAGGACAGCCTTTTGGGAGGGACACTTGGCAGTACAGAAGTCCAGCCAAGGCTTGTTTCCCTCCTCGAAAAGTGCTGGAAGCATTCAGACAGCACAGTTGTTCCAAAACACATTTTCTAATGACTAGCCATTTTTAAAAAGCATGGCATGGAAGAATGATTGCCGTGGCACGTTGAGTCACTGAAATCCATCAGATAAAAATTACTGGTTATAAGCCAGCTGCTGTGGCTCGTACCTGCAAATTCCAGCACCTGGGAGTCTGAGGCAGGAAGATTTTACTGTGAGTTCCAAGGCCAGCCATGGTGAGTTCGAACCTGGGCATCAGAGTCAGACCCTACCTGGAAAAAAGATAGATAGATAGTTAGATAGATAGATAGATAGATAGATAGATAGACAGACAGACAGACAGACAGACAGACAGACAGGATATGGCCATGCAACAGTGTAGTCTCAGTGTAGCAATAGACAGAACCAGACCTGACAGGCGGGTCAGCAGCTAGCAGTATGGCGTGGCTGATAGCATGAGCATCACAAAGATAATTATTTGTTTCTTCCATGTGTAAGATGGCTATTAGCAATGCTACATAGCACAGACAAGGGTTTGTGTGACTCTGTGTGTGTGTGTCCTTTGCCTGGAAAATTCTCTTCTGGGCATTAAGCAAAGATGAAATCTCAAGAACACTCTGTAACATGACCTTTGTAATATAGTAATAATAAGTCACATTCTCGAAGCAACCAACTGAAAGTTGTAACCTCCCAAATGACACGAAAAGATTGCCATAGCTGAAGTAGGCTGCAAGAGTTCTTCATAGCCACAAACAGAGTTATAAGCATCCATGTTTAGAATGCCTGAGTTCAGATCCTCTGCCACCCTGCGTTTGTGAGTGTTGGAGAACTTGGATAGCATGTTTGTGTTTAGTTTTATCATCTGGAAAACAGGAGAGAATGTAGACGGCGATGGAAGTTACCACGCAGGAAGAGCTGGGAATGGTGAGAGCCAAGGCCCTGGTCGCAGCTACGCTGTTGGTCTCTGAACTCTGGTGACTGTAGCTCCCTGTTGGAGGAGGCAGAAGCTAGTGCTTGCATGGTAGCAACAGTCATCATTTCCGTAGAGCTTCTGGTTCCTTTAAATGATGTTTCTGCTGAGGCTGGAGTTGCAGGCTTATAATCCAGGCTATGCAGGAAGCTGAGACAGGATGATCACAAGTTCAAGTTCAAAGCCAACCTGGGTAACTTAGACCTTTCATAAGGCAGGAAGTTTTCTTAAAGAGGTACAGATGTAGCTCGGTGGAGCATTTGCTTAGTATGCGTGAGGCCCTGAACTATGGTAAGTAAATAATAGAAAGAGAAAGGAAGAAAGAGAAAGAGAGATAAAGAAAGACAGGAAGGAAGGAAAGGAAAGAAAGAAAGAAAGAAAGAAAGAAAGAAAGAAAGAAAGAAAGAAAGAAAGAAAGAAAGAAAGAAAGAAAGAAAGAAAGTTCTTTTTTTGTTGTCTTTTTTGTTTGTTTGTTTTTGTTTTTTCAAGACAGTGTTTCTCTGTGTAGCTCTCCTGGAACTCACTCTGTAGACCAGGCTGGCCTCACTCAGAAATCCACCTGCCTCTGCCTCCCAAGTGCTGGGATTAAAGGTGTGCGCTACCACTACCCAGCAAGAAAAAGTTCTTAAGACAAGCGTAGTCAGCCGGGCAGTGGTGGCACACACCTGTAATCCCAGCACTCTGGGAGGCAGAGGCAGGCGGATTTCTGAGTTCAAGGCCAGCCTGGTCTACAGAGTGAGTTCCAGGACAGCCAGGGCTACACAGAGAAACCCTGTCTCAAAACAAAACAAAACAAAACAAAAAGACAAGCATAGTGATGCTAACCTGTTACCCCAGGTCTCTAAAGGTTGAGGCAGAAGAATTCTGAGTTCAAGGCTAGCCTGGGCTATCTAGCAAGATCTCTGCCCCCAAAAGAAAGAAAAGCAGAGTGAGGGTGGCACACAACTTAATGCCAGCCCTCAGAGGGAAGCAGATCTATGAGATCAGGGCCAGCCTGGTCTACAAAGTGAATTCCAAGAAAAAAACAAAAAAGCAAACCAAAGTGTGTCCTTTTGGCTTACCTGCTAGTATTTTTTGCTTCCACACAAAAAGTATGTGTTGCTTTCATGAGGAAAAAAGCAGCATGGATACTATGTCATAGAGTTGCGGGTTTTGGTCCCTTGAAGTCTTTGCCTCTGATCTCAACTTGGCTTCTGCTTCAGGTTCACAGAGAAAGGGAACTTGGAGGTGTTGCTCTTCACCATCCAGAGCAAGCTGCGGGCCAACAACCAGAAGGTCTACACGCCGCGTGAAGGCCGGCTCATCTCGGACATCAACAAGGTCCGTGGCCTCCCTTAATATAACATCCACAGAGGCCATCCTCTGCCTCTGTACTTTTCATGCCTCTTGTGACCCAGGGCCTTCTTGACCTCCGCCAAGCCCTGCTATCCACTGTCCACGGGGCCAGACATGACTCTGGTATCCTCTCATGATTGTGGTCTCTTTCCCCCTCACTCTCCATACAGAGCCAAGAAATAAATCAGACCATAAGGCTTTTGTTCAGCATGTCCCATTCCACTGTCCCTACTCCTGTTTTTCACAAACAGAAGTATGATACTAATGCAGGGAAACTAAGGTTTGCCCACAGAGTCCAACCTCTGTAGACAAATGAGACATTTTCCATAGATGACGTCATCTCTTGTCCAGAAGCAAACAGTTATTATGTGGCTTCACGATGTGCCTGGAAGCTCTCCCCTTTCAGGCCCAGGTGCCTCGCTGAGACAGTTCCATGGATCCGCTAGACCCAGCTTTGGAGGCCCTGACCTGGGTCTAGTGGGTCTATGCTTCTGTGGCACAGCCTTCTGACCTCTACCCTGGTCCCATTGTACTAAATCCAGTTTCTACCTCGCAGGCCTGGGAGAGGCTGGAGAAAGCTGAACATGAGCGAGAGCTGGCCCTGCGCACTGAGCTGATCCGCCAGGAGAAGCTGGAGCAACTGGCTGCTCGCTTCGACCGCAAGGCTGCCATGCGGGAGACCTGGCTCAGTGAGAACCAGCGCCTTGTGTCCCAGGTAGGACTCAGGTTTCAGACATCTTCGGGCTGATGGAGAGAAGTGGGAGACAGACAGTCCCAGGGAAGGGTTCCTGCAGAGTGCCAAGAAGATACAACACAGTATCTGTCATGCAGGAAACTCAGGATCTGGGGGCCCAAGGCTTGCCCAGGAGAAAAGACAGCGAGGCAAGATGAGAGATCCAGAGGGGCAGACAGCCACTACCTAAAGTCACCATCTGGCAGGCAGTGCGCTCTGGGGAACAGACAGAGCTAGCAGAGGTCCCGTCCCTTGGTTCTTAACCCTCCCCTCTCCACCTCTGTTACAGGACAATTTTGGGTTGGAGCTGGCAGCGGTGGAGGCTGCAGTGCGGAAGCACGAAGCCATTGAGACAGACATTGTGGCCTACAGTGGCCGGGTGCAGGCGGTGGACGCCGTCGCCGCGGAACTGGCTGCTGAGCACTACCATGACATCAAGCGCATTGCTGCACGGCAGAACAATGTGGCCCGGCTCTGGGACTTCTTACGGCAGATGGTGGCTGCCCGCCGCGAGCGACTTCTTCTCAACCTGGAGCTGCAGAAAGTGTTTCAGGACCTGCTCTACCTCATGGACTGGATGGCAGAGATGAAGGTAGTAGTGGCCTGTGGTGCGACTCATCTGGGAAGGAGTTCCAGGGTGTGGCTGTCTACCCTGCTCACCCACTCAGCCCGTTTCTGTGTAGAGTGTACTAGTGCAGAGCCAATCCCTCCTAGTTCTCATGAGCACAGGTGACAGACTGTCAGTATGGGACTCCCAGCCTAAGGGGGAAAGAGTCTGGTTAAAAAAAAAAAAACAACCATAGACACCATAGCAGGTGCTTCTAAGGCCTGCAGGCACTGGGCAGGTGGTTGGGCAAGGCCTTTCTGAGAGAAGGCCATTTGAAATGAGGCAAGGAGCCAGCCCAGAGAGCTCTGATGAGAGCAGGCTCCGGTCAGAAGGAATAATGAGGTTAAAGCCTTAGGTTGTGCAAGTGGGGCACATGGTAGACCAGTAAGCTATAAAAGGGAGGAATGGCTGACTCATTAGAATCCCACAGGTTTGGTCAAGGAATTTGGATTTTTACTCAGAGCATTTAAAGTGTTGAAAGGGTTTCAAAGAAAGGAAAAGGTGTTATTCCACCTCCTGTTTTAAAAAGATCCCTTGGGCTACTGTGTGCAGAAGGTCTGTGGGCAGCAGGAGTGGGAGGAGAGAAACAGACTGCCTTCTAGGGGAGAGGTGGGCTCGAGGGTGGGTCTGGGAGAAAACACTGAAGGATGCTGGATTGGAATAGTGACAGTAGTGCGTTTCTATGATTCTGGAGTCGAGCTGAGTCACAGTGAAGATTCCAGAGCAGGCTTTAGTAAGAACACCTCCATGGGGGCAGTCGAGGACAAGGAACCAAGAGTGAGAACAGAACTGGGGTGCATGTGCGCTCGTGTGCAAGCACGTGTTTGTGTGCGTGCTCACAAGAGTGCGTGTGGCATGGAACTACCGAGAGAGGGAAGGACGATGCAGCAGGGTTGGCATGCTGGCAGGGCATTAGGCAGTTCTTAGATGGGCACTGGCATGCCATGTGTGTCTGGCAGGGCCGACTGCAGTCTCAGGACCTGGGCAAGCACCTGGCTGGAGTGGAGGACCTCCTGCAGCTACACGAACTGGTGGAGGCGGACATCGCAGTTCAGGCTGAGAGGGTGCGAGCAGTCAGCGCCTCTGCCCTGCGCTTCTGCGACCCAGGGAAAGGTGAAAACTGGGGGGCAGGAGGCTTGATGTGGAAGGACTAGGAAACGGGGAACACAGGCTTGTAATTTGGGAAAACTTGGGGTGGAGGGCAGGATCACTGATGGGTAGATAATGGTGCTAGCTAGATCCTGAAGGGAGACCTACCTGCTGAGCTGGGGTGGTCCACATGGCAAGGGTGGATGGGTAGCAACTAAAACCCTGGCACTCTGGCTTTCCTTTCTTTTCAGAGTATAGACCATGTGACCCACAGCTGGTGTCAGAGAGGGTAGCCACTCTGGAGCAGAGCTATGAGGCCCTGTGTGAGTTGGCAGCAACTAGAAGGGCCCGACTGGAAGAGTCGCGTCGTCTCTGGCGGTTCCTCTGGGAAGTGGGTGAGGCCGAGGCCTGGGTTCGGGAGCAACAGCACCTCCTGGCCTCAGCTGATACAGGCCGGGACCTGACTGGTGTCCTCCGCCTGCTCAACAAGCACACAGCCCTACGGGGTGAGATGAGTGGCCGTCTGGGACCCCTGAAGCTCACCCTGGAACAAGGCCAGCAGTTAGTGGCCGAGGGCCACCCTGGAGCCAACCAAGCCTCAACCCGTGCAGCCGAGCTCCAGGCCCAGTGGGAGCGACTAGAAGCCCTGGCTGAGGAGCGAGCCCAGAAGCTAGCACAGGCTGCCAGCCTCTACCAGTTTCAGGCAGATGCAAATGACATGGAGGCCTGGTTGGTGGATGCACTGCGCCTGGTATCTAGCCCTGAAGTAGGGCACGATGAGTTCTCCACACAGGCCCTGGCCAGGCAGCACAGGGCCCTTGAGGAGGAGATCCGAGCCCACCGGCCTACACTGGATGCCTTGAGGGAACAGGCTGCAGCCCTGCCACCTGCACTGAGCCACACACCTGAGGTACAGGGCCGGGTGCCCACGCTGGAGCAGCACTACGAGGAGCTGCAGGCCCGAGCCGGTGAGCGTGCACGAGCCCTGGAGGCAGCCCTAGCACTCTATACCATGCTCAGCGAGGCTGGGGCCTGTGGGCTCTGGGTAGAGGAGAAGGAGCAGTGGCTCAACGGGCTGGCCCTACCTGAGCGCCTGGAGGACCTGGAGGTGGTCCAACAGAGGTAAGATCCACTGTTTTCTCTGAGGTGCATCGCATGTGAGCTGGGGGGCCTGGTACAGGGAGGGATGCCAAGTGCCACACTATCAACTGCCCGCTGCATTTCTCTGAGCCTCAACTGCTCTGAGCCATAAGTATGATCTCTTGATAAGGTCCTGTTGTTGTTTCTCTTAGTTGTAGTGTGTGTGTGTGTGTGTGTGTGTGTGTGTGTGTTGCCTGTATGTATATTGTGCACTGCCTGTGACTGCCTGGTGCCTGCAGAAGTCAGAAGAGGGTATTAGAGCCTCTGAAACTGGTGTTACAGATGGTTGGTTACATAAGCCACACCATGGGTACTGGGAACCAAACATGTCCTCTCCAGGAGCAGCAGTGCTCTCAGCCAGTGGGTCGTCGCTCGATGTCTTAGAACATTGAGACAGCCTTGCACTATAGCCTAGGCTTGGTGAGTGTGTAACAATTGTCTTATCTAAGTTTCCTGAGTATTGTGATTACAGGTGTGCCACCATGCCCAACTATTTAAAGTTTTAATGAAATGTTAAACATACTCAAAAGTAGAGAAGATAGCACAAATCCGTGTGGCCACCCCCCAGACTCCATTATTACCAATATGTTGCTCTATTTGATTGATTCCTCTAAGATGGCCCCTTTAAGAAAAATGGGGAAGTATCCTTATATAGACTAATAATACATTTTAGCTATGTGTGGACTTAAAATAGCTACGTGTTTGGAAGCTGGATATGGAATATGCCTATGTTGCCAGGATCCAAGAGGCCATGGCAGCCTCTTAAGTTGTAGACCATTCTGAACTGTATAGCAAGTTCAAGGCAGCTGTGTATATATGTATATACATGGACTGGGGGATGGCTCAGCAGTTAAAAGCATGTACTGCCTTTCCTGAGTTTGAGTTTCAGTACCCACATCAGGTCTCGAAATCAGTTCTAGGGATCTGACACCATCTCATCCTGTGCCGCTGGTGTACACACACACACACAAACACACACACTCAGCAGACTGCCCACCACACACACATAAAAATAAAAACTGAGCTGTGTCCAAAGAACAGTAAACCTTACAGTCATTTAGAAAGGGCATCTTTTTTCTTTTCTTTCTATTTTCTTTGAGAAAGGTTCTCACTGTGTAGCCCTGGCTGTCCTGGCACTTGCAGTGTAAGCCAGGCTATTTTTGACCTTAGAGATTTACTTTCCTCTCTGTCTCCAATGTTGGAATTAAAATGTGCTGCACATTTTATTGAACTGTTGAGCTGAACATTTTTATTGAACTTTAATACCGTTATTACATAAAACAAAATCAGTAACTGCTAGATATCACTTACTGTCAATCTATAATCAAATTTTTGGCAATTTTTGAAATATAAGGGTTTTTGTTTGTTGGTTTTAGTTTTTAAGATCTCCTATTACAGTGTGGACTTGACAAACTATAAAATCCTTAGGCTGCATCGAGCCTGCTGCCCAAGGTGGCGCTTTGTTTTGTTATGTTGTGTTTTGTTTTGTAAATAAAGTTTTATTGGCGCAGAGCCGCCTCCTCCTTCATGGTTCTCTGTGGCTGTTTGTCCACCTAGCAGAGCTGAGGACTTACGGCTATCACTGACTCTGACTCACCTGACTCTTCAGAAATGCCAGGTGTCCCCTCCCACAGAAATTGTCTTTCACATCTTTATGCTTAGACATTTGTTTGGTTTTGTTGTTGTTGTTGTTGTCTTTTTTGCTCATAGTAGCAGGGTGGGGTGTGGGGAGCTCCAGAGGAACACTGAGGTTCTGCTGCAGGCGGGGACCCACCCATGCCACACTTGAAGTTGACTGTCTAGGCATTCCTGACTTTGGGACTTCACTATATTTTGAGCAGGCCTGCAGTGGATAATTTTTCTTCTCATTTGAGGGAGTTGGGGACTGACTCACAGGTACTCTGAACTTTATAGGCCAAGAGGCTCAGCAGTGCTGGAATGGAAGCTTCGTGTTTAAGGGACAGTGTTTTTGTGGGCATCTAAGGGATGTGTCACATCATTCAGGGCCTCCTTCTCCCTCGCTGCAGGTTTGAGACCTTGGAGCCTGAAATGAACGCCCTGGCCGCCCGGGTCACTGCTGTCAACGACATAGCTGAGCAGTTGCTGAAGGCCAGTCCACCGGGCAGGGACCGCGTCATTGGCACCCAGGAGCAGCTCAACCAAAGGTGGGCTGAGGTGGAGGCAGCCCCAAGGACTGATTTTTTTTTTTTAAGGCATTTACTTACTAGGCAGTGCAGATGGCACTCAGGGGAAGGATGTGGCAGAGCCTGGAAGGGGACTGAAGATGAGGAAAGAAACCTGACTGGAATAGAAAGACATTGGGAGAAAAGAAGTTACAGAGGAATAAGAGAGATCGGGGCAGTCCGCAGAACTGGGAACTATCAGAGAAAGGAAGCGAGGAGCAGGGCTGAGCAACCTCTTGTAAAGGCAGAAGCAGGAGCTGTGTGCAAAGAAGAGCAGTAGGGAGAGGTTTGCAAGCACCTGGCCAGGGCAAGGAAGCTGAACCCTTCCACATGTAGACCTTTTCCATACTTACAGGTGGCAGCAGTTTAGGTCCCTGGCAGATGGCAAAAAGGCAGCTCTGACATCAGCTCTGAGCATCCAGAATTACCACCTAGAGTGCACAGAGACCCAGGCCTGGATGAGAGAAAAGACCAAGGTCATTGAGTCTACCCAGGGCCTGGGCAATGATCTCGCTGGTGTGCTGGCCCTGCAGCGGAAGTTGGCGGGTACTGAGAGAGATCTGGAAGCCATCTCTGCCCGGGTGGGTGAGCTGACCCAAGAGGCAAATGCCTTGGCTGCTGGGCACCCAGCCCAAGCCCCTGCCATCAACACCCGGCTTGGAGAGGTACAAGTTGGATGGGAGGATCTTCGGGCGACCATGAGGCGGAGAGAAGAGTCCCTGGGTGAGGCTCGGAGGCTGCAGGATTTCCTGCGCAGCTTGGATGACTTCCAGGCCTGGCTAGGCCGCACACAGACTGCTGTAGCCTCTGAAGAAGGGCCAGCCACCCTTCCTGAGGCAGAGGCCCTCTTAGCCCAGCATGCAGCTCTGCGAGGAGAGGTGGAGAGAGCCCAGAGCGAGTACAGCCGCCTCAGGACCTTGGGCGAGGAGGTGACCAGAGACCAGGCTGATCCCCAGTGCCTCTTCCTCAGACAGAGGCTGGAAGCCCTTGGAACCGGCTGGGAGGAGCTGGGTCGCATGTGGGAGAGCCGGCAAAGCCGCCTGGCCCAGGCCCATGGCTTCCAGGGGTTTTTGAGAGATGCTCGCCAGGCCGAGGGCGTTCTCAGCAGCCAGGTAAGTCCAGAAAACAGTTCAGCTAGGAAGAAGAGGAAAATGGGGACCCAGGGGAGGACAAAACAACGTGGCAGAAGTGAGTGGAGTAGTTGAACCAGCAAGATCGGCAGGAAGAATATATTAGAAATGCGCTCTAATAACAGAATTTTTTTATATTATTAAAATAAAATGGTTCTCAACATTCCCAATACTACAACATTTTAGTACAGTTTTTTATGTTGTGGTGACCATCAACCATAAAATTATTTAGTTGTTACTTCATAACTATAATTTTGCTACTGTTAGGAGTTATAATGTCAATATCTGATATGCAAGATATCTGAGATGTGACCCACAAAGGAGTTGTGACCCACTGTTGAAAACTGCTGTGTTTTTAGAATATAATAATTCTTACAAAATCTAAATGTAAACATAAACTGACTTTAGAAGAAATGAAAAGCCTGACTAGTCCTGTAAATACTAAATAAATCAATAGTTACAAATAAGGGGGGTGTTCTTAGAGGGGTAGCATCTACATGCTATGAGAAGTGAGCTTGCCGTACTCTCTTCCACCCAGGAATACGTTTTGTCTCACACGGAGATGCCAGGGACACTCCAAGCGGCTGATGCAGCCATTAAAAAGCTGGAAGACTTCATGAGCACCATGGACGCCAATGGAGAACGCATCCGTGGACTCCTAGAGGCTGGGCATCAGCTGGTGTCCGAGGGCAATATCCATGCTGAGAAGATCCAAGAGAAGGCCGACTCCATCGAGAAGAGGTGTGGTGAGGATGGTGGACCGGTGAGGAAGCTTAGAGCAAGATGGTTGACAGAATTTATCTGTGTACGGGTGAACTGGTAGATGGCAGAGAGTTGGAGGCAGAAGACAGAACAGGAAGATCAGAGTAGTTGTAGAGGCTGGGCCAGAATCCATGAGAGACTTGCTCACATCAAGGCAAATTGGAGCCTACTAGGATGGCAGGCCTGGAAATCAGATTCCTTGGGTGTCTTTGGGACTCCTGAGGGACAGTAGTCACATAGGAGGAAGACTGGACCTTCTAGGGAAGGTAATGGTTTCATCCTGGGCTGTCTGTTACAGGCACAGAAAGAATCAGGAGGCAGTGCAGCAGCTTTTAGGACGCCTCCGGGACAACCGAGAGCAGCAGCACTTCCTGCAGGACTGTCAGGAGGTGAGGCCCAGTCCAGTCTGTCACCCCTGTGGCATTTCCTTGCTGTTCCTCTCTTACACACAGAGAAGCCTTTCATGGCTTTGTCTGGGGTCTTCTGCATCTCCTGAATTGTCTGCCCCACCACCCCTCCCCTCTAAAAGAGCTCCTCCTTCATTCTTGCTTTATGCTTGTACCAGCTGAAACTCTGGATTGATGAGAAGATGCTGACAGCTCAGGATGTGTCCTATGACGAGGCGCGCAACCTGCACACCAAGTGGCAAAAACACCAGGCATTCATGGCTGAGCTGGCGGCCAACAAGGGCTGGCTGGACAAAGTGGACAAGGTAATGAGTGTGGCCAGAGCCACACGATGCTTGAGCCTTTGGTAGTGCTTCTGGGCAGATCCTGCACAAAATATAGGCTCAGGGAGCCTAACTCCAGGACATGTTCTTTCCCGAGGCTCACATTGCCAAAGGAAGAAGTTCTGTCAGACAGAGCTTCAAGAAAATACAGTGGATTAGAAAGCCTGTTGTGGCTTGGGTTCAATGTCATAACTGTTTCTGGATCTGCAACACCACAACCCGCTACACCTGGGGTCTGCAAACATTTATAAAGGGCTGATAAGAAATGTTCCCAGCTCTGTAGGCAATATATACCTTGTGTCCTACCTCATCTCTGCTGTCACAGCACTTTTGTGCTGTCATAGAGACCAATGAACATAGCTGTCCTCCAATAAAACTTTATAAAAACAAGCAGGGGGTGGGGCCAGGTTTTGTCCATCTGCCACAGTTTGACAACCCTTGTCTTTTAATATTGTTATTCCTAAGACTTTGTCTCCCACACATCTCTGTCTCAGTTGCTAGGGACAAGTAAATATTACTTCTCAGCAAATATTCCTAGAGATGGTGATGTGAGCTAGCCTGTTGCTAGGTGCTTCATGGCATGTCAGAAGACATTTTCCCTCCCTCAACTCAAGAGCATAGTCCCTGGGGAAAGGAGAGCAGTGTGCGTGTTTGCATCTGCTCGGGAGATTCATACATAGTAATCCCATTTGCAAAAGTCAGGTGATGCTATCTCTGGATCGGACGAAAAGGCAAAGCACTGTAGTCAGGATGTGAGATCTACACAGACAGCTAAGTCATATCCAGAGCCGAAGGCTAGTCTGGTGGCAGAGGCCCACAATCCTAGTTACTGGGGAAGTTGACGTGGGAGGATCCCAAATTCAGTGCCATCCTGGGCAATTTAGTGAGACTCTATCTCAGAGTGAAAGTTAAAGGGGGTGTAGCCTTGCCTAGCACATATAAGGTCCTTTGTTCAGTGCCCAGAATTGCAAAAATAAGTGAAAAGATCCAGAGTGGACCACACTGCATGCCGGAGGTAGAGCTCACAAACCTGGACACAGCAGAGGTGAAGGAAGGCACTGGGGCCGTGGGTGGAAGGGAAGGGGAGGCGAGCAGACACAAACAGCAGGTTCTAGGTAGAGTGATGATAAGCAGGAAACCACCAGTGTGAGGAGGACCAGGAGGAAGTCAGCCTGCCGGGAGCACAGAAGGCTCCTGTATGACTGTGACAAGGCTCCTGGAAGCAAAGGTAGGAAAAGTGTCCTGGGCAAGGTCAGGAAAAGCATGAATCACTATGCAAGGAGCGTGATAAAGGCTTTGAAGCCACACAGGACAAACCAGCCTTTGATCCTCTGCATCCAGCAGTCACGGAAAGGACTCGAAGAAGTCTGAGTTGACATTTCAGAAGCAGACTCTCAAACCAGAATTTTGGAGCAGTCCAGCTTCAGGAGAGGTGATCCCACAAAACGCCAGGGTGGGGAGTGGGAAGACGAGACAGGAGAGAGTATCCAGACAGGACTTGTTAGGGTAGAGATGTGGCTCAGTAGTAGGGCATGCGCTTGGCTTGTGTGAGGCCCAGGTTCCATCCCCAGTACCATGGAGGGGGAGGAGGAGGCGAGAGCATCATCACGCCAGGCTTTGCAGCGCGGAGCTACTGGGCCACTCTGAGAGACTACAGAACCTGAACTGTTACTGACACAGAGCACAAAGTTGCTGAGTAGTCACGCATCATCCCTGTGTGCCGTGGGTTGAGGGTTCTTCTCACTCACCACTCGTGCTTCCCACACTCCCACAGAGACAAATCCTCAAGATGAGAGGCTGAAGATGGGAAGACCATGTGAGATTGCTTTAGTGCGAGTGAGAAGACATGAGTTAAGAAACACAAAACAGCAGCAGATAATTGAAGTCTGTGTGCAACATAATACTAGAAGATTCCAAATGCCTTTAAATTTTTTTTATTTAGACAGGATCTTGCTGTGTAGACCAGGCTGTCATTAAACTCACAGCTTGTCTCAGCTTCCCAAGTGTGGCCCAGCTTGCAATGGCTTCCTAAGGGAGAGTCAAGTTGGATTGATCTTGAAAAGGGAGCTGAGTATGGTCAACAGTGAAGAGCAGTATGTAAGGCTTTCAAAACCTCTGGGGAGAGTCTGCTAATGAGCCTGTCTCATACAGGACATTAGAACTACTCAGAACGTTTCAGCTCTCTACTGCTCAGATCCCTGTGATGCCTGTGATCAGCCTCCGACATTCAGTGGAGTCTGACTTTGACACTTACGTCTCCTTTGTCTCATTACCTAGGAAGGGCGGGAGCTGACTCTTGAAAAGCCAGAACTCAAAGTCCTAGTGTCAGAGAAGCTGGAGGACCTGCACAGGCTCTGGGATGAACTGGAGACCACTACCCAAGCCAAGGCCCGCAGTCTTTTTGATGCCAACCGGGCAGAGCTATTTGCCCAAAGCTGTTCTGCCCTGGAGAGCTGGCTGGAGAGCCTGCAGGCTCAGCTGCACTCAGATGACTATGGCAAAGACCTCACCAGTGTCAACATTCTGCTAAAGAAGCAACAGGTATGCAAGGGACCTTTGGGGCGATGAACAGCCAGACGGTAGAAGAGGGTGCCTAGCTTTTGAAATTCAGGCGGCCTGGTAGCTGACATCTTGTAGCATTTCTGACAGTGATCATAATTAAAGACTCTATCATACTCTATAGGGCTGTGTGTCAGTCGGGGAAGTCAGGAGACAGACCACACTAATAACATGGACAGGGAAACTAAAAGTGTTATCTCAGTCTGTTTTCTGTCGCTACAATAAAATACCAGAGACTGGGTGATTTAATTTTTTAAATAAGTTTATCTTGAGCCAGGCAGTGGTGGCGCACGCCTGTAATCTCAGCACTCTGGGAGGCAGAGGCAGGCAGATTTCTGAGTTCGAGGCCAGCCTGGTCTACAGAGTGAGTTCCAGGACAGCCAGGGCTATACAGAGAAACCCTGTCTCGAAAAAACCAAATCCAAAAAACCAAAAAAAAAAAAAGTTTATCTTGGCTTGCAGTTTTGGAGGCCCAAGGGCGTAGCGCCAGTTCTGTTTCTGATGTGTTATAAAATGACAGAAGAACAGAATAGAAATTAGCTCATGTGAAAGAGACACCCAGTGAATCCAAGAAATCCAAGAGGCAGCCTCACTTTACAACCTGTTCTTGTAACTAATCCAGTCCCATGGGAACTACATAAATCCCTTTAATGGTCTACTCACCTTGTAAAGGCCCTTCTACTGTCTGTCAACACTACTTTGAGGACCAGATTTCAGCATAAGTTTTAGAGGAAACATATTACAACTTAGGCCAGAGTGAGTCTAAAAAGAATTTACAGTTGGTGTCAGAAAACCTTTTCTCTTTAGAGGCAGTGGGGCCAACAACAGCTCTGTGTGTAAAATGCTTCTCACCAAGCCTGACTATTTGAGTTCAATCTCTAGAACCTGCATGGTAGAAGGAGAGAAGCCCATATACACCCACAAACTAATACAATTTATATAAAAAAGTTCAACAGAGCTAAATGATAAATACTTTGCATCTTGTAGGTTACAGCAATTCAACTTTGCCTTTATTATTTGTAAATAAATGAAGCCATGTACAATACTATGAGAAATGGAGCTGTGCGCCATTATATCTGATTTAGGAAATAGGCTGTATTTGCTGATTCCTTGACCCGAAAAATCCGGAACAGCAGGATTCCTGTCCCTGGAGAGGAAAGAGCCGGGAGATCCCTTGTACTCTGACATTAGTTTTAAAGCCCAAGCAAAAAGCAAAGCATGCCTGCTCCCGTTTTGTTTTTTTCCTCTAGCGCCCTCTTCTGACAAGGCTGGCATTGTACCAGCTTGGAAAAAATAATGCTGTCTAGTTCAGCATCTCAAAGTAAGGCTAAAGTGGATCTGTGACTGAGAGACAATGAGTTTATAATATGCAGAGTTGTCACAGAGTCCTGGCATTTTTATTTTTAAAAAATGTATGTGCGTGCGTGTGTGTGTGTGTGTGTGTGTGTGTGTGTGTGTGTGTGTGTGTGTGTGTAAGTTTGCGACTGATCTATCCAGACCATAAGAGGCTGTTCTTCCTGTGGGGAGGCCCCAGGAATCAGAATCATGGCTGGTTTGATACAGGCTTATGTCTTATGAGTTGAGGTAGAAATGTGCACTGATCTCACCTCCTTGTGTTTGTAGATGCTGGAACGAGAGATGGCTGTGAGAGAGAAAGAGGTGGAGGCAATCCAGGCCCAGGCAAAGGCCCTGGCCCAGGAAGACCAGAGTGCAGGGGAAGTAGAAAGGACCTCCAGGGCTGTGGAGGAGAAGTTCAGGGCCTTGTGTCAACCCATGAAGGAACGCTGCCAGCGCTTGCAAGCCTCCCGGGAGCAGCACCAGTTCCACCGGGATGTGGAGGATGAGATAGTGAGTGAGGGCATGGAATGACCAGCTGCTCCAGACATGGGCTCTCTGGAGCCCCTACTTCCTGGGCACTGGGCAAGTGCCGCAGCCCTGCTAAGGATGTTCATGGATGCTCTGCAAGGCCCCCTACCCTAGAATGAGATGTCCATTTTTAGCATACACAGTTGTAGCTGTAGGTAGCACCTCTCTGCAACTCCATTAACCTTCTCTCTCTCTCCAGTTGTGGGTGACTGAGCGGCTTCCCATGGCCAGCTCTCTGGAACATGGCAAGGACTTGCCCAGCGTCCAGCTTCTCATGAAGAAAAACCAGGTGAGGCAGAGGGCAGAACATCTTCACACTCAGACCTTTGTTCTTTTGCCTTTTGTAGTGATGGGAAGTGGATGATGAGTGCTATTGTTTGAAATAAGGCTTTACTGTGTATCTTTGGCTGGCCTTGAACTCAGAGAGATCCACTTTTATCTGCTGGGATTAATGGTGCATGTATGCTACCATGTCCAGGCCCTTGTTTTTCCTTGATTGGTGTCGATGGCATTATCTTGTTGCTTGTAGCCCTAGACTTGGTGATTTGCCTTTCCCTAGCTCAGGAGAGCTGCCTCTGTAGGCAGGAAAGCATGAGGATTGAAGGAGTATCACATTGTATCTCCGAGTCTTGACAAAGAAAGAACCTTAGAGATGATTCAGGAGAGGGAAGAATGTAGGGAGGGCTCAAGGTGGAGCAGGTCCAAGGGGATATAGGCTTGCAGTTCCTTTCGCAAGCCCTTTAGTGTATCTTCTGTTCCTCCGGACAGACCCTGCAGAAGGAGATCCAGGGCCACGAGCCCCGGATTGCAGACCTCAAAGAGAGGCAGCGCACTCTGGGAACAGCAGCAGCAGGTCCAGAGCTGGCTGAGCTCCAGGAAATGTGGAAACGCCTGAGCCATGAGCTGGAGCTCCGGGGTAAGCGACTGGAGGAAGCCCTTCGAGCCCAGCAATTCTATCGTGACGCTGCGGAGGCCGAGGCTTGGATGGGTGAGCAGGAATTACACATGATGGGCCAAGAAAAGGCCAAGGTAAGAGTCAGAGCGATGGCTGGTTTGTGTGGCCAGTTCTTCTGACCCTGGCCCCTGCAGCCTCACATTCAACTCTCCCCCAGGATGAGCTGAGTGCCCAGGCAGAGGTGAAGAAGCATCAGGTACTGGAACAAGCCCTTGCTGACTATGCCCAGACCATCAAACAACTAGCAGCCAGCAGTCAAGATATGATTGACCATGAACACCCAGAGAGGTGAGTGTGTGAGTATCAAGGAGCCTAGACCCTGGAGAGGAGGAGGGCTGGTTCTGGGAAAGTATAGGAATTGTGGCATCTTTTGAACTTTGTCCATGTAGAATAGAAAGTTGGAAGAAGCAGGAACTTGGCAAGCAGTTAGCAGACAGAGCAGTTAGGTGACAAAGTTCCGCAGAGCAAGCCATTCTCTCTACCTCTGCAGCACAAGGTTAACAATACGCCAAGCCCAGGTGGACAAGCTGTATGCCAGCCTAAAGGAGTTGGCAGGAGAGCGGCGTGAGCGCCTGCAGGAGCACCTCCGGCTGTGCCAGCTCCGCAGAGAGCTGGATGACCTGGAACAGTGGATACAGGAGCGTGAAGTCGTGGCGGCCTCCCATGAACTGGGCCAGGACTATGAGCATGTGACTGTGAGTGCCATGCAGATCAGCACCAGGATGGATCAGGGCCCAAAGGGACACCAAAGAGGTGGCCCAGGCAGAGTGATGAGGGTGGGGGACACAGAGCCAGAGTAGGTGGGTTTTGAGTTATCCAACTTGAGCAGTTGTGCAGAAAGAGGGGCATGGGGATGACCATAGGGGAGGATAAAAATGAAATTGCTACTCTTGCCCAACAGACCTCAACAAAATGGGAGACTTTCAGAATTGCTGCTGGGATTGGAGGTTTGGGTCCTCTGGTGCAGAAATCTAGCCCATAGTTAGGGTGTCCTTGTTAAGAGAGATAGGTTTGGAGTATCTCTAAGTATCTTTTGTAGGATGCCAGGTGCCATATAGCACTGGTATTATGTCACCTTAGCCATTTTAGTTAACATTTGTATCCCGGTGAAATTCCCCAGTGATGCATTTCTCAGGTTGTGTCCTTCCTATTAATCAACTCACAAGTGTAAATTTAAAGCTGCCATACCTGCTCACTGACCAGCAGGTTCTCAGAGAGGTGACTGCTCCTTGAAGCAGGGACCTCACACAGAAGGTCTCATCTCTGTCTCTACAAATGCTTCCTCCATCAGATGCTTCGCGACAAATTCCGAGAGTTCTCCAGGGACACCAGCACCATTGGCCAGGAGCGTGTAGACAGTGCCAATGCGCTGGCCAATGGGCTTATTGCTGGGGGCCATGCTGCCCGGGCCACTGTGGCCGAGTGGAAGGACAGTCTCAATGAGGCCTGGGCTGACCTGCTGGAGCTGCTGGACACAAGAGGTCAGGTGCTGGCTGCTGCGTATGAACTGCAGCGCTTCCTGCATGGGGCCCGGCAAGCCCTGGCACGGGTACAGCACAAGCAGCAGCAGCTTCCAGATGGAACCGGCCGCGACCTCAATGCTGCTGAGGCCCTGCAGCGCCGGCACTGTGCCTACGAGCACGACATCCAAGCCCTCAGCACCCAGGTCTGACCCTACCTGAACTAGTTGGGAAGGAAAGGCTGAGAGGAAACAATTTGGTGGGAAATTGGAGAGGGGTCTTTTGTGCTGGGAAGGTCTCTGAGAACCTGGCACCCCTGAAGGGGCATTTGGAGATGGTTCAAAATCATTCTGGAAATTTATCTCCAGCCTATGGCTATCAGTTATCACATTCAGGATTTCGTTTATAGCATGTGTGCATGCACATGCGTCAGAGCACACATGTCACAATGTATATGGAGGTCAGGGGACAACATTTAAGAGGTGATTCTATCCTTGTACTTTAGGTTCTGGAGATCAGGCTTGAGTGGGTGCTTTTTACATACTGAGGCATCTCCCTGGCTAAGTTCATGGGTCCAATGGCTGCAAGATCCTACCTGTTTTGATGCCATTCAGGCCAGAATTCTGTTCATAAGTTTAACACCAATAACTCTTTCAGTCCCAACCCGAATCTCCTCCTCTGCAGGCTGCACATCTCATTCTAGTGGTTTTTAATGTCCCTTATACCCTGGATAGACTAGCTCAACCCGACTTTAGGCCCCTATCCCCGGGGCTAGGCCTGGGCCCCAGGTGAGGTGAGGTTTGACCTCAGCCTCAACCTCAGTGGTAGGTAGGGCTCTGAACCTTGGTTCCTCCTTCTGCACCTTCGACTGGTGGATCAGACAGGAAGTAGAGAGCCATGTGGGGTGAGAGGGACTTCAGCACTGCTGTCTCCCAGCTCTGCCTGACTCAGACCTGGGTTCCCACTTTCAGGTCCAGCAGGTTCAAGACGATGGCCAGAGGCTACAAAAGGCCTATGCTGGAGACAAGGCCGAGGAAATTGGCCGTCACATGCAGGCAGTGGCTGAGGCCTGGGCCCAGCTCCAGGGAAGTTCTGCTGCCCGCCGTCAACTGTTACTGGATACCACAGACAAATTCCGATTCTTCAAGGCTGTCCGAGAGTTGATGCTGTGGATGGATGGGATTAACCTACAGATGGATGCCCAGGAGCGCCCCCGGTAAGACCTCGTGCCTGGCGTCCTTCTCTGGTTGTGTGATGCTACTGGTGGCTGTGGCAGGGCTGGGACAGCCTATAATACCACCTTTGTCTTGGCCCAGGGATGTGTCCTCTGCAGATTTAGTCATCAAAAACCAACAAGGCATCAAAGCAGAGATAGAGGCCAGAGCAGACCGGTTCTCCTCCTGCATTGACATGGGGCAGGAGCTGCTGGCCCGGAACCACTATGCTGCTGAGGAGGTAGGTGAGGCCTGGAGAGAACCTGGCTACACCAAATAGGACCCATTCCTGTACTTTCTCTTTCTGCTCTTTTTTGTTTATTTGTGGATTTTATTTGTTTGCTTGTTAAGACAGGGGCTCACCCTGTGGCTGGTCACAGTTCGCTTGCTCTGTCCTGCCAAGTGCTGAGCTACAGGTGTCACCACCATGCCCAGCTTTGATATTGCCTGTCTTCTGCTTTTTGTCATTCTCTCTTAGCAAAAATTCTTTCACTCTCTCATCTCAATACTGTTCATAGATTTCTAACATCTCATTTCTCCTCACAGGACTATTTTCCTCTCCTCTTGACATTAAAAATCATTGCTGTATTTGGTAGCTCCCGGAGACCTTGGGAAAGCCCCATTAGGTCCTAAGTCATGCTTCCTTTCCCTACTCCCCAGATCTCAGAGAAACTGTCTCAGCTACAGTCCCGGCGCCAGGAGACAGCTGATAAGTGGCAGGAGAAGATGGACTGGCTACAGCTTGGTGAGCCATTGTGGGAATGCCGGCGGGAGGGAGGGGCTTTGTGAGGGAACACCTGGGCATTGCCTATATGTGGTAGCCACAGCGCATGCTCCCAGGAACCCTGGGTGTGGAATCCCAGGTTCCTAACAATGCTGTCCCTATATTTGAGCTTGACCTGCCACCATGCCATTGTGCACTCTAACCTTTCGTCTTTCTATGACCCCCTACCCCAATCGTGGCAGTTCTGGAGGTGCTTGTGTTTGGGAGAGATGCAGGGATGGCAGAGGCCTGGCTGTGCAGTCAGGAGCCGTTGGTGCGAAGTGCAGAGCTGGGTTGCACGGTGGACGAAGTGGAGAGCCTCATCAAGCGGCATGAAGCCTTTCAGAAGTCGGCAGTGGCCTGGGAAGAGCGTTTCAGTGCCCTGGAGAAG
Source organism: Apodemus sylvaticus (assembly GCF_947179515.1). Lineage (NCBI taxonomy): Eukaryota > Metazoa > Chordata > Mammalia > Rodentia > Muridae > Apodemus > Apodemus sylvaticus. The sequence continues at coordinate 58,179,772 of NC_067472.1, read as the reverse complement.
CTCACTGCGGTGAGCACTGGGACCTCAGAGGCACCCAACCCCACTACAGGGCTTCTCTGCATGTGAGCTTAGAGTGCTCTTCTGTCCCAGGACCACAGATGTCAGCCTGGGTGCCACTGAGACCCCTGCTAGAGTCTCTTGTCCATCTTTGCTGCTTTATTGGGCTAGAGGTGAGACATCTCAGCTTTCCACCTCACCATGATGGTTGCTGACCTCAGCATTTCTCAACAGCTGGAAGAGCGGGAGAATGAGCGGAAAAGGAAGAGGGAGGAGGAGGAGCGGAGGAAACAGCCCCCTACATCAGAGCCCATGGCTAGTCAGCCCGAAGGGAGTCTGGTAGATGGCCAGAGAGTTCTTGACACTGCCTGGGATGGGTAAGAGCTAGATACCTGGGCCAGGATGCTGAAGCTAAGGCCAAGCAAGCCACCAGTTAATTATTCTGTCACATTTGATTATTCTAGGACCCAGTCAAAATTGCCACCATCTGCACAAGCACCCAGTGTTAACGGGGTCTGCACGGACACAGAGTCCTCACAGGTAATTTCATGTCCCTGAACATCTCTTTCAACCTGGCCAGCCCCCAAATCCTCACAGCTTCTTGTCTTTGCAGCCCCTGTTGGAACAGCAAAGACTTGAACAGAGCAATGTCCCAGAAGGGCCTGTGAGTCTCTCTAGAGGGATGGGTGTGGGTGCCTGGGAGATGAAGGGACAGAAGAAGTGGGTAGGGATTTGGGGTATGAAGCACAACAGAAGCTTGGGCTGAGTGATGAGCTGTTGCCCATAGAACCTTCTAACTCCAAGGAAGGATACTATCCATGCCATCTTTTAGCAACGACATTGTTTTCCCCCACAGGGATCTGGCACAGGAGAAGAGTCCAGTGGGCCCCGGGGAGAGAGGCAGACCCTGCCCCGGGGCCCTGCTCCTTCTCCAATGCCTCAGAGCAGATCATCTGAATCAGCTCATGGTGCCACCCTGCCCACACGAGGTCCTGAGCTCTCTGCTCAGGAACAGATGGAAGGGATGCTGTGCCGCAAACAAGAGATGGAAGCCTTCAACAAGAAAGCTGCCAACAGGTATCGGCCCTGGCTAGACAGAGCCTGTGGCCTCTCAGGTTTCTACTTCTGAAGAGGGTTTCCTGGAAACCTCTTAGACAGAGAGGGGGGCACTATAGGAGTTCATCCTTTGAGAAAGGGACTCCAAGGATGGCCACAAGTGACCCATGTTACAGGTCCCAAAAAGGCTTGCCCACTAAGTTTCTGACCCTGACATATCTTCCCCCAGGTCCTGGCAGAACGTGTACTGTGTACTTCGGCGTGGGAGCCTCGGCTTTTACAAAGATGCCAGGGCAGCTAGTGCGGGAGTGCCATACCATGGAGAAGTGCCTGTCAGTCTGGCCAGGGCCCAGGGCAGTGTGGCCTTTGAATATCGGAAACGCAAACATGTCTTCAAGCTGGGGTAGGAACCTGGGCTACTCTCAGGTTGGGATGGAAGGAGCCAGAAATAAGCAAGGTGGATGGATCATACGCAAGGCCCAGAGGGAAGGAAGTTCCGTGGAGAAAGCACATGACCAGGGATGCCATGCTAGGTGATTGGGTATATTTGTAGGTGGAAGACATGAGCTTACCATGGCCCTCTGTGGTCTATTAGAGTTTGCTTGCCGGGCGGTGGTGGCGCACACCTTTAATCCCAGAACTTGGGAGGCAGAGGCAGGCGTATTTCTGAGTTCGAGGTCTACAGAGTGAGTTCCAGGACAGCCAGGGCTACACAGAGAAACCCTGTCTTGAGAGAGAGAGAGAGAGAGAGAGAGAGAGAGAATTTGCTTTTGCACTTCTGCAGAATTCTGAAACTATGATGAATGTATAAAATATAATCTGGCCTTGAGGGCTGTGTCCTCTGAGTCAATCCAGTTCTGGGAGAATTCTGAGCTCACAGCACCACTGATATGCCAAATACAGGTTCTTAGCTCTCCCTGTGCCTTTTCTCCCAACAGCTTACAGGATGGGAAAGAATACCTATTCCAGGCCAAGGATGAGGTGAGCATGCCCCTGCCCCGCTGTGTTCTCTCTCCCTGCCAGCACTGGGTTTTATGAGACAGGGTCTCACTCTGTAGACTTAGTTCCTACTCCAGAGTGGCCTTGAACTTATACCAGTCCGCCTACCACAGTCTCCAATCTGAGCTCACAGGTATATACCACTGTGACCAACTGATGCTCCCCATCCTAACGAGGTCCCTTTTCTTTCTAAGATGAAAACCTCACTCTCTTTTTCTACTTCGTCCTCTCATATTTCCCCTCTGTCTGCTACAGGCTGCCCCAGGTCAAAGTCCTTGTGTATGACCTGATGTCTCCCTGTCCCCTGCAGGCAGAGATGAGCTCGTGGCTGAGAGTGGTGAATGCAGCCATTGCCACTGCGTCCTCTGCCTCTGGAGAGCCAGAAGAGCCAGTGGTGCCCAGTGCCAGCCGGGGTCTCACTCGGGCCATGACCATGCCCCCAGTGTCACAGCCCGAGGGCTCCATCGTGCTTCGCAGCAAAGATGGCAGAGAAAGAGAGCGAGAAAAGCGATTCAGCTTCTTTAAGAAGAACAAGTAGTTGGGGCAAGACTCCCAGGCCAGCTCCCTCCCCTCTGTTCAGGAAACTGCCAGGGACTGTCGACAGAGACCACTCTCTTGGCAGGACCACTGCCTGCTGCTAGGGTCTGCTGCTAAGGTCAACCCATCACCAGGAACTGTCACTGGGGACAAACGAGTGATCCCACAACCTTCTTTTCTGCTATTTAATTCAACTGGTGGTGGGACCCAGGCTACCCCTAATACCACCCTTTCCCACCTTGTCACCTCTTCCCAAGCCTTATACCACTATCCCCCCCCCCACCATGGTGCAGATAGCGTCACCTTCAATGCGGGCTATGTGGGAACCATTGTCCCTCAGGGTCATTGTGCCACCACAGCTAGGGTGTGCCATCCACCATTCAGTTCTTTGCCTCTGGGATCAGCCAGGACCCTCAGAGCTGAAGCAGGCAGGACTGGAGGGCAGGAGTGCCAGATGATGAAATCGGAGGTGCTGAAGCCTTCCCTGCCTGTCCTGCCTCACCCTCTGACTCAAGGGGCTGCTTGTTTCTAGCCACTCTAGGTGGCTCCCAAGTGTGAGTTGTTCAGGAGTAGCCACATCCTTGAGTCTATCCAAGGAGGTGATTAAACAGCTCGGCTTCTCTCACTGCCTCTTGGTGTTGTTGCTTTCCTGACCATAGCCTCTCCAGTTTGGTCTCCTGCATGTCAGATACCCACTGTATGCCCAGCTTCTGAGCCCCCAAAATCTGTGTGATCCTGAGATCCTTCCTGCCTAGTCTCCCATGATAGTGATCTGTTTCACTGGGTTGACCTGTGCTCTGTTTAAACCAAAGACATCCTCTATGGGTTGGGCTGATAATTAGCAGTGTTCATGTTCAAAGGAAGTAAGTCACTCTCCCTGGTGCACACTTTTGTTAATTTTTTTGCAGTGCTGGGGGTGATACCCTGGGTGGTGTACATGCTGGGCAAGCACTCTACCACTAAACTACACTCCTCGCCCCATAATTTTCCTCACTCTCAAGTGTCTCAACTGTTTTCAACAAGGAGTAGTGAGGGATATTACCACAACCTAGTCTTAACTACTGCTTACTGTTGGAATCAGTCAACAGTCGAAAGGTGAGCGCCTTTCTGTCTTTCCCATAGAATCAAGGGAGTTCACACAGAATCAGAAGAGTGGCAGGTCCCACCTCCTGAACTCTAGAAGGTCACCCTAGTAAGCCATAAGGTATATCCTGAGTATGTAAATAAACACAACACAATGTATTCTAGAGACAGAGAGAGAAGTGCTTGTTCTTAAACTTTGCACTGTTTAAAAAGAAGGTATTAAAATTGGAAGTCTTGGGTCTGTTTGACTCAGGAAAACTACTGTCTTCAGCATAACTGGCCTGGAACCCCAAGCAGCCCTGGCACCATCAGTCAAAACAGACAAGTATGAAGACTAGGAACTAGGACCTCACAGCCCCAGAATGGGCTCCACACATCAGATTATTCACAGGATAAGCATTCTTTTTCTTAAGGATGCCCTTTCTATTAAGTGGTTTCAATTACCCACATACAGCAGCAGTACAACAGCAACAGCCCGTTCTCAGGCAAAACAATCGTCAGTAGCACACATTTTCCTTATAATTCAAGTACAGCTGTGAAACCTGCCCTGTTACACCAGATTATGGGGCTTGGGGAAAAAGCAGTAATTAGAAAAATTTAGAAGCAGATGTGTGAGAGGGATTCATGGAAAAATTATTGCATTGCTATCAAATAAGCACCTACAGAGAAGTCACTGAATGAAAAGAACAGGACAGGAAATAGGTGAAAGTTTACACATATGTGGCAACTAAAGCTACATCCTTGCGTCTGTCCCAGGAGGTGATTGAACAGCTCAGCTCCTCTCGCTGCATCTTGGTGGTGGTGCTTTCCTGACCACAGCCTCTCCGGAAAAGAGGGTAAGCATAGGGCTAGAAAGCAAGTCTTCAGGAAAGAAATTTTTTGAATATTGATGGAAGAGAAGAAAAGAAAGATAGAATAGGACCCTGAAGGCTACAAAAAAGGTTAGGATAAAAATAACACCAGTGTTGGCCCTGCAAACTGGTGGGAAACAGGAATCAGCAGAAATAAACGGGCTTATACTTTGTACTTTTACTGACCACCACTGAAGAGGTGGATTTTGCCTGTGTTGACCCACATGGTGGCCAGGGACCACATTGAACTACTGAGTACACCGTGTGGCAAGTGTAAACTCCGATGTACTGAAGGTATGAAATAACAGGTTTTCAGGACTTCAAGGGAAATTCTAATATCTCAATTTTTATATTGATCTCATGTTAAAATGTCTAAAATATTAAAATAGATTTCAAGTTTGTATAATTTGATGTTTCCTGGAAATTTGTATTTATTCACTGCGGTGCTAGGTATGAAACCCAGAACCTTGTCGCTGTTAGATTAATGCTTTAGTTGAACCCACAGACCATTTTCCCAGTTTATCATGAATTACTTATAAGGCTCATTGTATCTGCATTGTATTGCACTGTTCAAAATGGACCACAGATCTAAGAGTGAAAGGTAAGAGGAATGGAGGAGAATAGACTACATGAGTTGTGGTAGGAGAGGGTATCTTACAGAGAACATTAAAGAGAAAGCATTAGAAAACAATAATTTGGTTACACTAAAAAATATTTCCCTCAAAAACAGAGTTATTAGTGTAATGACAAGATATCTGAGGCCAATTAGAAATAGCTACAATACACAGGAAATCTCTACAGCTCAACACAAAGGCTGAATCCTAAAATTTAGGCAGAAGATAGGGGCGGGAAATGTATATGAGCACAATGATAAGAACAAGCGATTTTCAAATTTATTAGAAACAAGACAAAAAACAAAGCGAGTTGTGAATGAAACTTTACATCTCTTCAACTGACAAAAATTAGAAAAGTTAATGTCAAACCTTAGTAATGACAGGAAAAAACAAAGTAGGAGGTATATTTTAGTAGTTTTTCTGAGAACTTGGTACTACTTACACGTTAGGGTTTGTCTTAGCTTGGTTGTTTTTGGGAGGTGGGTTTTTGCTTTGTTTTGTTTGAGACAGGGTTTCTATGTAGTTCTAGTTGTCCTGGAACTTGCTGTGTACACTAGGCTGGCCTCAAACTGAGAGCCACCTGCCTATGCCTCCCAAGTGCTGGGATTAAGGGAATATGCCCACCACCACCCAGCTCACATATGTTTTTATTATTTAAAAAAAAAAAAGAAAGAAAAACTGGAGGCTAGAAATGGTATCACACCTGTAATTACCAGCACTTGGGAGGTCAAGTTAGGAGAAATGTGTGTTCAAGGTTAGTCTGGGTTACACAACCAGTTCTTGGACATCCTTGACTACACAGAAAGTCTAAAAGGGGATTGTGGAGAAGGGGAGTGAAATGAAATTGTATAGAAAGATGGGAACTGTCAGTGGAGCATTAGTTGTGGTGCCCCCGCAAATTTGGGAAAAGGATGGATCCCAAAATACAATGTTCAGCGTTGGGCAACAGCAGACCCTGAGGAGGTTCCAGGACATCCAAGACTACCAGAGAAAGCCAATCTCGAAAAAAGAATGTAGTTTTAGAAATGTGTCTATTATTACAATGGCTTCTGAAATGAGTGGGAAACATGAATTTGGTAAAGAAATGTTTCCAAGTAGCTTGAGTGGAGGAAGTCAATTTGGAAAACTGATCTCTACATTTTTGGAAGAGCTGCTGTTGGAACCACCACAAGGGGGAAACTTTTGCCAACAGTGGGGATGGTCTGACAACCATGCAGGTGCCTCTACCATCAATGTCTGTAACCGGCTCAGCTTTGTGGAATGGAGTAGTAAGTGGTCCATCAAGCTGGTACCCTGCTTGCCACCAGGAGGTGCTCATGGACCGCAACTGAGCGTTGGGAGCTTGACAATCGCCTGTACCTCAGGCAGCTTGGAATGGATGTGGAACCTTTGTCACTCACATCCCCCAAACCTGGATTCTTTCTGGACCGCTGGACAACATATTCCTTGGTAATGCTCACCACATTTCAGGAACCACAACAGACAGACACTACGAGGGAAAGCCCAGCCCACGTATATTCATGAATAAACATGACAAAGTATAGTTTGGATAGAGAAATGCCTCCCTCAGACTAACCCAGTTTTAACCCAGATTATCTTTCTACTCCTCGATTCTCAGCTTCTTACCAATGAACAACACTATTGCGGTGAAAAATCAATTGTTTTAAGGGAATTCTTACCCCTTCCTACCCAAACAAGGGAGAGATTAGGTTAGGATGTAGTAGTGCCTGGATTTCTGAAGTATCGCTCTCAGCCGCCAGACGTTGAGAAAACCCCCTTCTAGCGGGCCCAGTGAGACAACCCTTTGTCATCAGCCCCCTCGACAGTGAGCCTAATACTACCATCCATTGTGATGCTTAGAGACTCCCCCGAGCCTTACAGTTTTGCCAAGGCAATGGTTGCTTCCTAAGCCCTTTTGACGCGCCAGCCGCGACCCTCTCCCAAGGCGGTGATTGGCTAGCCGGGGCTGGGGGCGGGCTGACCTTCGCTCCGCAGTGCCGTCACCACATGACCCCGCCCCCGCACGGGGGGCGGACAGTTGTGTGCGGCCGCAGGATTGGTCGCCCCGCTCCTGCGAGGGGGAGGGGAGGCAGGCAGCGCGCACTCGCGCGTGCGTGAGCTGGCGCGCGAGAAAGCGCCCGGTCGCGCCGAGGCTCGAGCGGCCGTCGCCATTTTGTAGGGTTCTCTCTGACGCGGGACCCGCCGCCACCGCCGCCACCACCCGGAGGTAGGAGAGGATGCTGTGGGTGTGTGGGAAGTCCAGGAGCGGGCTGGGCCGGACCTCGGAGGGCCCGGACGGCTCGGGTTTGGGGCCACCCATCTTCAGAGGAAGGTCCCGGGAAGACAACGAAAGGAGGCGGGGCCGGGTCTCCGGAGGGGGCGGGGCAGGGGTCGGGCCGAGTCTTTGTTGGGATGTAGGAGCGGAGGTTGGGCCGCCGAGGAAAGGGGTTCAGGTGCTGGGTGAAAGAGGGCTTTCGTTCCTGGAGTATGGTGGGAGGTGATACCACACTGTGGAGAGGTACACAGATTTCCCTCCAAAATCCTGTAACTAGGGACATTCAGATACTTCATGCCTCCCGCTTGTCTTTTCCATCCCTGTGCTAAACCGTGAAGCAGCTAACCTTGTAGATTCAATGTGCCTAACCTCGCCAATAATATATCTTGGACCTTGTTGTGCATTCTGAGCCTGGACTTCTGTTGGCATTGTCACACAGCAGTTCCTCTCTCAAAAAGAACTGTGAGGGTCGGGAAACGCTGCAGTGTTAGTTTCTCACTTCACACCTGACTTTTGAAATCTTGTTTCTTCTCTGCCAGGCTCTTGTCAGGATGGTGAAGCTGTTCATCGGAAATCTGCCCCGGGAGGCCACAGAGCAGGAGATCCGCTCACTCTTCGAGCAGTACGGGAAGGTGCTGGAATGTGACATCATTAAGAACTATGGCTTTGTGCACATAGAGGACAAGACGGCCGCTGAGGATGCCATACGCAACCTGCACCACTACAAGCTGCACGGAGTGAACATCAATGTGGAAGCCAGCAAGAATAAGAGCAAAGCTTCAACCAAGTTACATGTGGGCAACATCAGCCCCACTTGTACCAACCAAGAGCTTCGGGCCAAGTTTGAGGAGTACGGCCCAGTCATCGAATGTGACATCGTGAAAGATTATGCCTTTGTACACATGGAGCGGGCAGAGGATGCGGTGGAGGCCATCAGGGGCCTTGACAACACAGAGTTTCAAGGTGAACTGTTCGGGGGGCTTGGGTGGCAGACCTTCGTGGAGTCTCTAGCTCAAGGCAGAGGGAAGAACACACGACCATGGGGCTATGAGAGTGGCTTCTACCATTCTTTTAAATGAAAAGAATAGATTATGTTTACTATTCTGAAGTACAATTTTCTCTTAGGAAAGGGAACATTTTCCATTGTTTGCCAAGATGTTTCTCCACCACTGTGTGGGTTCCTTCCTTTGGTCTTCATTCACTTGAGTGCTGTCAGAAGTCTAAGTTGCCTAGGCAGATAAGTAGCTAGTGTGAGGAGGCCTAGAGGTTACGACTTCATTGCTGGTTTGTTATGACCCAGAAGCCTTTGAGAGTTTTTACGCTCTGCTGCTTTCAGTGATAGATGGTAGTAGTAAAGAGGAGAAAGGGCATCTAGAGCAAGCACTGTGTGAGAATCTGTGCTGAGTCTGGTTGGGTGATGGTATATTTGGGGCGTTCAAATTTGTTCAGTCTGTGGACTACAAGCAAAGCCAGGAAACATGTCGTAGGTTCTTCTGCACCATTTAACTATTACTTTATCTAACAGGTTAGGAAAAAAAAATTTTTTCTTTGGAAATTGGATAGAATGATGGTCTTGCTTTTGGGGAAATTCCAGTTTCCCCCAAAAGAATTATAGAGCTTACTATATTGCTTACATTGATTATAAGTGTGTATTTATTATCACCAATACCATAGGAGCTTGTCTGAAAACCCTTGAATCATGTTACTATAGACTAGTTACATGTGGCTACTAAATTTAAATTAGTTGAAGCAAATTTTCAAATTAGATTTTTCCAGTGTGGGCAAGAGTCATATGAGGGAATGGCTACTGTATTAGTAAACAGATCAGACCCACATTGCAGAAAGTTCATTGGTTAGCAGTTCTACAAGTCTTTAATGACACTGTCATGTTGGATCACAAATTCAAGGCTACTTTTGCAGTTCCTAAGTCAACATCTTTTTGTGGCCTAAAAGTTAAATATACAAAAGTCCTCTGCTAAACCTAGAAAATAATGAAATGGTGGGGGAAAAGGGAAACTTAATCAGAAAAGTGTAAATATTTTAATTACTGAAACTTACTGGAGGCTCACTATCATATATTCTAGCTTCATCACCAATACCCTTGCCTTTAGTTATTGAAAGCCTAGGGTAAAAGTTGGAGCTAATTCCTGTCCTTAACCAGCAAGTTGACAAGGGTATTCCTATGCTTTTCCCCATTATAAAATAATCTCTCATGTTCCTCTGTGAAAGGCTGGCAGTGGTAATAAGTACATTTTGACAGTAAAAGTAATATATAATGAAAGTTAAGTGCTATTTGCAACCATGATTGCTTCTACTCTGGTTAGGAAAGTACTTAAAATGTGACAGTTACATCTTTTATTTTTCTTTTATTTTGGAACAACACTAGCACACTTCAATTTTCAAAATATTCCTAACTATTCTTACTCTATGTGGAAGGAGTTCCTGCCCCACCCCTCTTGGTTCTGGGGTCATCCAAGGGCTCCACAAACACTAGCCAAGTGCTCTACCATGAGTCTGTATGTCCCCATCCCTGAAGAAGGTAACAAAATGAAAAAAATAAATATATTTGCAGATAAGACTCTCAATGTATAATATTATATGCCCTTTTACTTTTTAGAGGAAACGGGAAGCTGGGCGGTGGTGGCACACGCCTGTAATCCCAGCACTCTAGGAGGCAGAGGCAGGCAGATTTCTGAGTTCGAGGCCAGCCTGGTCTACAGAGTGAGTTCCAGGAGAGCCAGGGCTATACAGAGAAACACTGTCTCGGAAAAAAAAAAAAAAAAAAAAAGGAAACGGGAGTTAAAGGGATGAGTACGTGGGATTTTTTTGTTTGTCTGCTTGTTCTTTTGGTGCTGAATATTGGACCCAGGATCCTGAGCATGCTGTGTACACAGCGCCACTGAGTTATGCTTCTTATTCCTTGTATTTGCTTAATAACATAGAATTACATAAGAAACAGGGGCTGAATAATGAAATGGACATATATATATATATATGTGTGTGTGTGTATATATATATATTCATCTATTCACTTCCATAGAAAGTACAGACAATAAACTGAGTTGAAAAAGAATCATTTATTGGTATCACATTCTTTTTCTGGCTCTTCTGAAGAGTGAGTTACTCTTGCTTACATATGCTTATATTTTTGTAATCAACTAATTTTTTCCCTAGGATGTAATGTAAAGTTTAGTATTGGGTAACTGGTTGTTTTGGTTTGTTTCTTTGCTGAGACAGCCCTCAAAATCACAATCCTGCTTCAGATTTTTCAGTGCTGGAGTTGTACATATAAGCTTGTCACATATCTTCTTGAAATTACAATCTAGATGCCAACTTGGCAATTTGTTTAACTTAATGCATTTTTTTTTATCTAAAAAGAACCACTCTGAGCATCTTTTGACTCTTCTGTGCATTAATGGTTGTCTAATATTTAAGTTTCTGCATTGTATAACTTCTAAACATAGATTTAAGATTACCTGAGGCTTTCAAGATATTTCCTCTCCACAGGCAGCAGTGAATGCAGTTTGAATTGGAAACCATAAAGAAGCTGTTCCCAAGTAACCATCCGGGCAGCTGAGTTGGGAAGGATATGCAAGAAGTTAGGGGTGTTGTTTTAGTAGCAATATGTCACCTACATCTCCAGTCTTCTGTGAACCCTTACCTAAAATAGAACTGCAGAATTAGGATTAAGCTTCCCACCTTTTAGCATTTTAATAGTCTCTTTGTTCCAGTTTTCAAGAGAAAAAATGCCTTTTCTGGGCTGACTTTCTGGTAAATACTGGAAAATTTCAGTAACTTGGAGGTTTCACAAAATCTAAGAGTTTGGTCTCTCTATACCTAGTAGAATGGTAAAACTTTTACCTGTTTCTAAAGCACAGAATTTTAGAGATTTTAAATTGAAAAAAGCACACATAACCTTTTGAAAGAATGCAAAATAAGCCACCTATCACTTATTTTACAAGTGTTTCTAGCTCTAAGTAAAAAAAAAAATTACTAGCATCCTTTTCACAACTGTGGAAATAGATTTTGCCACATTAAAGCATTCACATCCTCTACACTACAAGCATGACTAGGATAGGGCAGAAAATCCAATAAAATCACTGTATTTCAATGGAAAATAGACTGTCAGAATCCATGAGTCAACAAATTCAATTGTATTTTTCTCTTAAAAGTAGACTTCTAGATCTCTAGGCCAACCCAGAGTTTTCTTTGTAGATTGGCAATTCTGACTTCAGAATTGGAGCAATGTGTCAGTTACACAGCCTAATGTCACTATGTATGTCTGTCTGAAAGTGGCTTTTAATCCTCTAAATTATAGAGAACTTTTACATATAAGGTATAAATGAGGACAGAAATGTTTCTGATGAGTACATGTAGCATGATTAACACCATCTAACTACTGACAGCATCAGTGGTTATGAAGACTGTCTATTATTAGCTGGGGTCACAATCTTGAACACTGTTTTGTTTTGAAACAGGGTTTATCCAGAGTTCTGGCTGTCCTGGAACTCACTCTGTAGACCAGGCTGACCTTGAACTCAGAGATTCACCTGACTGCTTTGATCCCTGAGTGCTGGGATTAAAGGTATTCACCACTACAGCCTGGCTAAGCATCTTTGTTCTCACTAAAGATGGTTTATGTTGGAGACAACATGGGTCCCTGGGTTGGGTGGTACATAAACTCTTGGACAAGAGTTCTTTTCTTAGCTGTTTCTCAGTGGTAGTTTTCTAGAAATATGTATATGTGTATTGCTTGAATGAGTGCTCATAGTTTTTTAGGCAACTGTAGAAAAGTTATGTTCTGCATGGTAGGAATAAAATGTTGATCATTCTTTTACATGAGAACATAGTTCCTGAAAAGCAAGTGCTGTTTTCATTTTATTTTTGTTTGGCGCTGGGGATCAAACTTGGCCTTTCATATGACAATAGCCAAGTGTTAAACCATTGAGAGATCCATGTCCAACCCCAGAACCTGGTAATTTTTAGTATCTAAGAGGCTATGTTCAAAAATTCTGTTTGTGAGGAAAGGAGTTGAAATCTATAGAACATAGTAGGTAGAAGATTGCAGTTGACCATGGTGTCATACATACATGCTGAGGGACATATGCTTTTCTCAGATCTAACATGAATTCAAAGGTGGAAAAGATGTTTTCTAAAATTTCTATTAGTTTTATTATTAATGAGGTTTTGTTAGATATCTAGTTTGATTTGGAGGTAGTAGCAGTCATAGTAAAAGATCACAATCTTTGCACTCTTTGCATTGGGGAAGAAAATTAGCTGTAGAGATACAAGTAGGGGAGAGTCTCCTATGTTACTGGTATAAACAGGATCTGACTGATCTCTAAGGACTCCAATTTTATGAGTCTCACTTCTGTTGAAACATCAATTTTTTTGGAAAGGATTGCTGAATGAAGGGGCCCAGGAGTGTGTATTTCTATGTATTTTATGTTTACTTTTATTTGAGTGAAAAGAGTGTTAATGAGTTATAATTTTAATGTTTCCTCAAGGCAAACGAATGCATGTACAGTTATCAACTAGCCGGCTTCGGACTGCCCCTGGGATGGGAGACCAGAGTGGTTGCTATCGGTGTGGTAAAGAAGGACACTGGTCCAAAGAGTGCCCAGTGGACCGTACAGGGCGTGTGGCAGACTTTACTGAGCAGTACAATGAACAGTATGGAGCAGTGCGCACACCTTATACTATGGGTTATGGGGAGTCCATGTATTACAACGATGCCTATGGAGCACTCGACTACTATAAGCGCTACCGTGTCCGATCTTACGAAGCTGTGGCGGCAGCAGCTGCAGCTTCCGCATACAACTATGCAGAGCAGACCATGTCTCATCTTCCTCAAGTCCAGAGCCCAGCTGTACCCAGTCACCTCAACTCCACTTCTGTTGATCCTTATGACAGACACCTATTGCAGAACTCTGGCTCTGCTGCCACCTCAGCTGCAATGGCTGCTGCCGCTTCCTCTTCCTATTATGGAAGGGACAGGAGCCCACTACGTCGGAATGCAGCTGTGCTCCCCGCAGTTGGAGAGGGCTACGGTTATGGGCCAGAGAGTGAGATGTCTCAGGCTTCAGCAGCAACACGGAATTCTCTGTATGACATGGCCCGGTATGAGCGGGAGCAGTATGTGGACCGAGCACGGTACTCAGCCTTTTAAAAACTGGAGGTGAGAATGGGGTAGATGTGGTTGAAATTTGCACTTAGTTCCCTACAAGAGACTTTTGCTTCACTGAGGAGCCAATTCACCAAACAGGACCATACCAAAAAGCAAAAATTACATGTTTTGAGTATTTTCTGTAGTTTAGGCCACAGGTTTACTTGGCCCGTTGAGTTAGTGTGATTCCAATGTGTTTCTTCTGAAACATGAACATGCTCAGTGAGAATATTATTTAACCAGTTGTAAAATAATACTTGGTAAGAAAAGTTGGAGAGAGCTAACATGTTGGCCCTTTATTGTGTAGTTATTTTCTCATCCAGGAAAAAACTAAGGCTCAGAGAGCATCAGTACTTTGCCTATGATCATCTGGGTATCTCATGATAGAGCCAAAATTCAGACTCAGAGCTGACTCTTAAATTCTGCCAGTCGATGGTGGCACACACCCAATCCTAGCACTTGGGACAGAGGCAGCTAGAGCTCAGAATTTGAGGCCAGCCTGATATACATACAGTTCCATGACAGCCAGGGCTACATTGATAGTCCCTGTCTTTAAAAACCCAAACGAAATCACTCTCCACTACTAAACTGCTGTGATGATTAAGGTAAAGGATGCCATTTGGGAGCTAGTAATGGACAGCACAGTGAGAGTTCTAACTTCTAGTTTGCTAATAAAATACTTCTTACAGTAGTACATGGCAGTGCATACCTTTAATCTCAGTACCAGGGAAGATGAGGTGGGAGTATTATGATGAGTTAGAGGAAAGTTTAGGCTACACAGCCAGTTCTAGCAAAGTCTAGGAAATACAGCAGTACCCCCAAGTTACAGAAAACAAAACCCAACTATCTATTAGCCTTTATCAAAGGAAGCTCTTAAGTGTGCTACTTTGTACATCAGATAAAGCCCTAAGACACTTCAGTATTGGCATGTTTTTGTTTATATTCTATGAAGTCCTTATTTTAGCCCAAAGCATCCATCTGTTTGATATAGGCACTTATACCCCTTCTTTGTAGCCTATGATAAAATTCCTGTTTCTCTGAGATTTTGTTTTCCTTGTACACTGAAATTGAGCATCACTTGAGTTAAAGCCCCAACAGTACAGTTACCACTGACACTTCAATGTTCTCACCTTATCCCCTGTGCTCATATATGTATTGAGAAAAGAATGGCATGCATGTTTGGTTAAGTTTATATGCTATACAGTTGTGTCATTGAGACTTGGGATTCCATCAGTCAGTCATGTGTTCAGCATGTGAATGGAGTTTGCTAATTTTACACCTGGGTCTACTTTGTGAGATACCTCTGGTAAAGTTAGCATAATCTGTTAGATAACTTTTTTTCTCTCAAGTATGTTTCAATTTAAACATTAAATTAGAATATTATAGCCTTTAATGGTGTTTTTGGGACATTTTAAAAGTGAGTTTTAACTTCAATTGTTAGGTGCTCAACTAACCTTTTTAGTGATGACTTTTAAAGAAACTTACCTTCCAGGTGTGAACCTCAAATGGACTGAATAACCCTGAGTTGGTTGCAGTCCCAGGAGCCTGATGTTAATGAGGCTGCCAGGATGAAATACTCCACAACTATTGGGGATCCAAATTCGGGTCTCACCCTAACAGAACTGATGCAAGAACATCACAGCTTTTGAAGTCGATTGGCACAGATCAAGACCAAGATTTGGCCCTGTGTCTGTATTAAGTAGAGGAGCTTGGTGTGAGTTAATTTTTTTTTTCCCACTGCCATTGGTGTCTGGAGTTCCCACCATCAATGGAGGCATTAGAGAATCCTAGCAGTAGTTTCTTCTTTTGATTTGTCAGGGGTTATTTGGTCAATTAGAAACTACTGCAACTATGGCTCTGAACTGACAGTGTGACATGCAGATAGATACCTTAAAGGGTGAATGACCACTGTTCTTTAACAGTATTCTTTGTGACTATGCTTTTTGAATGTTTTCTTTGGAACATCTGTAATAGTAAAATTGGGCCGGGCATGCATGGGTGGTGGATGCCTGTAGTCCCAGCTACTCAGGTTTGCTTCAGAACAGTTTATTATGCTCATACTTAGATCCCAACTCTTAAAAGAAATTGACCGTTATCTGATATCTAAGCATCTTTTACTTTTTTTTCTGGACCCCAAAATTAATCTGTAGCTACTGAAAATTTATACCTTCTTTCCTTGAAGCCTTCTACTATAGGGGTTACCTGAGTTAAAAGATAGAATGGGTTTATACTATCAGCAGTTTTATATCTTGTGCAGCATACAGCTTAAGTAGGTTCCTAGCTGTACCTATTAGACTTTGGGGTGATTCTGTGGGATATACATTCAACCCAAAACCTGACTTGATTTTGTTTTGTTCTTTGTGTCACCCCCCCCCCCATTGGAATACAGGACGGGACCAGGGCCCTTGTACTCGGAACAAGACTGCACTCCAGGCATTGTGTAAGCCTCTTGTGTTCTGCTTTCTTTCAGGTAGGATAATTGCGGACTGAACCCTCGGGCTGCGGTCATATATGAGAACTTGGTCCTCGCGGTCCCCTTTGCCAGGATGTTTCCATTGCTTCATGTTTCAGTAAACAAAGGAATTTGTGACCAACTATGTTTTCTTTCTTAATTTAATTCTAAGTTGACTTTCTTTCCTCAATGCTAGTTGTCTGTAGCTTTTCACTCTGTTCCTTATATTCTCAGCCTCTGAACAGCTCTAGGTAAGGATTATGCTGGCATCCCTTTTCCTGTACGGTGGAAGCCCTTCTTAATCTTGCTTTCCTTAGGAGTTAAGCCCTTCTCCCTGCCTTCCTGCAGCATCTCCTTTCCCTTTAAAATGACCATGTAGTGGCAAGCAACCTTTAACTCTTCTGTTAGTTGCTGGACTCTTAACATTGAAGCTAGTCTTCTAAAGTTCCTAGAACCATTGGGGTTTTGTTGTTGTTTTGGTTTGATTTTGTTTTGTTTTTCGGTTTTGTCTGACCTGTGATCGTGGTACAGCATTTGCTGAAATTTAGCCTTGTTTTATTCCACTCCTCCCACATTTTTTTTGAAAAAAAAAAATAAATGTTTCTATTACTTAATCTTTTCTTAACTGAGTGACCATTATTTACCATAGTAAATTTATCATAGTGTCTTCTGATTCTTAAGTTGTACTTGAGCTACAAAATTCAAATGTGTGAATGCCCAAAATGTACAGGGGAAAAACTGGGCACAGCAATATGGTTTCAGAGGTTAGCTAGAATCTTGAAACACTGGACATTTAAGTATATCTGGTCAAGCTCATTTCTCTAACCAAAGCTATTATACAGCTAAAAGGTTAGCCCACCCAAAAAGACCAGGTACTAGTGATAGAAGCCCCATAGAAAATACTGCATCATAAAAAGGCTATGCTAGGGTAGCTCCTAAATCCTGTCAAGTGGACTTAATTTAACAACATACTGTTCTGGACCAGTATCAGTGATTAAGAGAAAGCAGAGGACCCAGTTCAGTCCCCTGCACCCACATGACAGCTTACAACCATTTATATACATAACTCCACTTCCAAGTGATGACGCCCTCCAGGCACTAGGCAGACATGAGTGTACACATGCTCCCACACACATGCAGGTACTCAGATACACTTAGGAAAAAAATTTTTAAAGAACATTTTAGAGGGTTTTTTTTGTTTTTGTTTTTTTCAAGACAGGGTTTCTCTGTGTAGCCCTGGCTATTCTGGAACTCACTCTGTAGACCAGGCTAGCCTCAAACTCAGAAATTCACCTGCCTCTGCCTTCCAAGTACTAGGATTAAAGGTGCGCGCCACCACCGCCCAGCCATTTTAGAATTTCTTAACACCCTCCTGCTCATCTTTTCCTTTCTATATATTTTAAGACAAATTGTCCCTGTGTAGCTCTGGTGGACTAGAACATGCCATGTAGACCAGTTTCATACCTGTATTGATAGTCCTGCCTCCCATATCTTGGGAGTAGACATAAACCATCATATCTAGATGTTTATCTTTTGTTAATTGTGGGTGGGGTGCAAAGCACTGCAGAAATGGCTGAGCAGCGAGGAGCATGGACTGACTGCTCTTTCAGAGGGGATAGGTTCAACTCCCAGTACCCATACTAGTGGCTCACAACTAGCTTATAATTTTAGTTCCAGGGGAGTCAACGTCCTTTCCTGACCCCCAAGGGTAGGTGCAACATTCATGTGGCAAAACATCCATAAATTTAAAATCTCAAAAATAATAAAAAGTAAAAAAATAGGAGGCTAGCTGTAGAGAGCACAAAGCCGGGGTGAGTTTCCTAGATTCTTCCAAAGTGTGTGTAAATTATGAATTCTTAAAAGTGATTTCTCCCTAAAAGTGTTAATATTTCTGCTAGGGTTAGGCTTTGGCTAAAATGAGCAAGTTTTTTTTGTTGGTTTTGGTTTTTCAAGACAGGGTTTCTCTGTATAGCCCTGGCTGTCCTGGAACTAACTCTGTAGACCAGGCTGGCCTCGAACTATGAAATCTGCTTGTCTCTGCTTCCCAAGTGCACCACTGTCCGGCTGGGAGCTAATTTTTAAAACAGTATTTATAGTGTGCATTGGTCTTGAAATCATTATGTTGCTGAAGCTTTCTCTGAACTCCTACCGATCTTTCTCTTTTAATGCCTCGTGCTTGGATTCCACGTATGGATCACCACACCTGAGTAATGCTGGATCTGAAACAAGTATCTGTACAGAGAAACAACTATGCTGGGTCCATGGCATAAACCTGTTAAACACTCAAGAAGAGTGTACATAGCCATGGGAGACTGAGCTATGAGACCCAATCTCAGAAAAACTGAACCATCTCTACAGGCCCTCTTTAAGTTTGTATGTGGGTGAGTGCCAATGCAGAAGCACAGGTAGAGGTCAGAAGAAAACTTTCAGAGGTTTTTTGCTCCCTTCATCATAGGTCCTAGGGGATAGCAAATGTTTATCCACCAGCTCTTCTAAAAATATCTTGTGTGTGCATACACGCCTGCACCCATGCACAAAGACTGAAATAAGATGTCAATATGGGGTGTCCACCTGAACTAGCTGGCCAACCAGTCCTAGTATCCTCTCCTGTCCCCATCCTACTTTGCCGATCTCTGGTGTTCAAGGAAGAACCCAGCTTCTCCTAAGAGTCCTAGGAATCTGACCTCTGGTCTTATGCTTAAAACATTAACCATTTTAGTTCCTGAAACAGGGTCACATGTAGCCTAATCTGGTCTCAGGCTTATTTTATAGTTGAAGAGGTCCTTGCCTCCTGAGTGCTGGGTTTATATATATCCAACTGTCTAGTTCTATGTAGTCCTGTGGACCAAACCCAGGACTTCAATGTATGGTATGCAAGCACCTTATCAACTGAGCTACATCCCCAACCCAAAACTTTTTTTATTTTTCATTTTTTGTTTTGAAACATTTCATTTATCCCATGCTGGATTCTGATTTGCTATATAGCTGAGGCTGGCCTTGAACTCCTGATCCTCCAGCTTCTACCCCCAAAGTGTTAAAATTATAAGCAGGCATAAGCTTCAAGAAACAATCTGATAAGTTATTTTAATCGATATTTTATAAATCTTGAGTTCCTGTATATTAAATTTGAATGATGAACTAAATCCTACTTAAGTTTTACTGTTCCCCTATATGGAAATGGTGAGATGAACATTGATTACATGTGAAATTTTCTTTATTTGGATGAGAGTGCTTGAGACCAAGCATAAAACCTTATGTATTCCAAATGCCCCTAGGCTATAACCCCACCCAACAAATTTTACAAGACTATGTGAATGGTTATTTTGCCTGCATATATAAACCTTGTGTCTATGGAGGCCAGAAGAGGGCATTGCACAGATTTTATACTTTTACCACATGGATGTGGAAAATCAAACCCTAAGTCTTCTGAAAGAGAAGCCAGTGCTCCTAACTGCTGAGCCATCTCTCTATCCCCTTCACTTTCTTATGAGATAGGATCTTGCTTACTTTGTTATCCAGACTGTCCTCAAACTGTCACCCTGCATCATTCTCTCATGCTTCGGTTACAAGAGTGCACCACCACTTCCGACTCCACATATTTTATACCCTACAGTTTTCTGACTTTTTGAAAAGGCCAGAATGACAATCAACATAAGTCCATGCCCACACTCCTACTAGCAAATGAAGCACAAAAGGCCCATGTGAATTCCAACATCCCACAGGAAAGTGGGATGGTCCCTGTTGTTACACAAAAGAAATTCAGACAAAGCCACTGAGATTTCTTTGTAATTGGTATGCACAGCACCAGACAAAATTAAGATGTGTAGGGATTGAGCCAGTCATGGTAGTCTTAAGTCACAGGACTCAGGAAGCAGAGGCAGAGGCAGGAGTATCTCCGTGTGAGCTACAGGATAGCCAGTACTACACAGACCTTGGATCAAAAAATTATAACAATAAAATGTGCAGGTATTGACATCCCCAGAACCTCTATAGTGGTATTTCGTATTTTATTTGTGTGTTTATCTATACAACTGCTGTATGCCATGTGTAAGCCAAAAGACAGCACTGATACCCTGGAGCTGGAGTTACAGAAGGTTGTTAGCTACCATAAGGGTGATGGGGACTAAACTCACATCCTCTGCAAGAGCAGCATGCTAACAAAGCCATCTCTCCAAGTACATGAATGTTTACATAATCTAAGTAGTTAGTGACTACAACAACTGTGATGGTAAAATTTCTTTTTCTTTCACTTACCCAAAATAAATAAATACTGGGAAAGACTAAGTGTTCAGCTAGTTAGAACTGCCAAAGAGTAAAAGGTATTTGTTTCTAAACCTCAGTTTTTACATGAGAAGCTACATGTTGTAGGTATAAAAATTCCTTTCATTTACCAAGAGAAAGTTCTTCTATATAGACTATTCCAGAATCCTATGAAACTTCTCTAAATGTTCCTAAACAACTTCTTTATCTGCTGTTTGAATTCCTGCTATGCACCAGGATATGGTCATCAATGTATTACTTCTAAAGAAATAAACCTTAATTCATTTGTGTTAAGCACCATTAAGAGCTAATGTGTAAACATCAAAGGGCTATACAGAGCTGGTGGCAAATGAAGGGGTAGAGAGAGACACTCATTACCCAAAAAGGCAGCTCTAGAGCTTGAGCAAAGCTGTGGAGAAAACCAGAAGAGTTAAAGAGATGGGAGCCACTCACACTGAACTTTATAGTAAACTGAAGGAACTTTACTTTTATCTTGTAAAACACAGGCTTATCATAAACTCATTAATTTTTCTTTAAAAATCACTGATGGAAGAGGAAAAGTATAAACAGTACTATAGGTTAGTATGCTTACTGCTCTAAAGCCAGTAAAATAAAGATCAAAAGAAAAGTACATTGTAGATATAAAATGATCCAGAGGTATATATGCATTCAAGTAGCAGTCTGAATGGAGGCTTAAATCTCTGAAATTGATCAAGCCAGTTCTGTTGAACAGTGTCTGAGCACTTGCTGTGGGCCAGGCTGTGTCTGAATTGAATAGTACAGAACAGTCCCTTGGAGAACTGAGTATGACAAGTGGGTTAGGAGCGTAGGTCTAAAATCAAAGTTGTAGGGTTAATACTATATACTACATTGCAACCATTTACTTGCATTTAAAGGCTACAAAGCCTCATGAGGTGAAACACACTTGTAATCCTAGCACTCGGGAGGTAAAGGCAAAAGGATCAAGAATTTTGTTAGGCTGCAGAGATAGCTCAGTGGTAAAGCTCACAACCAGGTATAATGGGATTTGATGCCCTCTTCTGGGCTGCAGGTGTATCCACAGATAGAGGACTCAAACAAAAAAAAGAATGTAAAGTTATCTTCTACATAGTCTGGGTTACATGAGTACCTATCTCAAAGAAGTTGAGGGCCCAGGTTCCATTCCCAGCATGCAAATGGTGGCTCATAACTCTTAATTCCCATCCAAAGGGATGCAATGCCTTCTTCTGACTGCCATGGGTACTAGGCACAAATGTGGTACACATACACACTTGCAGGCAATAAAAAAAAACTTTAAAGCAGAACTACACTCGTCAGGTGTAGTGGCATATGCCTTTCTTTAATCTCAGGGGTGGAAGGTGAATCATGTGTTCAAAGCTAGCTAGCTTGGTCTACATGAGTTCCAGGCCAGCCAGGATACAGAGATTCTGTCAACAAACAAACAAAAAAACGGACACTTATCAGTTGTCTACAAAGAGATAACGATTTTGAGGAATGGTGAAAACTGAGGTAAGTTACTGGCCCAGTTTGGGGTGGAGTGGGAAAAATAATATCCCTGTCCTTTTGCCTCCATGATTTTCTTCCTGTACTGTTTGAACCTGTGTGAGGCAAAACCCTAGGGACTGTGCACAGCCCCCAGGCAAGGAACAACCCTAGTAGCAGCATTCTGCGCAAATACAGTAAATAAAAAAGGAAGGTAAATTTACATATCATTTAAATGTTGACTTAAATACCACTACCTGGGAGAAAAGGGGCCAGGTTCCTTGAAAACTTCCTAATGCTGGTGCTGGTGCAATGAATGCTTTTGCTGCTTAGGACAGAGGCACAGAACTACTAAGGCTCAGCTCTGCTTGGCAAGGAAAGGAAAAAGATTAAAAAGCTCCTGTAACAAAGCCTTGCTTCATCTTTTAGGTCTGCCTGGGCCAGCCTTTGACCACCTACTCCTTCCCCTGACGTCCAGCCACAAAGTGAAGATGCACAGAATAGTGTGTGCTGCACTGCATGGAGCTTTTCCCAAGGACAGAAAGGTTGGTTTCTGCAAAATGGGGAAGCAGTGCCTAAGTTGGTTCCTGGCTTCCTGTGGTACCACTCCAGAATTCAGAATCTAGCTCTGGACTGATCCTCAGATTTTACAGGACAGTTACTAAGGCAGTTAAGAACACTGTAGAGATGGCACACCCCTTTAATGCCACACTCAGGAGGTAAAGAGGTAGGAGAATCTATGGGTTTGAGATCAGTCTGATCTATATAGTGAGCTTTATGACAATCAAGACTATAACCCTGTGATCACCAACAAGAAAAAGTTAAATTTAGCTGGGCGGTGGTGGCACACGCCTTTAATCTCAGCACTTGGGAGGCAGAGGCCAGCCTGGTCTACAGAGTGAGTTCCAGTTCCAGGACAGCCAGGGCTATACAGAGAAACCCTGTCTTGAAAAAACCAAATCCAAAAAAAAAAAAAAAAAAAAAGTCAAAGGTGAACTCTCCAACATATATTCCTGGGGTCCACCAACCCCAAGAAATACATACTTGAGAATAGAGATCAGTGAACTGCAGGGTTGTGACTTAGGTCGAACAGTAAAAAGCAAATTTGCAGTGATAAACATCTAAAATGTGTATAAGTTCAGTGAGATGAACCAGCAGGTAAAAGTGAGCTTCCCTTGAGTATACTACTTTTATCTTCTCTACCCCAATTGAGTTATCCTTTTTAAATTGTTATGTTTTATCTGTATAGGTAGTATATGTATGGAGATTACATCCTTAGCTCAGTATGTCCTGCCCCCACATTTTGGTACAATATTAGGGACTAAATATAGTGTCTCGGTATGCTAGACAAGCATTCTTCTACTTCTTGAGACAATCCTCTGCCTGAAACTTGGTAATTTGCCTAGGATGGCCTTGAACTGATTGATTCCACATAGCTTAGGCAGCTCTTGACCTTCCAGATCCTCCTACCTTACACTTTAGTAACTTAAGATTGTTGGTGTGTGTGTGTGTGTGTGTGTGTGTGTCTGGCTTGACTCTTATCTTTTCTTAGTCCTCCTTCCCAACAACCAGGAAGATTTACTGAGGACAATGGTCTCTAAAGAGAAATCACAAGTATGTTCAGGAAGCCTTGATCCTAACAGAAGTTACTAGGTAAGCCCCATGATCCCAAGAAATACATAGCTGAGAATGGAGATTGGTCTCCTGAACTGTGGTACTGTGACATAGGGAATGGTGTAATATTTGGGGAGACAGGCAGGCAGGAGTGTGTCATTAAAAATTGGCAACAATGGGGCTGGAGAAATGGCTCAGTGGTTAAGAGCATTGACTGCTCTTCCAGAGGTCCTGAGTTCAAATCCCAGCAACCACATGGTGGCTCACAACCATCTGATGAGATCTGACTCCCTCTTCTGGTGTGTCTGAAGACAGCTATGGTGTGCTCACATATAATAAATCTTTAAAAAAAAAAAAATTGGCAACAATGAAAGGTGAATCTGCAAATAAAAAAATGTGTATGAGGTCAGTGAGATGAACCAGCAGGTAAAAGTGCCTGTTACACAGCCTCATGATCCGAGTTCAATCTTCAGAATACACAAGGCAGGACAAAACCAGACTCCCAGGACTCGTCTTCAGACCTGCACACTTGCACCATTTATATACCTCTCTGCTCCTCTTTTCTCTCCTCTCTCACTCGTGTAAATAGATGTAGGATGTTTAAAAACCAAGTGCATGAGTCATCAACAATCTTGGTTCTGAACAAAACAACACTTGGACATGTCATCACACCCATCCAGTGTCAACAAACACTGAAAAACTTCAGTGCTAAGTCCAGACTATTGTGTCTTATGAATTACACTGTTTTTATGCCTTCATAGAAACACAGTGGTTGAACATAGAAAAATGGACTTTTAATACTTTCCTATCATTACTGCAGCACATTGGTATATCCCTGGCCTGTATTGTGTTAACATGTTTCCTTCTACAAATGGTTGTTTTAAGTTGCTGACTACAGTTACAGTTTTTAACTGATTAAATGAACTATGGTTTAGGATTAGGATAAATTTTTCCAACAATTTCTCAAATAGCCCTAGTTTGTGCCATTTTGTGTTCTGTGTTTATACAAAATAATTAATATGCTCAGCACTGACAGTTGAAATCAAAATAGCAAGCAACTCTGAAAAGTACTTAATAACTGTTGATTAACATTTAAACTTTTATGTTAAATAAACACAGACCAGGGACATGGCTCTGGATAAAAACATTTCTATAATTCTAGCATTCCTAAAGAATAGAGGCGAACACAGAATTGCCTTAAGGGAGCTTCAGAGCAAGCTAGTGCCATATGCACACCCACATTCAGACACATTGACAGGCATACTTGCACACAAGCTAAGAACTATAAAATAAGCACATCTATTTTATCAGCATGCAAATTTGCTCATCTATAGTATATAGACTTTTACATTTGCATATCCACATGGTAAGAAATGTGTCACCAAAAACAAGGAAAATGTTTAAATATCCCTGATCTACATGAATTCACTTTTTTTTTTTTTTTTTTTGGTCTATGTGTAAAATAATTTCAAAGAACAACAGAGGGGGAAAAAGACAAAACCATAGCAGTTTCACTGCCTAAAAACTTAACTTTCTTTTCATCTTCAAAATGAGTTAGGCCTGGTTATGCAGTTCTATAATCCAAGTTACTCCAGCAGCCTTAGTTCATGTCCAGAATAGGTAATTTAACTTCAAAGGCTGTGTGAGCATGTGCAATGACCTTTGTGTAATCTCCAGTACTGGAAAAAAGAAAACTCAAGACCTACTATTCTAAAAACAAATCCCTTATCAGGATTACCTAAGGAACGGACAGATCCAAATGCTAAGAGAAAAGGGATCTAACATGTTTTAAAACATCAGTGTAATGTGCCTGAAAACAGAGTAGTTACTCCCCAGGTGTCTATTTACCTCTCATTCTAAATTTTTGCTAAATTTCATTAAAAAAAAAAATTAGACCTCACTTACTATAAAAACATGAACATATATTCATTGTATAAGTTCTCCTCACTCTCTGAACACTATCATGCACTATAATACAATACAATCCTAACCCATAATTCTATTTATTTACTGTGTTCACTGTCCGTAATAAAAAGCTTATTTGAATGATGGCACTTCCATTAGTCTTGGTGGTGAAGACAACATATAAGACAAACAGAACATGAGTTTAGTCTTTTAAAATAAAAAAAGACACAGCTTAGTACAAAACTAACTTTGGATTGGTAGAAATAGAAGCTGGATGAAAATAAGTTTTAAGAGAAAACTGAAGCAAGGGACTCAGCTAGCTAGTAAAGGCACTTGCCATTAATCCTGACAACTTTAGTTCCATCCCCAGGACCCATGAGATAATCAACTCTTACAACCTGACTTCTGACCCCCACATGCATACCATACACACACACACACACACACACAAAAATTATAAATTAAAGCAAATAGTGGAAAGCAAACAATACAAAAGGTTTTGCTACAAACAAGTGAAAGTAACAAAGTTAACTGGTAAGTAAAACATGACCAAACTCTCTCTACATGAAATAACACAATGTAATACTGATACATTGATCCAGTAAAAAAAGGAAACTACGGGATATAAACCTGTGAAATAGAAAAGAGGAAGTGGCCCTAAATGTGTGCGAGTGGACTGGCCTTATTAAGACTAATGAAGAGGGAACATGATATGGATTCAAATACCTGAAAGCAGGTAGGTATATGTAGTGAGACTGCTAAAATGTGAATAGTGCATACCTATAATCCCAGCACTTGGAAAGCAAGGGCAGGAGATAAACCATTTGAAAGCTACTAATACCAGATAGCAAGAATTAAAAACAAAATTTGATGGATAGCTTATCAGTTTAAGAGCTCTGGCTGCTTTTTCAGAGGACCTGGGTTCAATTCCTAGCACCTATGTGGCCGCTCACAACTATCTGTAACTATGTTCTAAATGATCTGATGCCTTTTTCTGGCCTCAAAGGGTACCAGGTCATGGATATGCTACATACACTAAAATATATACAGGGAAAAGGCCAAACCAAAGAATACACAAAACTAAATTGGAAAGGGAGCTGGAGGGATGTCTCTATGGATAAAATGCTAGTTGTATAAGCGCAACTTAAGATATGATTCCCTAACATTAAATAAAAAAGCAACCCAGGAACAGGAACAGAAACAAATAAGCTCCCAGTGGGTTTGTCTAACCTAAAACATTCAGGTTCACTAAGAAACCCTGTCTCAAAAACTGCAGTAGGGCTGGGCACGATAGCATATACTTTTAATCCCAGCAGATGCAAGTTCTATGAATGTGAGGCCAGCTTAATCTACATAGTTTCAGAATACCCAAGAGACTATAACAGAGACCCTACCCAGCCATCTGCTTGGGGGTGGGGGGGGGGGGAGCAACAGGCCTAAGACTGCTCAGCAATTAGCATGCCTGCACCCTCCCATACAAAAACACAAAATTTAGAATATTTTTAAAGATGATGTGGAGCCTGACACTGTGGTGCATATCTAGCATTCAAGACAAGTAAATCTGAGTTAAGAGGCCAGTATGGTCTATATAGCAAGTGGGGCAGCCAAGACTTCAGAGGCCCTCTCCAAAACAAAACGTGGAGAACATCTAGCTGAAACTCAGGTCTCACATACAAAGTATGCATAAATTCCTTCCCCTTCAATACACAACTGGAATTCATAGCATTTATTATCATTCATGAAGCCCTAGGTTTAGTCCTAAGTACAAAATAACTATATTCTTGCTTCAAAGTTTCCAAGTTGCCCATAAAAAAAAAAAAGTAAACTGTTACTAGATTGAGAAGAAATAGGCAGGAGACAGATATTACCTGTTATGACTAATAGGCCCCTATGGGTTCAATTCTGAAAAGCAGATGTTGGGTATTATGTGACAAGTAGATGAGGAAGCACCAAAGGTTTCTCTAAAACATAAAACATCTCAAATTACAGCAAATCTATTGACCCTCAAAGGATTCCAGCCCAATTTATTCCATGCCTAATTCTGCCCCCAGGAGCCAAGTTAAACTGGTCTGGAACAGTAGTTTCCCTAGAAATGCAAGGTATTACAGGCAAGGAACATCCTGTCTTCATGTCAGGCCTTCAGTAAAAAAAGTCACAGCGGTACACCCCTTCAGTGCCAGCACTTGGGAGGCAAAGGCAGGAGGATCTATGAAAATATGAGTACAGTCTGAGCTGCATAGCAAGCTTTAGGACAGGACATTGTAGAGACCCACCTTGACAACACTGAAGGGGGAGGGAGGGAGGGAAGGAAGGAAGGAAGGAGGGAAGGAAGGAGGGAAGTGAGGGAGGGGAGGGAGGGAGGGAGGGAGGGAGGGAGGGGAGGAAGGGAGGAAGGACCATAATTCCCTACCTATATTGTAACTGAGGTTTTTATTTAGTATGTGTGTTGTATATGAATATCTAAGTGTACATACATGAAAGTCTGAGGACAAGTTTCAGCAGCCAATTCTCTCCTTCCAAAGGTTCTAGGTATTGAGCTCAAGCTGTCGGCTTTAACCCACTAAAACAGCTCATTGGCTCTTTCAGAAGAGATTTAAATTCTTTCAACTAAATAAATAGTCATTCAGAAATCAAACTCAGCTACTCACCCCACACTGCAAATCAAGTAAATTTAAAATGTGGGAATAGAAAGAAGACTCAAGAATTAAACAAATACTGTTCTTGCAGAGGACCTGGAGATTCATTCACAACATCCCTGTGGTAGCTTACAATGGCTGGGGACTACAGTTTTAGGTAATATAATATACCCTTTTCAAGACTTAAGGGTAGCAGCATGCACATGGTGCACATTAGATATACATACGCAAAAGTATAAATTGTACAAAAATGCAAAAAGTGGAGAGATGACTCAAGTGACCAGCACTTGGTGCTCTTGTAGAGGACCCAGCACTCTCACAGTAGCTCTCAACCACCTGTAACTGCAGTTCCAGGGAATCTGATGACTTTATTTTGACCTGAGTATATTAGGCATGAACATGGTACATTGACATACATGCAGGCAAAGCACTCATATACATAAAACAAAAAGGAAAAGTATTCTTATATTCAAGTACAAAAAACTTCCAATCCAAGAGAAAACACTGGTTATCTAATAAGGCTCAAAACCCAGGTGACAGTATGTTGTTAAACTTTACCTGAAAAACTATGAAATGAAGTATCAAAAAGCTATCATCTATATCCAAGTCATACCAATTTATAAACAAATTGGAAGTTTAGACATGAAAAGATAAAAAGGGGGCTAGGGGCTCAGCGGTTAAGAGCACTGACTACTCTTCCGGAGGTTCTGAGTTCAAATCCCAGCAACCACATGGTGGCTCACAACCATCTGTAATGAGGATCTGACACCCTCTTCTGGGGTGTCTGAAGACAGCTACAATGTACTTAACATATAATAAATAAATCTTTAAAAAAAAAAAAAAAGATAAAAAGGCTAGGCATGACCACACAGGCCTGTAATTCCTAGCACTTCAGAGACTTGAAGCAGGAGGATTAGAAGAAGGTTAACCTTAAGTTCAGGATCAGCCAGGGCTACAGAGGGAGAACATATCTCATAGTACTTCACCGGCAGAACCAGGATTTCAGTTCTAGGTTGGACTGGATTACATAGGAAGAAGCAAACTCTTTGTCAGATGACCAAAAATACCTAACACTTATCAATGGGCTCTTGAAAAATGTATGTTTTATAACATAAAAATGTTATAAAAAGCAGATGCAAAGGCAGGTAGATCTTAGGAAGTTTGAGGCCAGCCTGGTCCACTTGGGACGTTCCAAGACAGCCAGGGCTACACAGAGGACCCTGTATGGTGGGCCAGCACCCTGAACTCCATTTGCACCAGGTATGGCCTGTCGGTTGTTACTCTCCTATTGGAAGAGTTTTTCAAATTGAATGTGCCATAAAGGCTGGGGAAACAATAAAAGGCAATTAAGAGAAAACGTAAAGATGGCAGTGTATTTGGAGCAAAAAAATTAGTTCTTTGGAAACTTTATGTCTCCAAAATCTTTTAATGTTGATTGGCATGTTAGAATGATAGGAACATGTTTATTAGCACATGCTCTTCCATGAGAAGATATAGCAGAAAAAGCAACATCCAACTTTATATATAACTTTGACTGCATCATTTCTTTAGATTCTAAACATCTCCAAAACCTAGAACTACAGATAAGAGTGATCATGTATGTACATGCTTATACACATTACAATGCTAACAGACCTTTGGGCTGCAGTTGTGTTGGGGTCTGATAGTGCAAATGACAGGACAGAGAGCTCTGTATGGCTGACCTATCAAGTATTTCATCTGGTTACTGTGGCTGTGCCTCAGGCAAAGCTGCAATGACAGAAATATTAAAGCTTAAAATGAAAGAAATGACCTGCCATGGTGTAAAGAAGTTGCAAAAATGATTTGTATCATACATTATGAAGTTAAGGACAAAGCTTTTGAATTAGAGCTCACCTAGTTCGCACAGTAGGAAGTAGTAATCAACCAAAAAGAGCTCTTAATAGAACCACTATCATTTTTTTTCTATAGACATATGGCCTTCATAATGATTACTAATCTTTTTTTCTAAAGAGCGGCACTATATTGCTCTGGCCTGTCTAGAGCACCTGAGCTCATTGATCCTCCCAAACCTCCGATCCCATGTGTAAGAGTCACAAACAAGTGTACCCAACATCCACTTCTTGTGATGAGACTGAATCAAGAGCCTCCTGCATACTCTACTATTGAGCTATAACCCAGCCCAAAGACCATTTATAATCAAGTTTAAAAAAGAGATGTAAATGTAGAGGTGTATGTTTATAAGGTAACATCACAAACCCAACAGATGAGAATGACATCAAGTGAAGCCCTGACCTGCAATCCCAGCTCTAGTTGTTATTGTGCCTGATGGTCAGAATCTCAGAGAAAGTACTGTAAATCAGCCTTCTTAAATACAAATAGTACTCCTCCTTTTCTCTCCCATCCCCAGACAGGGTATTGGACTGGCCTAGAACTCATTATTCACTAAAGATAACCTTGAAAACGATCCTCCAGCCTCCATGCCCCAAAGCTAGATTATAGGCATATATCCACTATACATGGAAAAAAAAATTTTAAGGTACACTATTTCATGCTCTTAGAATATAAAATGATGCATATGTATAATCAAATTCAGATACATTGTGAAAATCACATTCTAAGGACTGGAAACACATATAGCAAGTCATTTCATCCCATAAATCTTTTTTCCTGAGACAAGCTCTCATTATGTTATCCAAACTAGCCTTCTTGAATTGACACCTAAGGCAAATGCCAGAGTTTAATTTTGGCAGTTTTGGGCTTGTATACTCAGAGCCCTTCACAGCTGCATTACAATCCCAAACTCTGAAAAAGGGTCTTAGAAAAGTTGCGGAGCCTATTATCATGTGTGATTCTCCTGCCTCTTCCTCATGACTAGCCAGGATTATGGCCATATACTAAGCCCAGATGTTTTTTCCCTTTTCCCTCTAGGCCACCCATACTCCACAGATGTTCCATGCTATAATTCTGTTGGGACCTTTTCATTCCATTTTAGTTCTTACACTGGCTCTCAGAATCTTTGATGTTTCTGTTTCCCCAGAAAGGATCTTGATATGTAGCCCTGAGAACTGCTATGGAGAACTAGGATAGTCTCAAACTTGCAGTTCTATCACCCTACCGTTCTATCCACCAGACAAAATGTCTCATTGTCTGTATTAACATGCCTTTTAAATACATCACAATGTTCTAGTTTAGTTGAAGTCAGCAACTAAAAGCCATTTTTCTTCCCTTTTCTACACCATGGAACAGATTAGACTATATTGTACTAATGTTCTATACTAAATTCTGTACTATTGACTTCTCTTAAGTTGGTATCAATAGTCCTTACATTGTAAAATTGGTCCCACCTTGTTGCATACCTGAAGCCGATGTGTTAGATACAGAAGAACTAAAGGAAATTAAGGCATACTCTTAGCACTTCCTATATGACTTGGCAACTTAGGTAAAACATGTGGGAATAAAATGCTCAGCTTACCACTAAGTCCTATACACAAGAATCCAAATGGGTGGTATCCTTATTCCAAGAAACTATCTTAGCTCATTACTACAGAGGGCATCATCTTTCGTTCTTAAGCTAGCTATTTACCTGCTAGAAAGTCATTATTCCTGTCACAAAATGTGAATCTCAAAGGCATTCGTCAGCTTGAGAAGGATACAGTACAAGCACGACTAACCCTTTATTTTTAACAATTAGTGCAAAACATGAACAAATGTATGAGACTTTCAAAATCCCCCTCCCTCTCCAGAACCAACCGGTTATTTTTAGACATTCCTTTCCTGTTTCTGATTAAGATGTTTCTAAATTACCTTCCAGAGCCGGGCAATGGTTGCACATGCCTTTCATCCCAGCACTTGAGAAGCAGAGGCAGGTGGATTTATGAGTTCCAGGACAGCCAGGGCTAAACAAAAACCAAAACCAAAACCAAAAACTTTCCAATTTCTTTCTTTTATGGTCTCTCTACATACTGCTGGCTGTCCTAAAATCTAGGCCAGGCTGGCCTCAAACTCATTAAGACCCACCTGCCTTTGCTTCTCCCAATTCTAGGATCCAAGTCATGCACAACCATACCCAGTTTACCTTCCAATTTCTAATATTTAAAACAAAGAGTACTGCCCTTATTTATACACCCCACCCAATCCATACTTCAGTTAAAGAAAATACTGCCTCTGTGTACAGTACGCACTACTATGGATTCAATGTGTTGTTTTCTTTCACTTCATTTGAAGTGCCAAACAAGACAGAGACCTTAGTAGGTAGGAAGTGGTCAAATCATGAGGGCAAAGCTTTCACAAATGAGATTAGAACTGCCTTTTATAAAGAAACCAGAGATTTCTGGGCAGTGGTATCGGATGATTTTAATCCCAGCACTCAAGAGACAGATCTGTTGGTTTCAAGGCCAGCCTGGTGTACAGACGAGTTTGAGGATAGTCATGGTTACACAGAGAAGCTCTGTCTCAGGGAAAAAAAAAAAAAACTTCTGACTTTTTAGTCTTAAAAAACTATAAATTTGTTTCTACTGGGTGCATGTACTATTCTATTCATGGTACTTTGCTGTATTACCTCAAACTAAGACAAACCACTATTCCACCTGTCACTCTATACAGCCTACACTAACCTGGAAACCCCATCATTATGTACTATTTATTCAGAGTGACCAGAATATACACAATCATTCTCTTTCAGCATCCTAAATGCCAAGATTATAGGTATTCATAGTATATTTAAATTTATTATAAGGTTTTTTTCTTCTCTAATTAAAAAATAAAAAATCTGTACTTGATAATTCAACTCTTAAATCTCCAAAAGAATCTCACATTTCAAAATGTTTAAATACTTTGTCTTTGAGCCGTCTCCTTCTGAAACTCTCCTGCTTCTACCTAATAAGCCTGCTTATTTTCTAAATGCACTAGAGACTAGTTCTTGGACTGCACTACCATCATTCTGGGAAGTCAATCTTTATCTCAGTATAACCTCATGCATTAAGAGAGCTGAGAAAACTAATTCCAACAATTGAAAATAGCATTCCATTCCCACAGCACGCATGATCAACACCTCTCACTATTCCTTCCTCCTTAACTCTACATTAGTATTAATGCATTAGGGTAAGGAGGACTCAATTTGGCATTACCAAGTCAACTTTGCTTCTGAAGAGTCCTAAAAAAAAATCTTCAAAGTCAACTTGGTCTAGTGTACAAGGTATAGCTCGGAGGGAAGAGCATATTCTTGAGTCTTCATGAGGCCCCAAGAAAAGGCCTTAGTGCCAAAAACAAAATGTCTACCACTACTTGAGAACTCCCTAACTACCCTCATAGCATCTTTGATCCACTTAGAACCAGAATGGATCATACTTTCAATACAAAATAGTGTGATCATTTCAGTCACCCAGTCTTCTTCCAAGGACATACCAAATCTCTGTATACCCAAGATTGGGGGACATGCGGGAAGGGGTGAGGCAGTTAATGGAAGCAAAGGTAAGATTAGGCTTGATGCCCTTATTGATATGCATTCACTACATGCCCCATACATAGCAAACAGGAAAAGTCCAAAGCCAGTTCACAGATGCTCATTATGTGCTAAGGAAAACATGTTTACCATTAAGGTATTTTTCTTGAAACAGATTCCTGAATTCAGTCATGCCAGTGCTACCTTTGTCTACATACACATCAGTATAACCCCATGAAATGCTCACTCACTTAACTGGAAACTTATACTAAAATAATTTCAAACCATTTTAATGCTCAAAATCAGTTGTATTCAGTTTCTACAAATTGTTGAGACAGAGTCTCATATAGCATAGGTTAGCCTCTAACTCTGGTTCTGAACCTGTAGACCATGACTCCTTTGTGTTATAAGAACCTTCCCTTTCACAGGGGTCTCATATCAGATCTTTACATTGTGATTCCTAACACTAGCAAAATTAGTTATGAAGCCCCAACAAAAATAATTTTATGGTTAGGTCACCACAACGTGGGACACTACATTAAAAGGTTTCAGCATTAAGAAGTTTGAAAACCACACTGCTCTACTAACTGGCTACATAGCTACAAATATGACCTGGAACTCCTGCTTCTACCTCCTCAGTGCTAGACTACCAATATCAGTAGTTCTGTAAATGCTAGAGATCAGGCCGAGGGCTTCAAGCATGCTGACCATGTTATCAACCAACGGAGCTAGCTACATCAGCAGCCCCAACTCATACTTTTCAATTCACTGTTTTTCCATTGCACTTTAGAGTTTTCCAGCAAGTCAATGAGTGGAAGAATTTTGTTTGCTGAACCACATTATGTAATATGGTTAGTACTTGATCTCTGAATCACTTCACTTTCAAGTGCTACTGAGATTACAGCAGTATGCCATCACATTCAGCCAATAGCTTTCCCCCTTCTATGTGCACATGTAAACATGTGGATGTCAGAGGACACAATTAAGAAGTTGTTTCTCCAAGTGGGTTCATCAAGCTTGCCTACAAGCACCTTCTACCTGAAGCAGACAAGAGTTCTAAACCAGTCTGGTTACACACATAGCAAAAACATCTTTTATTTAAAAGAAGC
Source organism: Apodemus sylvaticus (assembly GCF_947179515.1). NCBI lineage: Eukaryota > Metazoa > Chordata > Mammalia > Rodentia > Muridae > Apodemus > Apodemus sylvaticus. Next base: position 58,145,314 of record NC_067472.1, on the reverse strand, counting down.
TCTGAGCCAGCCCACACCTGAGTGATGAAAACATTGCTAAGCTGTTAAAGGAACCGGTTTCTTAAAACAAAAAGCAAGATGATTCAGATAAATTTTCACCTCTGAATGTTTTAATAATGTAAAAAGTATAGCACAATGTAGTATGTACACCTTTAGCCCCAATTACTCAGAAAGTAAGAGGCAGGAGGACCATCTGAGCAACATGGTGAGAAACTACCAAGGTCTATTCCAACAAGTCAATAAAAACAATCCATTCAGACTGGATGCTCCATCTGATATGCAATTTTATCTTATTTCTGAAGTTGGTCCCACTATGCAGCTCTGACTCTCCTGGAACTCAATCTGTAGAACAAACTGGCCTTGAACTCAAGTGATCTGCCTGTCTCTGCTTTGCAAAAGCTGGAAAAAAGGCATACACCACCACACCCAGATCTAAGTGCTAAAAGCTAAGACAAAGGAATATGCCAAAAAAGCCTGGCTTGGGGATCTTTTATTTCTGCTTCTCACTCTATACCACCCAAAAGCTCGAAAATCCCCAGCACCTGGGTCACCATCTGTAAAAGTATCCTCAAGCCTGTTGAATCAACAAATCATAAGTCTATCTTCTGAGACTGTGCCATTCCCAACTATCATATCAAGAAATCATGCTAAAACTGTAAGTGCACAACAGTAGTTACATCTATCCATTAAAGAAAGAGGAAAACAACATAGGTATGAACCTTTCCAAGTTAGTAGCAAAGAAAACTCAACCAGGAAGGGGAAACATTTCCTGGAAAAATTGAAGAACATATATATATATATATATATATATATATATATATATATATATATATATATATATATATCACCTAGCACAGGATCTCACACTACAAAAAAAGTTACCTTTGTCCACAGAGAGCTGTCACAATTCCAGTCGTCTATAAATCAGAATGCATCAACGAGATAGAGCAGTTAGTAGAAAAACTTGAAGTCGCCCAAGACAAAAGCAGCTCTTTTATCTCTATCATAATTTCCTTTTATCATTTGTGAGCCCTTTACTAAAAGCATATCTGGCATAACAAGGTATCCAGTAGTGGCCAAGTAAATGATTCTGAGACATGGCCCTATATATATTAAAATAAAACATGGAAAATAAATTGTTTTAATGAAAACATGACACTCTGACAGTGGCTCCTCACTGCATTCAAGCTTGGCTTCACTGTTAAGACTCAGTAAGTTTATCAAGGACTTATAAAGGACCTGCTGGGCCCTTTATTTCTCATCCAAAGGTATTAAGTATAAGCTATGAGATGCTTGTGGAACTACCCATGTAGTCTCTTAATTCTGGCAGAACTATACAAATATTGAAATGCATCCTGAGGTAGTTCTGGCCTATGGAGTAGCTAAATATACTCTAGTGGGAGCCATACCTTCATTTTCCCCAAAGATGAAAGCTACCTCCTCTTCCTCAAACCTTCACCTTTTTCCTGAAAATAAGTCAAGGGAGATATGTTTACTGAATGTTAACAGCGGATGCACATATATATAATTATTATTTCTCCCAGCAAGTAAAGATCTATAGCTCTAAATCACTAATTAACTAGCTTTATCAAAAGTAGATCAGTAGGAAACAAAGATGCCTACTTGAGTTCTGTATAACCTCTTTTTATTTAGTACCTAAAGTCATCTACTATTTTAAAAAGCAAAATTTAAAAACCTCTGTAATATTAGCCAAAGCTAAGTAGCTTAAACTTTAACCACTCCCCCACTTTCTGTTCAGAGTACAAATAAACAAAGAACCCAGAAACAAAACCAAACAAGAACTTTCTCAAAGCACACAAACCCTAATTTGAAAAACCATTTATTTCACTGGAAAGTGCTCCAAATTTCTAAGTCTAGTCTTTGGGCCGATAAAGAAAACTAGGAGCAGTGATTCTCATCAAGGTCACTTCCAAATTCAATACCCACTGCAGTCAGGAGGCAGGGAGGAGACAGCACAGCCCCCACCAGTTTCTGCATAGGAGGCATGCTAGGAGAACAGAACTCAAATGGGAAGCTACAGAAGAACAAACAGGAGAACAGGAAATTGAGCAGTAGAGAGAATAGGAAAGAGAAAGAACTTAACAAGGTAAATTAAGGTCCATGGTTCCTGAGGGACTGAATGCACAGAGCCGAGAGCGTCCCGGAGATGGGGTACCACGAAGGGTGTATTCTCATGCACAACCGCAGCTCGGAATTTCAGCCCACACACATCCCACCTGAAAGAGAGCACAGTACAGGGGCTTTACAGCAAAGCTCAAAAGGGCTTTCCCACTTAGAACTTCAAAGACCATCTTACAACTTTTAAATTTACTTGTACCCTTCCCTAGTATCAACAATTTCTAAAAATGAAAACAGCTTGAAGGTCAGAGAATCACTGGGAAGGCTAAACAGTCCTCAACAAAGGCCTCTCTCCAAATTAAACAGCAAATCTTTCATGATAGTAGGAAGACATTCTATTACTTTCAATGTTAACATTATTAGCATTCCCAAAATAACGTAATTCCACAAACTCATCAGAAAACAGAAACAAACAAACAAACAAACAAACAAAAAAAACCTAGAAAGTTCCAATTAGCCTCTGGGAAAAAAGTGAACAAACAGTATGTTTCAATATAAGAATTACTGCCCAGGATACGGAACATGTTTCAAGGTTCATACATCAACTTTTAAAAGATGTAAGCTACATCAAGTCATGTAAATTTCTCCTGAAGTACAATCCTAGTTAACGAGCCCAGTCAGTAATTTCCTATCCAATGGACCTGGGCAAGTCATATACCTTCTGCCTTAATAAGAAAGATGACAAAGTAACTGTACCACAAGATTAAGAATCTATGACAATACCAGGAATACAATAGGGCTTCTCAAAACTAAAAGAAAATTACCAAGTACAACAGCAATCTCAAAAAAACAAAAACAAACAAAAAACCTGAAAGACCAAAGCTGACAAGAAGCATCAAAAGAGAATACAGTCAAAACAGAAGCACCACCATGGTGGTAGACACCTATTATCTCAGCACTCAAGATTGAAAGTAGACTGCCAAATTGTGTTTGAGGCCAGGTTATACTACAAACTTAGACCCTGTCATGGTCATGGTCAAATGGACACAGGTGAAGTTGTTGAGTAATGTCCTGAATAAGATGAGGGAGTGATGTGTTCATGGTAAAGTTCCTAATCCTAGATTTCACCACTACCAATGAATAAACACAGGTATGCACAACAGACTTATGTTGCCACATTACCTTAAGTGGAAGATGTTAAACCCAGGGCCAAACATTTTAAATCTGAATAAAATAAGAAGCTACAACACAAGAGAATAAAAGATAACAAAAGCAGACTCTTAAGGACATGAAGCTGGACTGAGCAGCTAATTGGACTTTGAAGTTCATGCCAGACTCCTTACTCTATGAGAAGTGTGTTTTCTACTATTTGCTGCCTCAACTTATCACTAAGTTCTTTAAATGCCTATAAGAGACCTTTGAGAATATGAGAAATATATTCAAGATTAAGATGATTCCATTTTGTAGATTTTCATAGGACTTGAACAATAGTTAACTAATTACAAACTTTATATTGGTGGTCAGACTCTTTCACAGCGTAATAGATCACAGCAACTTGAAAACACTGCCCCACAGCTAAGAAATTCAACAGACTTTGAGAAGCAGTGCACCTAACTCAGTCTGAATGTCTAGATCCCAGATCAAATTACCGCATGCAGGTTTGACCCAAGATTCACCAGTATACCACTGTTTGTTCTTCCAGACATAATTCAATGAGAATGACCCCCACTATTAAAAGCCCTGGAAAAAATAGGCACAAGAGCAAAGGATGTTTACCTCGAACTTCAAAGATTTGTCTGTAGACTGAACAATGCTAGTAACCTCACCCTAGCCCTGCAGTAGCAAGCAAGCAAAGCAGCCTAATTGGAGCCTTATAGGCCACAGGAGGGATGGCAAAACCAACAGGTGACACCCCCCACTCTCACCTCAAACTTTAAAAGGCTGAGTACCGCGCCCGATCCGCATACTGCTCCCGCTCATACCGGGCCATGTCGTACAGGGAATTCCGAGCAGCTGCTGAAGCTTGGGATAACTCACTGTCATGCCCGTAACCGTAGCCCTCTCCAACAGTGGGGACTGGGCCTGTAGCGCGACGCAGGGGGCTCCGATCCCGCCCGTAATATGAAGTAGAAGCTGCAGTACAAGCAGCAGCAGCTGCTGCCGCTGCAGCAGCAGCTCCTGAAGACGGCAACAGATGTCTATTGTAGGGATCAAGAGAGGTGGAGGTGAGGTGACTGGCCATGGCTGTGTTCTGGACTTGTGGCAGCTGAGACAAAGTCTGCTCTGCATAGTTACTATATGCAGAGGCAGCTGCAGCTGCCACTGCCTCATAGGACCGGGCAGCACGGCAGCGCTTGTAGTAGGCATCGAGCGCTCCGTACGCGTTGTTGTAATACAATGAATCCCCATAACTCATGGTGTAAGGTGTACGCACTGCTCCATACTGCTCATTATATTGCTCGGTCAAGTCTGCCACGCGGCCCGAACGATCTATTGGACACTCTTTGGACCAGTGCCCCTCTTTCCCGCACCGATAGCAGCCGCTCTGGTCTCCCATCCCGGGCGCGGTCCTAAGCCGGCTGGTGGACAACTGCACGTGCATTCGTTTGCCTTGAAGAAACAGACGCAAGAAGGGTTGCTATCACAAAGTAATAGCCCAAACCCCTACCCCAGCCACTGGTCACCTAAACAACTCTTGACGTGTGACAAATTGTCAAAAAGACTTTCGTTGGGGGAAGGGGAAGCCCAAAATATGGACTTAGTATAAATGACCTGATTCCAGGCAAAGGTCAAGCAGATGAAGAAATATTATAACCACTGACACCAGCTTTCTAAGAATTTTACTACACAGAAAGAGATTTCATCCACTGACAACTGGATAAATACCCATCCCAGTAGCCCAATACAAGAGACTCAAACTAGAGTGCTCCACTTCTATATCAAGACTGATTCTATCACACAGGAAAAATTTCTGAGCCAATATTATGCATCGATACCCAAAACCAAAGTTCCCATCGCTTCAGAATGCTCAGGATTTGTTTCAAAGCTGAGCCTGGGAGCAATTTTCAGGCTAGATCTGTGGAACAGCCATGAATTAAGGAAGTCGGGGACACAAGATAAGGTAGAAGTAGTCTTTTTAAATTGTTCTCTCTCATCTGATAATCATTCTAATAGGGATTCTCCAAAATTTGACTCTCCAAGTCAAAAGAAAATAGGGCAGGCTGTCAACATATACACACACAGGAAGTGAATTTTAATAAAAGAAGACAAGAAAGGTAGAAAGAATAACCACCAATGCTAAGTGAAATAAACTGCTCAGAGTAGCAGAATTAAAGTGCTTTCTCGTACAAGAGAGAAGATGACAACGGCTGGGCCTGCTGACACATGCCTTATTCCTAGCACTCTAAGGGCTAAGGCTGAGGACTGTTAAGCTTGAGCCCAATTTGAGTTATATATAGCTTGTCTCAAAAACTAAGTAAGAATGAGATTCTAAGAACATGTATCAAAAATAAAAGCTAGTTCTAAAAGCTATAATAAAAGAAAAGCAGATAACTTTTAGGATAAAAGTTAAAACCAAATTCTCAATCTTTCACCTTAAGAAACTTCTACTAATCATGTCAACCAATTTACTGGCAAATGAATTCAAAAGGGATCTAAATCCAGCAAAATCATAATGTAATGAATGATAGACAATGCATGGAACCCCCATCTTAAGAGGTGAACAGAGAAGGGGACTTGAAGGATGACGCAGAGGTTAAGATCACACGCTCTTCCAGAGAAGCCAGGTTCTAACCAGCATTCACATGGCAGATCACAACCACCTGTAATTCATTTCCAGGGGACTTGACACCCTCTCTGACAGCACACACAGTGCCAGGCACACATGTGGTGCAAATACATACATGCAGGCACCGATTACAAAATAAAAAATAATTTTCAAAAAAGGTGACAAGAGCGAGAGGCACACATATCTCGGAGTTGAAGGCCAGCTTGGTCTACATAAAGAGTTCCAGGGAAGCTAGGACTACAAAGAAACCCTGTCGTGAAAAAAAACAAAACAAAGACCAGTGACTAGAAAGATGAATTCTCCAACAGCAGAGAAAGTGGTAAAATAATCTCTCATGCAAATCAAAATTAGATTCTAAAAAATTAGAAAAGGAAGTGGAGGAACAAAATACAAAACCAGTAAATCTCAGTAAATTTAGGCTGCAGATCATCAAAAGAAGATAGGCAATTAGTATGTACAAACCATAACAACTACCCATTTGCCCAGGAGACTACTTTTTAGTACATAACAAATTAGAGAAAAGGCACACAACCAAGAAACCAGCAGACACATTTAAGACATGAAAGTATTTGATAAATACCCTGATCTAATGATTTGTGGACTCTGGCATCCAAAAAAGGAACTAAATCTTTTAAATCTAAAATTAATTTTCTTCAAGTAGGCAAACAAAAAAGAAAATATACCAGATTAGAATAAACTGAAAAGATCAATCAGGTAAATAACATTACTCAACACAAAGGTTTAGTCAATTATGAAGAAATGAAACAGTAATGCTAGGGTTTTGAGGGGCACACACCTAGAAAAAGTTAAGAGGCATGAAAATAGCTTGAGCCCAGGAGTTTAACGCCAACTTGGGTAATATCATGAATAAAGGAGGGGAGAAGAGATTGTCTCCAGTTGTGGCTCAGCAGCAGAATGCCTGGGCTCCATCCATCTCTAATAACACTTTCTAAATATATTAAGGGAAATAGTGTAAAATTAGCCAGACATAGGTCAACATCAGAGTCATAGTTTCAGATACCCAATTGCAAAATCACTTGCCCTCAAACACACTTTTCCCCCTTTACACATGGAACTGCCACCAGCACATACTCTTGTGAGTGAAGTGCTGAGAAGTCTCCAAAAATTAGGTATCATACCACAACCCTCCACAAAAGCAGTCTTTGCTTCTAATTAAGTTGTTGACAAAATAACTCTGAGCTTGCTAATTAAAAGAGAAAAGCAAACTAGACCTAAGAGACCTGTGACATTTTTAATAATATACAGCAATGCCCATGACACTTGGCATTTGTCACATGGGGGTGGGGAGTCAGATTCTCAGAAACATTTAAGGAAAATGAACAAAGATGGCTGTGAAGTACTGTTCAAAAGTAGTACTGAAGAAAGAACTAGCCACTACTTTATGTTAAAACAGCCAGAAGCCAAGTTTGAAACATAGTTATAGGGAACTCTACACACATGGTATGCACATACACACCACACACTCAAGAACACACATAAAGTTATATATGTGATTTTAAAAAGAAATACAGTTATAGGTCTGATGGGATGACTCAACAGTTAAGAGCACTTCCTGTTCTTCCAAGGTATTGGGTTAAATTCCTAGCACCTTTATCATTTTGTGGCTCATAACCATCAGACTCTAGTTCCAGGGGATGACATCCTCTTCTGACCTCTAGAGGCCACACACATAAATCTGTCAAATTCTTTGTGTGTGGGCTTATTTCTTCTTCTTTTTTTAAAAAAAGAAACATAGCTATGAGTTACAGGTCTGATCTGCAAGTTAAAAACTGTTTCTGACTCTTGGAATCTACAAGGATGAGAGAATTTGAAAGTTCAGCGGGCAATTCAACCTATTTTTTTGTTTAGTGTTTTGGGTTTTTTTTTTTTCTGTTTGGTTTTTTGTTTGTTTTCTTGAGACAGGTTTGTGTAGTTTTGGTTGTACTAGAATAGGCTGGTCTCAATCCACCTGCCTCTGCCTCTCAAGGGCTGGGACCGACTAAAGGCATTTGCCACCACCTAGCTTCAACAGTCTTTTAAATGCCACTCTTGACAAGAAACTTTTAAAACAAATTACCTTCCAAAACAAATGATAATGCACATCGACACCAAGCTGCCCTCTACATAAAAACAATTCAGCTAACCAGGACTCCACAGTAACACATAAGCTAGCCCAAGATGTCTAGATGTCTAAGTCAATCGACCCCTACATGCCCATGAAACCCAATGGAAGACATGCCATTATTGCTCCAAATCCCAATGTCTCCTCCCTAGATTCTTTAAAAAAAAAAAAAAAAAAATCCTAATTCTAAGTGGTTTTTCAAATATAAGTCCTTGGCACAAATGTACAACAAAATTAAATAGAGCCACAACTTTCAAAGTTCATTATTTTTACTGGAAAAAATTGAGACAAGAAGGTAAGCTCAACCCAGAACTCTGTCCCTAAAAGTGTCTTCTCCTGATCTTCCTCCATCAAGTACAACACAATGGTGATGCTGTGCTGGCCAATAAAACCATAGGAAAGCACTCTGCAGTGTGTTCTAATACCGAAAAGGGAGAGGGGGGAATAGGCAAAGTCTTCAGATAAAGGATTTCAAAACAGGCTCAAGCTCCCCCCTACCTCCCAGATTCTCCATTTTACCAAATTTATTGCACATTTCCAACATTGTTTCTGAAGGCGTCACAAAGAGGTTAAAAGTCAGCGGACTTCAAAAAGTAAAGAAGCCATTGTCACCTAACTACCTGAGTTCCCACATGGGACCCACATGGTAGGAGAGAACAAACTCACCCACACTGTCCTCTGACCTCCAATGCATGCTGATGAACACTAAATAAATAAAACCCCATCCTTCATCGGCCAGCAAAACCTTCCCATCCCAATTCCTTCATTTTCTCAACCAATTCATTCCTAACAGCCTTGTACTGAGCACTCTACCAAAAGAGTGATTCACCTTGAAACTCTGTGTTGTCAAGGCCCCTGATGGCCTCCACCGCATCCTCTGCCCGCTCCATGTGTACAAAGGCATAATCTTTCACGATATCACATTCGATGACTGGGCCGTACTCCTCAAACTTGGCCCGAAGCTCTTGGTTGGTACAAGTGGGGCTGATGTTGCCCACATGTAACTTGGTTGAAGCTTTGCTCTTATTCTTGCTGGCTTCCACATTGATGTTCACTCCGTGCAGCTTGTAGTGGTGCAGGTTGCGTATGGCATCCTCAGCGGCCGTCTTGTCCTCTATGTGCACAAAGCCATAGTTCTTAATGATGTCACATTCCAGCACTTTCCCGTACTGCTCGAAGAGTGAGCGGATCTCCTGCTCTGTGGCCTCCCGGGGAAGATTTCCAATGAAGAGCTTCACCATCTCCACACAGCCTGCAAGTAAAGAAACAAGATTTTTAAGAGAAGATCTCAAGTCCATACAACTAATTAAAAAAACAAAACAAAACAAAACAAAACAAAAATCTCAAATAAATGGTTCCCATCATCTCCTTTCACTTTAGCATATAGTCCCAAATGTTTTCTCCTACAGGCATGCTCTCACATCTAAACAATAACGAATGGGGAGTTCAACAAGAGCCTGCTTCTACTCCTCACAAGATCTATAAAAGAAGAAAACTATAACAAGGCAGACTTTTGTAGACAAAGGGGATCTTGTGGTGCTAAGGATCAAACATACAGCGCAACATTACAGGCAAGTATTCTACTACTGAGTTACGCATCCCCTAACTCAGACAAAAAAGCAATTAACGCTGTAAGTTTTCAGCATAAATAGCTACAGGTACTGAGAAGCTACTCACTGTGAGGACATCCAGAAAACAAGGTTCTTACTACTAGACTTGCTAATTAAAATTGCTTCAAATTAGCTCTTCCTCTCTTAACAACCATTTCCGAAAAGTGAGCCTTACAGTAACTATGGTTCAGGAATTTCACTCGGAGTAGTGAATTCTGGGATCAGCCAGATAAAAAGCATGGGAAATATGGAAAGTTCCCGAGTAAGGGAAGTCTTTTTGTGGGGCATGTCATTACAGTCTCATACAGAAAAACTGGTCAAAGACGGGTGCTACAGTTTGTTAAGGAGGCCAGCAATGCCTCGGGGCATGAGAGATTCTCAAGTCTAAATCTAAAAATTATCTAGGCGGAAACCCCAAAGAAGGAAATTGAGCAAAGCAGAGGGTAAGGTGGACAAAAGAAAGGTATTCCCGGGGTCGGGGGTGGGGACTAGGAGGAAGGTTGTTTCAGGCTTACCACAGTAAGTCGAGTACCGATGTCGGCTCTCAGGGACGGGTGCGCGGACCGCGACCCCACTAGAACCGCCCTGATGCCCAAGGGAGTCAGGTAAGGTTTTAGCAGAGCAAAGAACACAGGTGGTGGAAAAACGTGGAGTCTCTCACCGCATGGAAACCTGCAGGTCCTCCAGCTAGCGCGGACGGTTCTGACAAAACGCTAAAATGGCGGCGGCCACAGCAGTGACTCTGGGTAGAAAGAGGGTGAACCTACCCACCGGATTGGCCGTTCGGTAAAGTAAAAGGCTGGCGTTCCCGAAGATCCTCTTCCTGATTGGTTACCCCGAACGCCAATTACCTGAGAGGCCAGGAAGAGGTGGAAACGTCAGTAACCGGAGCTTTTATATGAAAGCCAATGAGCACCCAGCCTAGTGAAATCGAAACCACTGATTGGGCAAGATGTATGAGGGAGGAGCTACAAACGCGGAATTCTTCGAAGCGCGGCCAGCCATTAGGCAGAATGAGCAAGGTGCCTCAATGTGGCAATGTGTAGCTTCGTGGCTCCAACTTTAAGCTTTCACATTTTGCCACTTACATGTGCACACCCTGACAGGATTCAAGTCCTCTATCCATGATTCCGCACCCCTCTCCAACAGAGCATCACCACACCCCTCAGCATGGATGCTGCATCAGCCCAACCTACATAGACCTCCCGCTAAGGAATAGCCAAGCTCCCGCCCCTACTTAAAAATCAACCCCCACTTTCCAATTTAGTCCTGAGTCCCAGTTACCCCGAAATTAAAGGTATCTGTAGGTAACTTTAAAACTCCAAAAGTCAATGGATCCAGCTTTGATAACAGTTTAATTGTCCAAAAAATAAGTTGGTCAGAGACCTAGGAGGCACTGGGGTTAAAGTTCCCTCTAGGAAACAGCCTCCCACCTCCCCAAAAGGTGTGAAACACGGAGATTGAAAATTGACCCCCACCCCAACTTCACCCCGCCAAGAGAAGAAACAAAAAAACAAAATAAAAAACGGGAACAGCAAAAGTTTGGTTTTGTTTCGTTTTATTGGGCGCCATTAGCCAAAACTGTTAAGTTTAAACTCCCTAAAACTGACCTTGGAAAAAAAGGCTTGTGACAATCAGCTGTAAACAAGTACAAAAGAACATTCTTCACAGGGTCCAATTCCCTAATCACATTTTTCTCTTTCACCCACTGGCTGCTTCACATAATTCCATACTCACTGAGCAAGCAACTTTAGTCATGACCCTCTGCAAAGCAGCTTTTGAAGATGAAAATAAAACGGAAAGGTGCTGAATGGAGAACTTAAACGTGAACAGGCGGAAAGCAGGGAGACTTCATGAGAACGGGATGATCAGAAGTAAAATAATAGAGTATATTATCACCCAAAACTGCCACAAAAGAAAAAGCCAAACAAAACAAAAGGCAGAGAGAAAATAAGCTACTGGGTTCAGTAGCAGAAAATTAGTCTATAATTTAAGGCTAGGAAATAGGCCCCTTAAAAAGTCACAATATGGCATTAAATATGGCCTCAGTTCATTTCATTCAGGTGCACCTGAGACTGAGTAAAAGCCACCTGAGATCAGTAATACAACCAAATTCTACTGTCCTGCACAGGCCCTTTCTGAGGGGGGTCTAACATGCATAACAGCATCTCAATATGCACCCAGAAATGCATAAGGTATAGAAATCATTTTCTCTCAGTCTAATCATCTAAGTTTTCTTATGCCGAAATAAAATTCCTAGGGGTGGGGGTTGTAACAGCAAACAAGACCACTAAACTAGAATTTTTACAGGTTTGAAGGGGAAGAGACTAGTAACAATTCAAGGAATCACAATTCCCACCAATGTGTAGACATCAAGACCACCAGACCTCATCCTATGACCAAACCCAAATGGAAATAATCTTGGTTTTTAAAATCTATCACAGGTGAGCCAGACAATCCAGCACTTGAGTTAAATGCCAGACTGTTCTATACAGCAAGTTCTAAGCTAGCCAAGCCTATATAGTGTGACTCGGTTTAAAGGAAAAATGGGGAAGGGGATTCGAGCTTGTTTGTGGACTAACAAATCTACCTATCCAGGTTGTTACTACATTCTCAGTCTTAGTTACTACCAGCCCTCCAGATAGGCTGGCTGTATTGTCTCTTCCTATTCAGAATACACCATTCTTCCTTCAGACGCTTTACTGGCCACTCCATCTAAAGGAATGGACTCTCACTTGTAACTATTCACTTCAGCAAATAATTACTATCATTTGAAATTCTATCTTGCTCATTTTCTTTATTATATGGCCTCAATGTTGGAACTACCCTAGTAACATGAAAGACACTCAAAATCCTTAACTAAGAAAACTAATGTATGAGATAACTTTTTGATAACCATAAGGAAGAGATTGACTTTTCAGTAACAAGATATGTTGCTGGCTGAAAGGTTATATGCTTAATAAGGGCCACTCACTGCCTAACCTATAGGTTCTTTGTTTAAAATCCCAGTAGTAAGGAAAACATTACTGGTAGTGTAAACATACTCTTGTCCCCTGTATCACCTAGAACAACTTTCCAGTCTCTTCAAAACAAAAAGCTGGTAATCAAAAGTGGCTTTTAATCCTTACTTTGACAAATGCAGCAAAATGAAAGCATAGGTAAAGAGGTTAACTATAGCTTGCTTGTGTCTTCATACAGATGTCTATTTACCCAAATATAGGCTATTCACAACTATACAAACTTGTTTTCACGTTTAAAAAAAAAAAAATTAAGGCACCAAATTCTCTATTTTAGTCCATCATCCCACCTACAGACTATTCAGAGTCCCCTCACTATCTTGAAATATTTTTTAAAGTCATCTTGTCTATGGGATGTAGCTCAGTAACAGAATGACTGCCTAGCAAGGGCCTGGGTTTTTCCCCCAGCAACATGACAAAAAAATTTTAGATGCCTCATTTGTCCTCAATCTCAGAATCCTCCTGCCTTAGCCTTTCTCATGCTAGGAATATAGGCATGAACCAACACATTCATCTAATAATTTACACTAATAACTAGCTCCTGGTCCAGAAATGAGTTACGAGTCCAACAAAGGTTCAAATTAAAAGCCAGTATCCTTCAAGGATGGTCATAGGAATCAAAAGGATAACCCCAACCAAGTGTGCCAGCTCCAACCCCACTGCCAGACATGCCACCTCAATCACCTTACATTCAGAACTCTCTTCTGGAACTGTAAACTTTATTTCTGAAAAGCAAAGAATGTGATGCTAGGACACATACTGAAGGAGGACTATGCACTACTCATAGCAAAAGTTCAGATTTTAATGTGACTTATATGCGCTGCGTTCATACCTATATCCCAAGTTCTTTGCACAACTAAGCACTTCACTAGGTCATCTTGGTGTACCCAGATCTAATATCTTTTCATGTGCATGTGTATGAACCTGAGTGAATTTATGTGCACCATATACAGGGCCTTCAGAGGGCAATGGATGCTCTAAAGCTGGAATTAAAGGTTGTTCTGAGCTGCCAAGAAGGTTCAAAGAACCAAACCCAGGAGCAGAAAGGACTCTAAACCAACGAGCCATCTCTGTAGCCCTAAGATGAGATTTAGTACCTGACTATGATCCCATCACTTGTCATGTGCTCATTTACCCCATCCAGCACAACTATGGATAATAATCACAATTACAAGAGGGGTAAATGCATTTTGGTTTCCATGAACATTAACATAAAAATTACTTTAAACCAGGCAGTGGTGGCCTACACCTTTAATGCCAGCATTTGGGAAGCAAAGGCAGGCAGGCAGATCTCTTAAGTTGGAGGACAGCTTGGTCTAGAATGAGTTCCAGGACTGACAGACAGGGCTACACAGAGAAACCCTGTCTGGGGATGGGGGTGGGGGACTTTTTTGGTAATAAAAGTATCGCCTCTTTACATTTCTGAGTCCATTGATTTAAAAAAAAAAAAAAAGACTTTTAAAGCAATACTTAGAACTATTGTCACTGTCAGATAAGGAGCTAAGGATACAATTTGTTTGGGAGAGTGCTTCCTAACAAGGAGTCCCTAGTCATTCAAATCCTGAGCACCACATAAATTGGGCATGGTGGTATTGCCACTTGGGATATGAAGACAGATCTAATTTCAAGGTCATCTCCAGCTACATATGGAGTTGGAAGACCAACCTGACACAAAAGACCCTGTCTTAATAAAATAAAAGAAAGAGAAAAAACTGATTATGGTGGTGCATACCTTTAATTACAGCACTCAAGAGACAGAGGCAGGCAAACAGCTGAGTATGAGGTCAGCCTGATCTACATATTGAATTCCAGTCCAGCCACAGCTACATGATACCCTGACTCAAACTGAAAAAGAAAAAAAAAATGCTGGTTGACAAAATGAGACAGAGGTTCTGACTCATCAGTCATACAGCTGAGAGGCAGCAGGGAGCCAGCATTCAAACTCAATGAACCAGAGGCAAGTCTTCCCAGAGAATTCTCAAGATTCTCTCTAGGTCAACAAGACTAGGCTCCCCAAGCACTGCTATCTCAAGCTCCCACATACGGTTTCAAAAGACTCAGACTTTTGAAATCAATTTAAAGAAATTTTCTTCTGCAAACTCTCATTTAACATTTTAAAATAGGATTTAGATAAATATTTAGCTTCTCTATTATCCAAACTTTTTGTTCTATTTGGTTTTATCGAGACAGGATTTCTCTATGTAGCCCTGGCTGTTCTGGAACTCACTCTGTAGACCAGGCTGGCCTCCAACTCAGAAATCCGCCTGCCTCTGCCTCCCAGAGTGCTGGGATTACAGGCGTGTGCCACCACTGCCCGGCTCCAAACTTCTATTAAAGAAAATTAGTCCATCCAGGAGTGGAGGCTTACACCCTCAACTCCAGCACTTGGAAGACAAAGGCAGGCAGATTTCTTGTGAGTTTGAGGCCAATCTAGTCCATATGGTAAATTCCAGAACAACCAGCACAGTTAGACAGATCTCAAAACAAAACAAAAAATACTACTAATAAAACTAGTGCATAAACATAGTGAACATGTTTTCACCGTGACTTTATGCATTCATGCTGTTGTCCACTGACTTGGCCTTGATAGGACAAAATGCCTGAAAGACCAACAGATGTGCAAAGACTGTTGACATAGCTGGGGGACAGGAAGGTTGTGTATAGATAGAAATGTAGCACCTCTAGAGACTGGGTCCTCACTGATAGTCTCATTATCTCTACTGCAAGAAATGGAGCCACTGGCCACCCAAAATATTTAAAAAAGCCAACCCTCAGAAGAGGGCAGACTGACAAGGCTAGCTAGAAGCCTCTATGCAGTACTGTTCCAGGAATAAACCAACAACTTCTCCAATATGGCCAAGGTATACAAGTGCAGAGTAGAAGCTGAATGACCTGAAGATACAATGAAAGCCCCGTTCCCCAAAACACTCGTTACATTTCTGTCCTCCTGTTCACCACAACCAACTTGTAAGAACTTGAAACTCAGAAATCTATAAAAAACAAAGTATGAGTGGGTTATAGAATTAACACAGGTGGGTAATGTAAATAAAAAGATGTTTTTAAACAATCTGCAAGAGAAAGGAAAGTGACAAATGATTTAGCTCTGTAGCTTCTTCTGGCTTGAGTGAAAATCCCAAGGGCTGAGGCAACAAGGCATGCAGATCTACAAATGGCAGACACAGGCCAAAGCACTTTGAAGAGTTTGGACTGCAATAAAGATGAACAACACTGGCCCTGGAAGCATATTAAGCTGGTTTGGGGAGCAGGGGAATTTGGTTTGTTTGTTAGTGGTGTTTGGTTTTTTTTGCAGGAACCATAGAATTGTGACTGTGGCAGACCAAGAACTGGAAAGGAAAATGACAAAGGAATACTGCAAATACAAAGGCCACAATCTCAGAGACATTCAACCCTCTATTCCCCGTCACGCCAAGCCTGTAACTTGGCTCTCAAGTCATTCTACCATCAGAGAGAAAGTATTAAGTAAGACACCTATCCTCCCATCCTACCCAGTCCTGCAGAAGAATGAAAATGAGCAGCAAAGCACCTGAAGGCAAAAGAGGCAATGAGCAGAAAGAGAAGCAAATAAAAGAACTCTGACCCCTACACAGCCTGAGATTTATCCCACTTAACCACAAATAACTCGTAACTTTGAGGCATTTTTACATGATGGGCAGAAGGAAGAAGACATCTGGGGCAAGCTACTATCACAGCCAAGTTCATATGAAGCCAATGAAGGAGGCATATACAACCCACCCAGTCAATTTGTCAGCTACACACCACACACACACACTCTCTCTCTCTCTCTCTCTCTCCCCCCTTCCCTCCTTCCCTCCCTCCCTTTTGCTAAGGCATCTTCCTTCAGCAAGACCCAAAAATGTCTCTAAAGCATTCTTCCCCAAGGACTATTGGGTTTCAGTTATTGTTCCACTTATCCAGTCTTCTTTCATTTACCCACCAAGTTCATGCCTCCATCTTATCCCTGGTTCAAACTACCCAGGTCTTCCACTCCAAAAGTATAAAAAGAATTCTGGGTTCTTTACCCAATCTTGGCATCCCTACTTGATAATGTTCACCCCAGCCCCTTCTCAAGAATATGTCTGTTGTAACACCTTCAAATATAAACCCAGTAAGATGACATCTAAAAACTGTGATAGATGCAGACGGGGGAAAAGGAGTCTCAGGTGCTGTGATGACTGAGCTTGGCAGGATACAGGAAGGATGTTCCGTGGTGAAGTTCAATAGGCAAAGTACCAGGATTGGCCAGAACACCCCACATGCTTCAAATTCCCATTGCTCCTCATTTCTCCAACCACAGGGCAGTATCAGATAATGGTATCACTCCCACCCCACTGTAGCTCCTTTCCCAGTTCCCAGGCTCAATATTCCCTCAAGCCCACTGCCTGAAGGATTCATTAGCCTTGTAAACATTGCAGCTGCCCATTACCCATTACCCATCCCAGCCAGAACCATGCTGCTGAACTGTAGCTTTTATTTTTGTTTGTCCTGAACTGGGAAAAAAAAAATCAGGGACTTTGGTCAAACATAAATAAGCAGGGGAAATGGGTATCGTTTACTGAATTTTGATGTGATCAACTACAATTGTTTGCTGAGAAAGTCCAACCACTTGATCTGAACTCTCCAGTCCCAAAGTTGGCATGCTATTTAAGACAATGAGCTTAATTCCATTGGTTACCAGGGAACCATTCCAATCCCCACATTCAAGCACCTTTCCACACCCACTCTGGGTCTTCTGGCTGCCTTTCTTCTAGCTGTCACGTCTTCCTGGATGTCAAACTGGCTCACCTGACAGTGCAATCAAGACAATGACAACCAGGTTTCCAAACCACGAATCGCCCCAAGTTTTATTTGTAGTCCATACAAAAGAGGGGGGAAAAATTAAGATTTCTAACACCACCTACTTGGGGAGATAGGGAATTGGGACTATTCCAGTCACCATCAGCTAAAACATCAGTGGTAAGCAGGGATTTGGACACATACCAACTGACTGTCCAACAGGATCTCAGTCTCAACAGTCTCTACAGAAGGACAGTCAGGGCCCCCCTCTGGACTGCTGGCATAGCTGGGCACATAGGAAATGGTTAAAGCAACCTTTCCTGGCCTCCCTCACATCTAAAAAGAAAAACGCACCGCCTGACCTCAGCTGTAGGTTGTATCACCTCCAAACAACCTTAAGTATCGCGCACAAAAATAAAAGGGAGCCAGGAAAAAAATAAAAATATAAAAGAAATTCCCATTCTGGGGAGATGCCTGGGTAGAGGGCAAACCACAGATCTAAAGCCAGTAGCAAGATGTGCTGCTGAGGCAAAGAAACAAAGCAGGTTACTGCCAAACACAAAAAGGTCCTCTCCTGGGGAAGGCCCACATGATAGAGGGAGGGAGGGAATGAAAAGCCACCATTGGGAGAGGTATGAGAGAGGGTGGTGATAACCTGGGTCTGCACCCTACCCTACCTCTTCCTCTCTCTCCCTTCCTGTGGTGCCCCATCCCCAGGATGGCCCTACATGCGGCGCTGGTAGCCAGAGTGCATCTGAGCTGCCCGCAGGTAATCATTATAGGAGCCCGAATAGCGTGCGTAATCGGAATGGGCATCGGGCAGGCGACGGTAATCCAGCGAGGACTTTGTCGGCGAGCGGCGGAACGAAAGCTGCGACTCTGATAAACGGCGGTAATCAGAGAGCTCGGCTAAACGCCGGTCGGAACCATACCTAGTCGAGAGAAGAAGACAGTTGGTGAATGAGACAGTTGAGGGGAGGGCTCCAGGTAGGCCTAGGGGAGATGCCATTGGGGACAGGAAGGGTATACCAGATTTGTCTCAAACAGTTTGGTTTCCCTGTCAGAAGGCTCATCATCCTATCCAGGCCAAGAAATCAACCTGGGTTCTTCAAGTCAGTGGGAAAACAAGCCCTCTGCTGAAGCTCTCTCCCTTCCAAACCAGCCAAGGTGAATTCTGGTCTACATCCCCAAACAAACTATTCCCATTCATGGGCCCTGCACAAAAAGACCTTGGTTTATCAACAGAACGACGGACGAAAGTAGGGTCCCCAACTTCCCAGGGTGGACGCACCTCATAAGCTTGCCTTCAGCCAGTGAGTGCCAAAAGGACTACTTTCTTTCACATCCATCCCACCAAAACCAGAACAAGGGAGTGAGTTTAAGGATCCTTCAGACAGTGGGAAAAATCTGAGCCAATCCTGCAAAAAGTGGCTCCACTGGTTCATCAGGCTATCCTAGAATGGTGATGTTTCCTGGCCCTAAGTTTGTTGGTGTCACCCCAGATTGAGCACTATGCTCCACCTGAATCCCAAGGGCCAGAATTATTCAGACACTTGCCCTCATGACCTTTGGACATCCCACAGAAGTAAGTCCAAGTGAGGGGCCAATGGCTCCTGTTTCCCTCCCATTCCAACCTCAGCCCCTTGCCCTAAGCCCCAGCTGGGGGCTGAGGCGGGGGGGCATACAGTACCTTTTCGACATGGCGACAGCCTTTTTGTAGGGATCGTCGTAGCTGGCCCGGGGTGGGGAGAGGCGGGTACGCTCATAGGGCGGCGGGGTGCTGTTGGCGTTGGCAACGGCCCCCTGGGACATAGACAGGTAGGCTGCTGATGGCTGGCCTGTCCCATCGTAGGCACTGCCCGGCTGGCCACGGTAGGAGGCAGCAGCCTGGGGATGCTGCTGGGCAGCATAGGAAGCAGCCAATGAGGCTGATGACTGAGTGCGGTAAGGAGCTGCCAGGGTGGCAGAAGGCTGAGCCCCATAAGCAGCTGCCGCACCATAGGAGCCAGTGGCCGCAGCAGCAGACTGAGCTCCATATGAGCCTGACAGGCCCATAGATGCTTGAGCCCCGTAACTATTCAGCTGGGTCTGAACAACTGGTTGAGCCCCATAGGAACCAGCCATTGGGGTAGTGGCTTGTGCAGCATAGGCAGCTGGCTGGCTAGCATAGGCAGCAGCTGTGGCTGGTTGTGCCACATAAGCAGCAGGCTGGGAAGAATAAGAAGCAGCCTGTTGGGCAGCATATGGGGCAGACTGGGCACTGTAAGAGGCTGAGGGCTGGGCATTGTAAGATGCTGCCTGGGCTCCATATGCTAGTGAGGAGGCTGCAGACTGGGCACCATAGGAGGCTGCTTGAGCTCCATAGGAACCTAGGGAAGAAGCTGCTCCCTGTGTGTTATAAGAAGAAGCAGCCGCACGAACCCCATACGAAGAGGCAGCCTGGGCGCCATAAGAGGATGGCTGGCTACCATAGGAAGCAAGGGAGGAGCCCTGAGCCCCATAGGAGTTAAGCGAAGAAGCTGCAGCTGCCTGACCCCCATAGGTGGAAAGGGCTGAGGCTGAGGGCTGGACTCCACCATATGGGCCAAGCGAGGAAGCCGCAGCAGACTGGGAACTAGGGCTAGCCAGCTGACCCCTGTATGGGGCCCCGAGGGAAACAGAGGGCTGAGCACGGTAAGAAGCTGCCTGAGCTGTCATGGGCTGAGTCCGATAGCCGACACCCAAAGAGGCGGAAGGCTGGGCCCTATATGCAGCTCCCAGAGACACTGAGGGTTGGGCACGGTAGGTGGCTGGCTGGGCCGTCAGAGGAGCCACATAAGAGGCTCGAGGAGGTGAACGGCGCAGGGGGCTGCGGTCGCGACCAAAGAATGGTGGTGTGGGCTGACGGGCTTGCCCATCAAAGCCACCAGTGCTGTTGCCAAAAGCCTGCTGGTAGTCGAAGGTGGCAGAGAAGCCACCAGTTCCAGGGAATGCTGTATCCCCAGCCCCTGGTTTCTTGGTCTTGTCCCCAGACTGGATAGCCAGGGCAGGCCCCTTCTTCTGCCCCTTGGTTGAGAGTTCCACGTTGATGCGCTTGCCCTTCACTTCTTTGCCGTTGAGCTGCGCGATGGCGGCTTTGGCATCTGCTTCCTTCTCCATGTGAACAAACGCGTAGTCTGATAAAGCAGCAGACAGAGGGTTAGCAATTAGGGGGGCAGGGCATGCTACCTGTTGGGTCCCAAACTGGACACACAACAGCACCCAGCTGTTGCCAGCTACATCCAGGGCTCGCTAAACCCTCCTCTATGTGAGTATGCCATGAAGTGTGGCTGGTGTGTAACAAAACTTTTGACTGTTTCAAGCAGTCAGTCACCTTTAACTTTGGCCTTCTCTGTTACCCTGCCACCTCAACCACTAACTTTGAGAAAAGGAAAACCAAAGATGAACTACAACTCAAGATAAAAAAATCTTCACAGCTTCTATAAATATAAACCAGCAAGCAAACAGAAATTATTCCTAGATGACTCAATTACTCAGTTTTCTCAAGTCAAGCACATCTAATACTGCTTACTGCACACTTCTAAAGCTAAGAGCGTAAAACACTAGAAACCACTCACGTTTTGGCATGACTCATTTCTCAGTCTAGGTACAATTTAGTAAAAGCAGAGTGACTACAAGAAGCATTCACAAATTCCTCCAATGTAGCCTTCCCATTTCACATTACTTTCCAGTTTTCATAGTCACTTCATACACAGGAAGTCTCAACAATCCTGTTAGGAAAAGACCATTGTCTTCTCTTTCAAGCAAGCATGATCAGTGTTTTTATGTAGCTTGCTCTAAATCAATCAATGCAACCGCCTAGCTAATTCTTCCATGTCCCTCTGTTTCAGTAGTCTTTATCCTGAGAAGTCCATGGACAGGTCTGTGTAATATGATTAAAAATGCTAGTTTGGACAGAAGTTAGAACCTGTGAGTGTCAATTAGATAAGAGAATAGATATAATCCTACATTACTTCCTCTATTTCCACCTTCAGAGACAGAGGAATACCTTCCGTTTAGAAGACTGTTTACTGCTTTTTCAGGTTTACCATAAGTGGCACTTTCTGGGGGGAGAGGCAAGTGTTAACATAGAAGGGCCTCACATATGCTAGTTCATGACTGAGTAATGTAATGACACCAGCCACCTATCTCCACCCTCTCATTAAAGGCCTGAGTAAGTTGTGTTGGGAGAAAGTCAAAGACATGATATTGATCCGAGAACTCTAACCACAACATAGGGAAAAACTTTAAAGTGGAAGAAATTCTTGGTAACATCCCTACCACAAACTATAATAGTGCCATCCACAGGATCTGAAGAGCAATAATAGGAACCTATCTTGAGAAATAAGGCTCTGCACTTAACTCCATTTTGGACCTGTGGCTACTTTAAGGCATTCAAGAGCTAGGATCCAATCTCTGTCATTTCAATTTAAGAAATAAAAAGTTATCTGGATGGACTAAGGTTCCATTTTAATCAGATTATTGGAAATGACATTCAAAAGCCTCCAAGCAAGTACCCTACTTTTAGGGCTTTTATTCTGAGATGCCTTTTCTAAGCTGTTCCCAGACTAGTAGTCATTTCCTGCATTTGAAGACAATGCAACCTCCAAAGAAATAAAAGACAAAAGCCAAGTGCAGTATAATGTAAATGATTCTGGGCTAGAAACTAAAAGGCCCAGCTTTATTAGATCCATTCATCACTGACTATTTAGGTGACCTTAGAAAACCTTCCATTTATTTCCCCACTGAAAAAATTTATCCTACCAACCTCAAGTTAAAGGTTCAAGTAAGAAGACAGAAATGCCTTGTGAGATTAAAATGAATGAAGGGCAATAATGGAGTCATGACAGTTCTTCAAACCTAAACTAACCAGAGATTTATTTCCCTAGAAAATATTTTTAATCTCTAATAAAACATAATGCCACATTATAACCTGAGAGCTGCTTACCATAATAAAAGGATAAAATGAGGCAGGAGAATTGAGCCAGCAATAGTAAAGAGCACTGGTTCTCTTACACAGGATCCATGCTGGGTTCTCAGCACTCTTAGGCTCACAACCACTTACATACATAACTCCAGTTCCCAAAAAACCCACACTCACTTCTGACCTATGCACATACATGGAGGCAGAAACATTCATACACATGAAATAATCTATTTTTTGTGGGGAGGGTAGGTTTGAGACAGGTTCTCACTATAGCTCTGGCTGTCCTTTAACTCAGAACATAGTCTAGGCAAATCTCCAAATCACAGATTCCCCCTGCCTCTGTCTTCCAAGTACTGGATTAAAGGTGTGGAGCACTATGCCTGGCTTAATTTAAAAAAAAAAAAAAAGCCAAGTTTAATGTTCCTACTTCAACAAATGATAGTCTTCAATGACCTCAATTATGAAAAGTAAACCGTTCATCTAGCCAATGGACATTTCAATTGTCCTTTGACTGCTGATCTCCACTATGGATTGAATCAGTTAAAAATAGCAGTTGTGGTCTAAGATTTCTTTAAAAGCGGAGAGACCAGGAATAGTAAAGCTTGCCTACAACCCCAGCACTCAGGAGGTGAAGTAGACAGAAGATGAGTTAGAGACCAACAAGAGCTTCAAAGTGAGGCACTGCATAAAGAAATAAGTAAATGTTCTTAAAAAGCTGAACTTGCCCTCAACCAGGAGAGAAACACCCAGTCAAAATGAAGAGAAAACGTCGAGATTAGCTAAAGCTTAATGATAGATGGGGCAGGAAGGTAAGGTGAAAAGAGACAAACACTGTGAAGGACAAAGGAACCTTATTTTTTCTTTGATTTTTTTTCTCCCTCATTATGTAGTTCTGGTTGTCCTAGAACTCAATATATATATATATATAGAGAGAGAGAGAATACATAGAACTAGACAAGACTAGCCTTCAGCTCACATAGATCTGCCTGCCTGGCTCCCGAGTGCTGAAATTAAAGGCATGCAATGGGATCTGGAGATGGCTTGGTGATTAAGAGCATGTACTGTGCACCCCTATCCAGTGGTTCACAACTCCCTATAATAATTCCAGGGGATCTAAAGTCCTCTAGTTCTAAATTCCACATATACACATAATAAATAATAAATAAATCCTGTGTACCACCATGACCACCCACCTGTTTATCATTCTATTAAAAAATGAGGCCGGGCAGTGGTGGCGCACACCTGTAATCCCAGCACTCTGGGAGGCAGAGGCAGGCGGATTTCTGAGTTCGAGGCCAACCTGGTCTACAGAGTGAGTTCCAGGACAGCCAGGGCTATACAGAGAAACCAAATCCAAAAAACCAAAAAAACAAATCAAAAAAAAAAAAAAAAAAAAAGAAAGAAAAGAAAAGAAAAGAAAAAAAAAAAACATCTAACAAAAATTTCAATGGGTTTACAAGAGAAATTAGATATCCCACCTACACCTTACACCTGGTTTTGAGTTTAAAAGCCAAGTGCTACCCATCATATGGTAGCAATCAGGAGGGAAAGCAAGGAGGACCAAAGATGGGATGCCAACATACATTACTCAGCAAGGCCCTGTTTAAAATAGGTGGGGGAGCTGGTGAACTGGCTCAATGATTAAGAACACTGGCTGCTCTTCTAGAGGTCCTGAGTTTAATTCCCAGCAACAACATGGTGGCTCATTTCCATCTATAAAAAGGAGGCGTCCTCTTCTGACATGTACATGCAGACAGAACACTCCTACATTTTAAATACATTAAAAAATTTAAAAAAATAAAAATAAAACACACAGCAAATCAGAAAATTAAGATTTAAGAACTGGCTGATCACAGTGGCATGGCATACACCTTTAATCCCAACACTGGTGGATCTGAGTTCAAGGCCAGTCTGTTATACATAGTGAATTCCAAGACAGCCAGTGCTACACAATGAGACCCTGTCTTGAGGGGGAAGTGGGAGGGCACAGCAACAATGAAAAGAAATGTAAGAACTGAATAGTGTATATATGACAAGTATAGGGCCCTTGATTTGACTGCACCACACCACAAAAAATAAATAAATAAAAGCCAGGGAGAGAAGTGGAAAGGGGAGGGGGAAGAAAAGAGAAACAATACTTTCAAATGAGTTAATTCAAATGACTACCCAAATCATCTCTAATGAAGGAAGGCCTCTGATACAAACATAGTCATTTTCTATCAGGAAGTTAAGTTTCTAAGCCTGATATTAGAAGGGAATGTGAGGTGGGCATGGCGATACACACCTGAAATACCCGCTCATAAGAGGTAGTGGCAATTCAGAGGAGGATTTCAAGGCCATCCTCAGCTACACTGCAAGTTCAGCCTGGACTGTAGACACTGTTTCAAAAGGGGAAGGGGGACTGGAAAGATGCAGCTGTTGTAGAGAATCCAGAATCAGTTCCCAGCACTCAAGCCTGTGGCTCACAAGGATCCCTCCTGACCATCCTGACCTCTGTGGGCATCAAGCATACATACACATAATACACATACGTAAATGCAATAGGCATAAAATAGATCTAAAAGGGGTGTGTGTGTGTGTCCACGCGCAGATGTAGCTCAGTAGAATCCCAGGGAGTCTAAGTTAATTAGTTGATGAGACCTAAGTCTCATTGCAGTAAGTAATCAAACTCCGACCTGTCAAAGACACTCAAAAGCCAGCTGACTAATGGGACAATGAAGAACTAGACTTTGAGGAACTCTAAAGACCCACTTGCCTGGAGAACTACTTCAGAGAAACTACTACAATAAGAATAGTAAGCTGGGCCCAGCAATATGGCACTCCTGTAATCTCAGCACTAGGGAGGCAGAGGCACAGGAGCAGCCAGAGCTACACAGATAAACACTGTCTCATAAACAAGTAAACAAACAAGTTTTTTAGGACTTTCTATGGTATTATGGCTCCATAATCGCTCTAGCAACAAGACTAAGAGAATACCAAAAGTTTTTCCAAATGGAAACTAAATACTTTTAGCTTAAATTAACAAAGCTGTATACAGAAAGAATGTCTGGCGCTTCCCCCCCAAGAGAGTATTTTTCTTATCTGATATTCAAACCTCCTTTGAAACCTGTATGATTCCTGAAACTGTTCATCTTTGAATATCCAGTAGTATATAGCTGTGGAGAATAGTTATCATTGTTGCTATGGAGATTTTTGCTCTACAAATCATACCAAAGCACAAGTAACCAAGCAACTATGTTTTTTTCCTGTGAAACAGAGCTAACCATCCTGTTTAAGATCAAGCTCCTGCACTTTTCAAAGACTTGATGGCCTCAACCAAATGACCATCTTCAGTCTCCCCTCCCAAAATGAGTAGGCTATTTATAGAAGCAGAGCCAATCTCTTCTACTCCACTTCCAACTTTAAAATCTTTCATCCCAATATCCCAATAGACATTAGTTTATGTTCAAATCTCACCAATTTCTTATATCAAAGGAAAGAGTCTGTGTCATATCAGTCTAGAGTGTAGTTCTGCTATATTTTTTCAAAAGGAAAGAAATGCACATAACCTTCTCTCACAGGGAATCAAACTAGAGTTCTACATCTCACGTGATATTATTCCCAACCACCACCCTGTCACTTACTGCCAGTCCCAAACAAATTCAAGCAAATTTCTGGCCTACCATCTGAGAAAAAAAGCTTATAGAACCTTACAAATTCCAATGAGTCTGTCCCCTGAGGTACTAATTCTACTCCAACCCAACTAGCCATAATACCTAAGAACTACAAAAGAAACTAAATAGGTCAATTAAATACATGACTTTTGTAAAAGCTCATATATCCCCTACCTTTGCTGACCAAGTGCCCACACTGAGATCTTTCCCATTCTTACACTAAACAGAAGCAAAAACCCCAAAACCACACAGCTTGCTCAAAGTTGCAGTAAAGTCAGATTCCAGATATAACCTGAATTGAAGAAAACAGAATACAGTATTAAGGCAGAACAAAAATTTTGTTCCTATTAATGTACACCCTATGACCCTTCACACCCCTCTTTGAAAAGACAAGGAATGGACTAAAAGATGTGACTTTCCAGAACAGCAAATGAACCCTTGGATGAGAATGAGCAAGTACCTATACCCACATTTAGTTCTGTCCTCAAAATCCCTTACAAAGGCAAGAGCAGGTATGAATCCAACAACAGCAGAACGAGGAAATAAACAGGGCCTCACTCCTAGGGTGCATTGTTGAAAATGACAGGGCAAAGTTAACTCTGATCAGTGAAACCCACACTGGTCTGGGTGTCCCATAAAATCTTGCCAACACACACACACACACACACACACAAATACCCAGTATTTAAAAGATAAAGAAATGAAACCCCAACCTATGAAAATCAACAGGGTCTGAAAAAGACACATTTCCTCAAAGAAAAGGGCAAACTAGTGAGCTGTCCTAAGAATTATTCAAGAAATAAAAAGTACTAACTGAATAAATGTTAAATTCAAGTTTAACAGAAACCTCACACACCCCTCAATACCGCGCCTCTTCCGCCAGAGCACACCACCTTGCAATCTCACCAAGCTTATAAAACGTGTGCCCTGAGGCACGACCTTAGCCAAGTAAAGGCTACCTGGGGAGAGGCTTAATAGCCTTCTTTTACATGCAAAATAACGAAGAAAACCTGGGCTTCCACTTGGTTTGTAAACCCAACACAAAGTGGAGGGATAGAATAAAAAAAGCACAAAACCGCCAAGGCTAACCCATCCAATACTGAAAGGCCAAAAGGGGTTCGGAAAAGGCCCCTCCCGTACCCACAAGCAGATTCATTCCAGACAATGCTAAAAGGCCCGAACCCGTGAAATCACCAAGGGCCCCACTACCTTCTGCTTGGGAGCATTCGTCGGGGGAGGGGGGGCGAGCGGCCTTGGGGCTTTAGCCCAACTTTTCCCTCTTCCCTCGGGATGACCAAAGTCTGGAGAGGAAGTGGGGAAGTGGCGAAATCTTCCCCGCTCCACAATCCGACTGGTGCCCTTCCCAATTTCGTTTTGGTGCCAGGCTCCTGCAACCAAGAAAAGGCGCCTCCTCCCAACCCCGCACACTCGCAAATCTCTGGCGCGTCCCCAGCCCCATGGCTTCGGCTTGCAGTGGCCACAGAACCGGCCCAGAGCCGACTCCTCCCACTTGATGAATGTTGCTTGGACCGCAGGGGAGAAGGATGGCTCTACCGAACTCGCCCCCCAGCCATCTTAGGCCCAGCTCCAGCACACTTCCCCATCATTCCTAGCCCTGAGGACCAACCCCAGGGTAAGGGGAGTGGCTAACAGGCAGAGAGCACCGCGAGTGTCCCCTCCCCCGAGCGCGCTCCCGCGTTACCTTTTACCACGTCACACTCGATGACGCGTCCACGGCGCTCGAAGAGGCTGCGCAATTCCTGACTAGTGCATGCAGCCGATACATTGCCCACGAAAATCTTCCAAGTGTTCAGGGGCCTCGGGCGCGACATCTCCACCACGAGCGCGCGACCTGGACGCAGCTCGTGGCCATGCAGGGCCTCGATGGCGCGCACCGCGCCAGCGTTCTCGCGCATGTGCACGAAGGCAAACTGTTTCATGACGGCGCAGCTCATGACCGTGCCATAGGGCGCGAAGAGGGCTGCCAACTCCTCCGGCGTCGTATCCGCCCCATCGACATTACCCACAAAGATCTTCATTTTGCCGCCGCAACCGCCTTCTCGGAGAGACGGGACCTCTCCTACAGCGACAGGCAAAACGTCCGAACGACCCGCAGTCCTCCACAGGAATGGCTGGCGACCGAGAACCCCGCCGCGCAGGCGCTCTAACCTAGCCAATTGGAGGCGGCATCGCGCGCGGATGGCAACCAATCAAAGAGGTTGGGAGCAGATGTCCTTTGACGCAGCCAATCCCAGAGGGCCTGGAGTCCCTTGTTAACGGAGAGGGTGGAAAAGGCATAGAGGCGCGCGACCAACCGCCACCCTCGGGGGGAGGGGAAAGAAGGGCTGGGACCGGGAAGCGCGCTCCGGCTGAGTCGGCAGAGGCCTAGTCGGAAGAGCTGCCTCTGGCCGGGGTGTGGCGTGCCGGCGGGGCCCCTAGGAAAACTTTGTTCTCTAGGGAAGTCCGGGCTCCTATGTTCGAGCTGCCTCAGCCAAACCCCGAGTGTTGTGGTGACAGCCTAAATGTCTGCGGTAAGGCCGCGCCCGGCGGGAGAAACCAGAAAGAACCCCCTTTAGTCTAGGATTGGCCCCCAACACTGTATGCTTGGCTATCCGAGGGGACCGAGAGGCGCCTCCTCGGGAAAAGCCAATATCCTTCTTTGCAAGCACATTACTTGGGGTTGCTTAGGCTCTGGAGGATTTTGCAGACACTGAATACTGAGCGTCTGTCAGTCTCTACCTGATGGAATTTCTATCATAATATAGTGGTCCATAAAATAGAAGTGCAGTAATCATGTGGAAGCCAAGTTGGATCTTTAAAAAATACGAGAGGGCCAGAAGTGGTGGGCACCCTTTTAATCCCAGCACCCAGGAAGCAAACACAGGAGGAATTTGTTCAAGGCCAGCCTGGACTAGTGAGGTCCAGGATAGCCAGGGATATATAGAGACCCCGTCTTTAAAAAACAACAAAAACTTAAGAGGAGCTGCTCACTGGTTAAGAGAGCTTGCTGCTTTCCCAGAAAACTGGCTTACAAACAGCTAATTCCAGTTTCTAGGGAACTTGGCCATTTACGTGTATGTGGTACACAGAGAAACAAGCAAAACACCCACACACATAAAATAACTTTAAATTTAAAAACTAAAAAATTAGCCGGGCAGTGGTAGCACACGCCTGTGATCCCAGCACTTGGGAGGCAGAGGCAGGCGGATATCTGAGTTGGAGGCTAGCCTGGTCTACAGAGTGAGTTCCAGGACAGCCAGGGCTGTACAGAAAAACCCAGTCCCGAAAAGAAAAAAAAAAAAAACAAAAAAAAACCCCAAATCCAAATCCAAAAAACAAAAAGAGAACTCTCAGACCATGACTGCCTGGATGATGCCCTGCTCCCACCTTGATGATAATGGACTGGACCTCTGAACCTGTAAGCCAGTTGCAATTAAATGTTGTCCTTATAAGACTTGCCTTGGTCATGGCATCTGTTCACAGCAGTAAAACCCTAAGACAGCTGACCTGCTGGAGTAAGAGCAGCCCAGGTGGAACATGGCAAGTGAATATCTCAGGATTATTGACAGAAAAGCAGACAAAATAGCATAGAGGGTTGATATCTGCCCAGCTCTGATGCTTTAAGGCCTATTATGAATATAAAAGTTTATCTTTTATTTGGCAACTAAATGATCAGAGATTGGGTAGAAACACCCAAATACTATTAACCACAATACACAGATTCAGCCAACCACAGATTGATAACATTCAAGGTGGAAAGGATGCAAATACAATACTCAAGTGTAAAATTCTCAAAAACTGAATGTGAAAAAAAAAACTCAGGAAAAAATATGTAACAATACATGCTAACATTTATATACAAAAGCATCTATTTTATTGGGTGTGATAATGAATTAAAGAGTAGCTTCTTAAACTGTGAGTCAAACCTTATATGGGGTCATGTAACTTAATGTAGGGGTAGGTTCAGAAATGTTGGCCAAAGTGAAAAGTTCTAAAAACATGAGCAAAAAAGTCAACTCAAAATCCTGAGTCAGACTGAGTGTACTGGCACATACCTTTTCCCCCTGTACTTGGGAGTAGAAACAAGTGGGTATTTGTGAGTTTGAACCCAGCCTGGTCTACATAGCAAGTTCCTGGATAGCTAAGGCTACATTTACATTGAGATCCTGTCTCAAATAAATATTAAAGGGCATACATAGGTTCAATGTAAATAAATACTTTACAATTTTATATACGTACTTGAGCATCCATGAATTTTAATAACTTACTAGGGTCCTAAATGGAAACTATGTGGATACTGGGGAATGATTAATTGGAAATTAATCATTAATTTGATGTAAATTAAATGTGGTTTTCAGCTCACTTTACTCGAAAGGGTGACTATAAACAAGAGTGCATGCAAATGTCCAGAAAGTGGGGAAACAGCTCTTAGGCCCCAAGCTTTACAAGATTGGCTCCCTGGACCCAAGGAGAGATGGGAAACAATCAGCAGAGCAGCCAGAAGGAACAGAGTCCATGGCTTGACACTGCCAGCAGCCTTGAAGCAGGAGAGGCAGGATCTGGAACTAGGAACCGAGCCAGGAGGCTCCAAGGCAAGGCCAAGCGTAAACCACTGCCCAGCTCAGCAAAAGGGACAAGGCCTTTAGTCTGGCATTCACGCAGTCATAAAAGCTGCTTTGTCAAGAACAGCAAGCCTGATGTGCCTCAGGGAATGCTGTTGGGGCAGAACAGATGAGTATGAATACTGGATCTAAGCCCCACATGCCGTTTCCTAGTTAGCAAGCCATCAGCCAAGAATGGATTTTTGTTGGTAGTTTCTCCAGTGCTCTATGTAGCCTCAGGCTCATAGCCACATCATCCTGAACTTGTGTATCTAAGGTTCTGTGCCATTTAATTGGGCATAAGTCAGGGCAAGGTAATCTTAGCATTTGGAGGTGAGATGGGATGGTCTAGAGTTTAAAGTCATCCTCGGCTGTATAGGGAGTCAGAGACTAGCCTGAACTACATGAGACCTTATCTCAAAAAAAAAAAAAAAAAAAAAAAAAAAAAAGCAGGGGGGTAGTGGAAGAGAAGACTCAGTGGTTAAGTGCATATATTGTTATTTCAGAGGAGCAGGGTTCAACACCAATATGGCAGTTCAAAACTGTCTATAAATCCAGTTTCCAGGGGATGTATCATCCACTTTTGACCACTAAAGTCATCAGATATGTACATGGTACACTGACATACATGCAATGCAGCCAGAGCACTCTGACACATAAAATAAAAATAAAAAGTAAGTCTTTAAAAAATTAAATGAATGAATGAATGACTTGGCTGAAGGTGAAGAGTACAAGGTACAATGGTCTATGTGGATGAAATGTCCTGATGAAACTCACTGTGTTCTATATTAACTAAAAAATATAAATAAATAAATAAATAGCCTAAGGGAGCCAGGCATTGTGGCAATGCTCTTAATCCCAGCACTCAGGAAGCAGAGGCAGGTGCATCACTGCAAATTCAAGTCCAGCCCAGTCTACAGAGTGAGTCCCAGGACAGCTAGAGCTATGCAGAGATGCTCTGTCTCTCTCTGCTTTTGGTTTTTTGAGACAGGGTTTCTCTGTATAACTCTGATTGTCCTGGAACTCACTCTGTAGAGCAAGCTGGCCTCCAACTCAAATATCTGCCTGCCTCTGCCTTCTGAGTGCTGGGATTAAAGACATATACCACCATCCCACTAAGACCCCATCTCTAAACCAAAATATCCTGGGGAGAAGAAATAGAAATATATTTTAGCAATCTGAAATGTATATAATACAGATAATAATGTATAATACAAAATGGCTCAGTGGGTAAAGGGACTTGCCACAAAAATCTGGCAACCTGAGTTAGATTCATATAAAGGTAGAAGAACCAACTCCAAAATGTCATCCTCTGAACTCCGCATGAATACCTTGTCACAATAACAAAAATAGCAATATACAATCATACATAGTATATTACATTTAATTATGATATATATATGTATAAAAATATAACCAGAAATTTATTCATGATCTTCTTTCTAACCAAATTAAAAAATGTTTTATTAACATTATTTAGGTTAATTGAGAGTTAAGGTGAGGGCTTCAGAGATAGTTCAGCAGCTAAAAGCACTAGCTGCTCTTCCAGAGGCCCTGAGTTCAATTCCAAGCAACCACACAGAGGTTTACAATCATCTATAATGGGATCCAATGCCCTCTTTGGGTGTGCAGACATACATGCATACAAAGTGCTCATACACATGAAAAAGAGTAATAGGATAGGGAGAGATGGCAATGACTCAAGGGCTTGCCACACAAGCTTGAAGACCTGGGATCCCCAGCATCCATATATATGTTGGGTAGGCATGGTGACCACCACTCACGAGATGGAGATAGTTGTTTGGTGGAACAAAATGGCTTAGCCAAATAAGCTAGCTCTGGGTTCAAATGAGAGATCCCTGCTTCAATATTTAAGGTAGAAAACAATTGAGGAAGACACTAGATGTCAATTCCCCTCCACATGCATCTCAGTTAGGGTTTTACTGCTGTGAACAGACACCATGACCAAGGCAAGTCTTATAAAGGACAACATTTAATTGGGGCTGGCTTACAGGCTCAGAGGCTCAGTTCAGTATTAAGGTGGGAACATGGGCAGCATCCAGGCAGGCATGGTGCAGGAGGAGCTGAGAGTGCTACGTCTTCATCTGAAGGCTGCTAGTAGAAGACTGACTTCCAATCAGCTAGGGTGAGTGTCTTAGAGCCCACGCCCACAGTGACACACCTACTCAACGAGACCATACCTCCAAATAATGCGTCAATATTCAAACCATGACATGTATGTAAATACACATGCAAACCTGCATGCATATAGCCATACACAACAGGTACACACAAAATGAGTAAAATAAATCAACTCAAGACATATTAAGTTCTTAAAAAGGAAGGGATATGGATTGCAGGGGGATATAAGTGTACCTCTTGAATCTCAGGACAGGAAGCAGCTGGCTATACAGGGACCCAATTTGGGGATGGCAGGGTAGCCAGAACTTTGCAGCAGTTCTCAGGTTCTCACTGGGCATCTGCCTCATTCCTCTGTCTTTTGGCCTGGCTTTTTTCTGGGTTTTTTTTTTTTCTTTTTCTTTTTGTTTTTTTTCGAGACAAGAGTTTCTCTGTGTAGCCCTGGCTGTCCTGGAACACACTCTGTAGACCAGGCTGGCCTTGAACTCAGAAATCTGCCTGCCTCTGCCTCCCAAGTGCTGGGATTAAAGGCATGCGCCACTACCACCCAGCTGGCCTGGCTTTTTTTCTGACAGAGTTGACAGAGAAAAAAAGAGGGCCACTGTGGTTTCCCTAATCCTTCCACAGGACCTAATGCTATAGCCCTGATTTAGGTCAAGAGTTCTTTTAGTTCTGTTCATTAATAGTGAGGAACCCAGGGAGATCACACACAGACACGTTACTGCTGTGGCCTTTCGCATGACTTCAAAGAGGATGAGGAATACTCAGGATATATGTGGACTTAAAGTTCATTTGATACCAAAGCCAAGTGGTAGCTCTGGATAGAGACAGCAGAGAGAGTCTACTCACCAAGCCCATTAAAGGACACAGAGACACAGAAACACGGAATGCCATATGAAAGTAACAATTTAATTTGTTCAGGATACAATACCACCGGTACTTAGGCCTGTACAAGCAAGGGCCCACGACTCCCTCTGCAAGAAGATATTCAGCTAAGAGCGCCAAATAACCTGACA
Source organism: Apodemus sylvaticus (assembly GCF_947179515.1). Classification (NCBI taxonomy): domain Eukaryota; kingdom Metazoa; phylum Chordata; class Mammalia; order Rodentia; family Muridae; genus Apodemus; species Apodemus sylvaticus. The sequence continues at coordinate 58,111,551 of NC_067472.1, read as the reverse complement.
TGAGGCTCTGTTCAGAGGTGAGCAGGGGGTTGGGTTGAGTCCTTTCGGCCTTGACCAGCAATGGGCCGGCCTCGTTCTTCCCAGATAGTGAGGCCATCACAGGAGCAGATCTGCTTGGGATTCTGGAAAAGGCCAGCAGAGCGTGCAATGATGCCACAGGCCAACCTGTGGGAGGATGTATTATGGTCAGCATAGGCCTCCCCTGGGCCTCCTCAGGGTCCCATGTACCCCACTGGTACATCACTGCTTCCTGCTGGGGGTGGCATAACTCACCTCTTCCCAGAATTCCCTGTGATCTTGGATAATGGATGGCCTCCCTGGCCCAGGTCATCTTCTCCCTCATCGACAACCAGGCTGCGGCCAATCACATCCCACACCTTTGAAGGGAAACAACAGCCTGGTCTCCATTGTCCTCCAAGGAGGGTCCCCACATTCTTCTCATCTTACCTTCAGCTGTTTATCCTCTATCCGGAAGGTAGCTCGGCCACCAGCTTCAGCCTGGATATTGCCCAGATCTCCACGGTGCTGAAATGAGACCCATAGGGGAAAGAAAAAGTTACAGACTCATCACCAGACACTCCCTTTCCTAAGAGTGAAATTCTGGGCAAAAAGCCATCATGCTGCAAAGAACCAGCATTCTCAGTCAGACTCAACCTCTTTCCCTACAAGCCTATTGCCAAGTGTGGCTTCCATCCCCATCAGCTGAGTTCCTGTCCCTTCCTAAGCCCAGGTGTTCAGGAACTCTGGGATCCCTAGGCCAGGCCAGCCTCCATTCCCTGGGGCTTAAGCTGGCTACATCCAGCTTTTCTTAACATCACAGCGGGCAGCATTCCTTGTCTAACTCCCAGCCTCAAGGAACAAGAGGGGAGAAATATGAGAGGGCGGGCAAAGAAATGGCTTTGCCTACTTCTCCTGTGAAGTTAAAAAAAAAAAAAAAAAAAAGCCATAGTGCTGGGGAGATGGCTCAGTGGATGTCATGAAAGTATAGGTGCCAGAGTTCAGATTCTCAGCACCCAGGTGAAAGCTTAGCATGGAGGTACATGCCCATAATCCCAGTGCCAGGGGTACGGATACAGAGCCTGGGGGCTCGTACTGGTCAGCAAGTCTAGTGAAAACAGCAAGCTGCAGTTTCAATGAAGAGACCCTGTCCCAAACAATTAAATGGAGAGCGATAAAGAAAGATAACTAAAGTCAACCACTGGGGTACATGCATGTGTGTGTGTAAGTGCTCATAACACACACCACGCACGCACGCACGCACGCACGCATGCCCAATGTAAGGCATTCTGCCAGGCATAGTGAGCATTATACACAATGCCCTACTTTTAAGAGCCTACAATAGGAAACAGAGGTCATTAGAGAAGAGTGAGGAGAGTTGATCATGCGCTTTGAGGTGACAGGACCCAAGTAGTGAGCTTCAGAAAACTACATCCGTACAAATGGAATATTCCCAGCTTGATGCATAAGCAGACACAAATGTCTGCCTCGGGTGAGCTGGTCCCCACAGTCCCACTGCTGAACAGAGAAGAATGTCAGTGTGGCGCACGCCTTTGATCCCAGCAGTGGGAGGCACACAGATCTGAGTTCGAGGCCAGCCTGGTTTACAGTGAGTTCCAGGACAGCCAAGACTATACAGAGAAACCCTGTATCAGGAAACAACAACAAACAGAAATTTGGCTTCAACTTCATCTTGTCTCTAGGCACAGCTGACACAGGTGGCACCTGTTTTGTTGTTGTTGATGATGATGATGATGATGATGATGATGATTTCTTTTGTTTGTTTTTGTTACAATGCCCTGTGCTAAAGAGTTAAATGGTGGAGAGCCAAAGGTGGAGAAGATGACAGGGACCTTGCCAATTGTTTCTGGGGTTGAAGAACAAGCCAGGCAGAGTGGCTGAAGGCATGATCTTGACAGGGTATTAGGGAAAGGCAGCCTTTCAATCCCGCCCCTAAACACACAACAGGTAGACTGGGTCAGAGGCCTTCATGTCTGCAGGATGCTGGGCCCAGCCTATATACTCTTGGGTCCTGGGGAACCAAGAGGGTGTCACATAGAGCATGCCAAGTCTCCTTGATGCTTCAGAGGACTAAAGGAGGTGAGATGAATGGGCCCTGAGACACTGTCAGCGGGTAAGCTAGAGACAGCCAGGCTTGGATATCATTTCCCATGCTGGCCCTTAATGCCATCTGGATGGAGAAGAAACTTGCTGATCCTGGGCCTCATCACTGCATGCTAGTTCATTTCTTACTTCATCTCCTGGAGAGATGGCGCAAATGGTTTAAAAACATCAAACAATTTAGACTCTTAGACATGCTAAGCATATGCTCTACAAATAGACCAGATACATAACTTTTTGGTGTTTTATTTTTACATTTATTCATGTACTTATTTTTTATTTATTTATTTATTTAGTGTGTGTGTGTGTGTGTGTGTGTGTGTGTGTGAATGCATGTTCACATACACACAGACATGAGCATATGGAAATCAGACAACAGCTTACAAGAGACAGTTCTCTCCATCTGTCACAGGTTGCTGAGGTCAAACTCAAGTTGTCAGACATGGAAACAAATGTCTTTACCCCCTGTTTTGCTTTTTGGGAGGGTTGTTTGTTTGTTTGTTTGTTTAGAGACAAGGTCACAGACTGCAGAGATGACTCAGCAGTTAAGAGCACTGACTGCGGTGCTGGAGAGATGGCTCAGTGGTTAAGAGCACTGACTGCTCTTCTGAAGGTCCTGAGTTCAAATCCCAGCAACCACATGGTGGCTCACAACCATCTGTAGTGAGATCTGATTCCCTCTTCTGGAGTGTCTGAAGATAGCTACAGTGTACTTACATATAATAATACATACATACTTACATATAATAAATAAATCTTTAAAAAAAAAAAAGAGCACTGACTGCTCTTCCAAAGGTCCAGAGTTCAAATCCCAGCAACCACATGGTAGCTCACAACCATCCATAAGGAAATCTGACTCTCTCTTCTGGAGTGTCTGAAGACAGCTACAGTGTACTTACTTATAAATAAATAAATCTTTAGAGTCAAGGTCACATATAACCCTGGGTAGCCTTGAATTTGCTATGTAGCCAAGGCTGGCCTTAAACTCCTAATCTTCCTGTCTCTACCTCCCAAATGCTGTGACTATAGGCATGTGTTGCTATAACTGAGACAATTCTATGGTTTTGTTTCCTTGGTTGCTTCTGATCCCCTGTTCCAAGGGTATGAGGGTAAGTCCCAAGTCCCAAGGCAGTCTTCTGTCTTTTAGGAACATTTCTGCTCTGTTGTGACTTAAATGGTTTCCTCTGCCAAAGCTGCCAACCTGCCTTAGCCTGTCCACATGTAGAGCTCACCCTCACCCTTCAAAACTCAAGGAGGCAGAAAGCCTCTGGACGCCCTCCCTGTGTTCACCTCCTGTGTGATTTAGCCACTTTTGTGTGGACTGGAGCAAGTATCATTTCCTGGATTAGATTACAGAATCTCGTGTCCTAGGAGACACCAGCTTATGTTTGGTGAGCTGCTCTAGGAAGAGGCTCACAGAGCAAAGGACTGTTTTCTAGCCAAGAACCCAAGGCCTCCCAACAGCAACATTGCCAACTGCCAATGCCATTGGGGAAACAGATTTCCCATGTTGGTGTCCATAACAACTCAGGATCCAAGAGACTGAGCCAGAGGCACCCAGGTATCTGTCCCAGAAAAACTGGGAAACAATTGTTGAGGCCTGCTCTTTTTAACATAAATGTAGCCATTTTGTATTCAGACTCCATGTTCCTCACAAGGTGAAATTAATAGTTATTACCCTGACACTGAATAATGCTAATAAGCCAAAAGGTTGTGGTTGTATCACTTGTATCCTGTTATCACAATGTTCTGAAATTCCCCTGTCTACCACCTGTCCACCACCTTACCTCACTCAGGACCAGTCAGCTTAAAGGTTAGCTGATAATGCTTTGTCTAAGTAACCAAAAACATCATACCACTTCACTGCTTGTGTCCTAATGTTTTCTTTTTTTTTTTTTAAGATTTATTTATTTATTATATGTAAGTACACTGCAGTTGTCTTCAGACACTCCAGAAGAGGGCTTCAGATCTTATTACAGATGGTTGTAAGCCATCATGGGATTGCTGGGATTTGAACTCAGAACCTTCAGAAGAGCAGTCAGTGCTCTTAATCGCTGGGCCATCTCTCTAGCCCATGTCCTAACTTTTGAACCTGTTTTTTTCTATAAAAAGCCTGCCCTAAGCACAGACTAGTGCCACAATTAGGATTTTCCTTCTTGTGGACCTGGACGTCTAGTGCGTTCAATAAACTATTCTTGCTTAACTGTGACTGGTATTCATATGGTGTGAGTGGCAATTCTCAGAGACTGAGCTACCAACCAAAGAGCACACACAGGCTGGACCGAGGCCCTCAGCACATACATAGTAGATATGCAGCTCAATCTCTATGTGGTCCCCTAACAACTGGAGCATAGGCTCTCCCTAAAACTATAGACTGACTGTGGTATCCATTCACCAACAGAGATACCCTTTCTGGCCTTAATAGGAGAGGATGTACCTAATCTGGTAGAAACTTCATGTGCCAGGGGAGGGGGATACAAGGGGGTGGGCACACTCTCAGAGGAGAAAGGAAGTAGCGAGGGGAAGGGACTCTGTGTGTGTGAGGGGGAGACCAGGAAGAGCGAGCCAGTGTTTGGGAATGTTAATTAATTAATTAAAAAGAAAAGAAACGGGGGCTGGAGAGGTGGCTCAGTGGTTAAGAGCACTGACTGCTCTTCTGAAGGTCCTGAGTTCAAATCCCAGCAACCACATGGTGGCTCACAACCATCCGTAATGAGATCTGATGCCCTCTTCTGGAGTGTCCGAAGACAGTTACAGTGTACTTACATATAATAAATAAATTAAAAAAAAAAAAGAAAGAAAAGAAAAGAAACACATAGGTGCCAGGCAGTGGTGGCACATACCTTTAATCCCTGCACTAAGGAGGCAAAGGCAGGTGGATTTCTGAGTTCAAGGCCAGCCTGGTCTACAGAGTGAGTTCCAGAACAGCCAGGGCTACACAGAGAAACCCTATCTCAAAAAAAAAAAAAAAAAAAAAAAAAAAAAACAACCTATAAAGGAAGGAAAAACAGACAAACACACTCAGGCTGTAAAATATTCAATACCAGCATGTCTTATTTCTGTGCCCTTTGTTGGTTGTAGTGCTTTATTCTGTTTTCTTCTAAAGAATTTTCTTTAAAAAATATTTTTTTTGAGATAAGTTCTCACTACATATCCTTGGTTGGCCTAGAACTCACTGGAGATGAGGCTAAATTCAAACTCACAGAGCTCTGCTTTCCTTGTCTCCCACATGCTAGGAGAAAAGATGTGTACCAGGATGCCCAGCTTTACACACTGGTTTTTATTTTCTTCATGTCTATATTTCTAGGTAAGTGTGTATAGCACATTGTGTATGGGTGCCTGTGGAAGCCCGAAGATGGTGTTGGATCCCTTGGATCTGGAATTACAGGCAATTGTGAGCTACCCAACATGGCTGCCAGGAACTGAACTCATCTCTGAAAGACCAGCAAGCACCCTAACCACCAAGCCGTCTCTCTAGCCCCACAATTCTAGAACATTTTCATACACTTTACTGGTTGAGCACTCCTAATTAAAAATACACTCTTAATAGAATCTGAGTTTGGAACACTTGATCTGGGGCCTGCAGATAGCAATGTTCAAGCTGTACCACAATTCTACTGGATTGGGATGCCTGGCTTGTACCGTGGTTTCACTAATTTTGTGCCAGGAAGTTGTGGAGTGGCATTGAGATAGAAAGCAGGACACAGTGACTCTTGCCTATCATTTCAGCGTCTGAGAGATACAGGAAGGAAGACCAAAACTTCAAGGCCATCCTTGGTTATGTAATGATTTTGAGGTCAGCATGGGCTACCTGAGATACTATCTCAAACAAACAAACAAAAATGATAGAAAATTAAGACAAACTCTGGAGTCCTGAGAAGATCCAGGAAGGAATTGTGTTTTTTCTAGCTTTCAGAACAAGAACTCAGCTTAGGATTTAACTCCAAGTACAAGGAGGGATGCACTCCTCTGAGAAGTCCCACAAGAGCACTAAGGAACAAAAATCTCTGAGCAAGAAAGCAATGTTGTTGTGATGGCTGAGTTTAATGATCAGTTTGATTGAACTGACAGTCACCTCGGAGATTTGTAAAGCACACTTCTAGATGTGTAAACCATGAAGACTTAAATGATGGATAGACCCCTTGATGGATTCATGACATGTTGGCATCACTGGGAGACCAGGAAGGGTAGGAGGTGGGGCTTTTTCAGAGGAAATCATCCACAGGGAAATGTCCTTGAGGGCCATATTTTGTCGGTCCTTTTCCTGTGACCTTTTTCTCGGTTTTCTGGCTACCATTATGTGAACTGTCCTCTACCTTGACCTGTGCTCCACATTGACCTCCTGCTCAATGAAGCAATGGAATAATTAACTGTACAGATGTACTACTCACTTAAGACAAAGACTACTAAAGTGGCAGGAGCTCCCTGAAAACAGGAAAAGAATTCTATGGTGAAAAAAATGAAACCTCAGCGCTGCTGGAAATGCAGCTGAGCAGCAGAGTACTGGCTGGCAGGTGTGCAGCCTTAGGCGCCACGCCTAGTACAAGACAGAAGAGGGCTGAGTAAAGAAGGGACAAAGGGGACAAAGAATGAAGAAAAACAGGAAAAAGGAGCCACAAGGGTCCCTGGCAAGAGTCTAGCAGGAACTTCCCCTGCTAGACTGAGATTCCTCAGGGCAGGCACTAGGGTGTATAGTATTGTATCCCTAGGGCCCTGATCACAAGACTTCTCAAGTAAAATTACTAAATTAATCAACATCAGATGCAATGAAAAACCCACACATAAAGCAATCACAGTGCAAAGCCCAAGAACTGACTGCTTACCTCTGAGTCCCTGAATTCTCTCTATGCCCAAACCCAGCCCAAACCTACACTTACCCGATCAGTGTCCTGAGGACCCCCATGAGATGCTCCATCAGGGTTAAAATGGTCCCCACAGCTAAGGATGAAAAGTAGCAGATAGGTATCCAAAGAATTGTGTCTCGACCCTCTTCTCTGACTACCTTTGTTTTTCATTCATTCATTCACTCATTCCTTTATTCAACAAACAGAACTATTCTGTGCCAGGACTAGGGCAAAAAACATAGAAACTAATCGTGTAGATTGTGTCTTCTGCGAGTTTCTGCTTCAGAAGATGCAGAAGAGTAAACAACCAATCATATTACAGAAGACACCACTAGACACAGGGCCTCTTCCTTCTCTGTGCCCATGAGTCACCCTGTATCTCAGATGTTGATTTATATCCTCTGAAGCCTTTTATATGCCACTTAACATCTGTAAGCCTCAGTTTCCTAATCTGTACACTGGGCCTGTGTATATGCACCTCCCACGAGAGTGCTCTTGAGGACAGATGAAAGTATGTAGCTGAAGACGCTACAAGGATGTAAAGGATGACTCACCTGTTGCAATCCCTTGTAAGGTCCCCATACTGATGGACATGGAGTCCATGCAGCCCAGGTTCTAGGCCGTCGATGGTTCCCTCAATCAGGCAGAGTTCAGAGGATAGCTGTAGAAAGCGGACCACCCCCTGTACAGTGCCACAGCCCTCCAGAATGGCCACTGCTGCTCCCAGATTCTCTGCAAGGTAGGAAATACTCACTGTCTTCCCATCTCACCTGGCCCCTAGTGGACCAGCCTGAGGGCATTGTTAGATTAAAAGCCATCTGGTTACAAGGTCAAAATAAGTTCATTCCTGTTTTCTGTAAAACTTGGGTTTAACTGTGTCTTGACATATTTTCTGGAATTTAACATATTCCTACACTCTATACCCTAACCTCTTGCCTGCTAAGACGGGATGCTCTGCCAATTAATTTTGAGATGTTCTGCCAAGTTACCAAAAACTCTTGGAAACCCCCTAGCCTTATAGGGTTGTTTTGTTTGTTTTTTGTTCTGTTAGTTTGGATATATATATATATATATATATCCAACATTTTCCTATGTTCAATTCTATTTTCTCAAACACTGCTTTAAGGGAGACAGCCCTGTCTAACGGGGAAAAAACTTATTTGACTAAAGAATTTGGGTAGTGGCCTTAACTCTTGTTCAGAGGAATCAACATCCATTCCTTTCAGTGGCTCGGGAAGAGGGAGGAAGGAATCTCACATAATTTTCATAACTCCCCAAAGCCAATCCAGCCCAGTCCTGAGACTCCAGTGGTTAGATTAATACCAGTTCTTGCTCCAGAACTCCACCCCCAAAGGCCAAGACAGAGACTATAAACAGTCACTTACGTAATTGGCTGCTGCCCATGCCCTTGAGCACAGCCTGCCTTCCTGTGCTTTCCAGGAGTGCTTGCACCTCCTGGCTGGGCAGAGTGGTCTGCACCAGCACCATCTGGTTCTCCAACTGAACGTCCACATTCTGGACACCTAGCAGAGACAGAGGGGAGGGGTCAGCAGAGAGCTGGCACCACATGTTGGTAGCACAGCGCTTTCCCATCCCAATTTTACTTCTGCAACGCTTCATATGGCCAGAGGGAAACCTAGAAGCTTCCTTCTAGTATTAAGAACTTGGGTGTGGTATTTTTGTGAGTCGTGGGGGGGCGGAGGTGAAGGGAGGGAGAAACGGAACTCAAGGCCTCTCACATACTAGGCAAGTGCTCTATCACTGAGCTTCACTCCTTTTTTTGAGTTATTACACGTCAGATATTATCTGACTTTTTGGTTTATTGAGGGCAGGGTCTCACTCTGTAGTCCAAGCTGGTCTGGAATTCAATAGTTAACCCAGGTGACCTTTGAACTTGAGGTGAATTCTTCTGCTTCAGCTTCCTAAATTCTAGGATTACAGGCATGTACCATCACCTCAGATTTTTGAAACATGGAATATTCTTATTAATTTTTTTTATAGAAGTAGGCTAACCTGGAACTTACATAAAGGAGGAAGAAGAGAGCTGACTCTACGACAACCAAAGTTGTCCTCTGCCCTCCACGTGTGTGCTATGGTGCGTGTGTCCCCAACTCAGTAAGTAAATAAAGAAATGCTAAAAGTAGGCTAACTATATTAGCATTCTCCATGACAGCTGAAAGGTGGACACTGCCCAAGTGTCCATCAACTGCACGGCAAGATGTGAAGCCAGAAATGGCTACATAAATTACATGATACCACTTGTATGAACTGTCCGAGACAGGCAAATCTATAGGCAGGAAATGGATTAGAGGACAGAGTGGAGGAACAGGAAGGTGATAGAGGATACAGGATTTCTTTATAAGGCAAAGAATATATAACTAATGGAGGGGATGGCTACCCAGCTCAGTAAATGAATTAACTGAACCATATGCTTCAAATTGGTGACCTTTATAGCATGTGAATTTTAGCACAATAAAGCTATTACCCAAACAAAGGAGGACCGAGGGTGGCTCCCATCCTAAGAGCTGACACTGAGCATGTACCATAAACCAAGCTTTCTTTTTTCTTTAAGATTATTGATTATGTGGACGAGTGCTTTGTCTACCCATGTGTATGCACACCATTTGCATGCAGTGCCTGCGATGACCCTCACAGGACACTGGATCCTGTCTTAGTTAGGGTTCTCCTGGACCACTGTGAGTTGCCATGTAGGTGCTAGAAACCAAAGCCAGGTCTTCTGCAAGAGCAGTCAGTGCTCTTTCCTGCTAAAGCCCATCAAGCCCTTTTCGGTGTGCTTTACCTAGATTGTTCTATTTCATGTTTAGGGTAACCCTGGGAATTTATCTATTTGACAGATAAGATACAATGTATGACAGAACAATAGCAATGTACGGAAAGTATACAAGTTGCAGAACTGGAACTCAGTCCAGGCGGCCTAGCTACAGAGCAAAAACAATTAGCCCAAACCTTCTACTCATGGTAGGAAGACCTAGCCCACGCTTCCTGGGGCTCCAGGACCCACCCACACAACACATTGTCTACTGCACTCACTCTGCTCTGATTACACCCCATTGTTTCCCTCATCAGGCTGTCAAGTCAGTGAGGCCTGAAACTATTTGTGGTCCACAGAGATCAAATTTAAAGTAAGTGTGTCAGATCAAAGTGCTAGTTAAGTTCTATTACCTTTGAAATCCTTAAGTCACCTCAGTGTGTATAATCCTATGAGATAATTCTTACATTCTCATGGAAAGATTTTTACATAACTAATGCCATATTACTCTGAATTATGACTTTTAATAAATTTTTTAATTTTATTTTTATTTTATGAATGTGGGTGTTTTGCTTGCACATATGTCTGTGCACCACACATGCTCGGTGCCTGTGGAGATGAGAAGCATTAGATCTCTTGGAACTGGAGTTATGGACAGTTGAGAGTCAGGATGCTAGAAATGGAACCTGGGTCCTTTGGAAGGGCAACCAGTGCTAATTCTTGAGTCATCTCTCTAGCACCTAAATTATTTTATTTTTAATTATGTATTTATATGTATGTTGGGGGAGGGTGTGTATGTGAGTGCAGATGCCCGTGGAGTCCATGAGAGGGTATCAAATCACCTGAAGCTAAAGTTACAAGTAACCGTGCCACCTAATGTGGATCTGGAAACCCAACAGGTTCTCCCCAGGGCAGGAGTGCTTTTAACCACTGGACCATCTCTCAGCTACACACTATTTTTTTTTTTTGAAACATGGTCTTGATTTGTAATTTAAATTGGCCTTGAACACTCTATCTCAGCCTCTAGAGTGCTAGGGTTACAAACCCATGACAGCTTTCAGGGACTGAAGGGACATATTGTTGAAGCCAGGTTTGCCTAAACTGTGTTTTGGAATGGTAAGTGAAGATCTAATGGAGTTAGAGACATACCACTAAAAGTAACATATGCCAGGCAAAGTTTTTCTAAGGAGCATTCTTGCTGGGAAAACACGTGGGACTTTGGTTGAACCCTAAGCAATTTCAAGGCTTCCGTGGGCAGCTTAGTCACCAAAAGGAGACTTCAGATAATCATGTTTTCTGATTTCAGTAAGTGAAATCAACTTGGCTTTCTCCTAGCTGAGCAGAAGAGTTTCAGTTTACAGAATACACTGAGGGAGAGAGTTGCCCAAGACCTCAGGAAAGAGAACTTTACTCTCCTCCCAAATGTCATGGGAGGAGCTTGTCTCCGAAGTCTTTCACTACTTTTGCCCTACCGCCGAAGTCCTTCACTACTTTTGCCCTACCGTAACTGTGTCTTCTGTTTTTTCTCCACTGTGCCCTCACTAAAGGCTGGCTTGGCTACACACCAAGATCCACCTGCCAAACAGACCTACCTGCTGCACTGTTGGAAGCCCTGCCTCCTTCTGGTTCAGAGTGAGGCTGGGAATTCTAAGGAACAATCTGCTCTGGCCCTCCCACATCCAAGGCACAGAATCAGCTCCTCCTGGGAGAGCTTGGGTCTGGTAATCCATGCTATGCCAGGTCAGACCATCAGGAAACCTTATCTGCTGTGTATGGAAAACACAACCAGGCCTCAGCACTAACCCTAGACACCTTGCTTCTCCGTAGCCTGCTCATGAACACTGTCTATGGACTCTCTGTTTTCTGTCTTTAGTCCAGTGGGTCTGAAGCTTCCTGATGCTGACCCTTTAATACAGTGCCCCATGTTATGATCCCCAACCATAAAATTATTTTTGCTGCTGCTTTATAACTGTAATTTTGCTACCATTATGAATTGCAATGTAAATATCTGTGTTTTACAATGGTCTTAGGCAAACTCCAAAGGGATCTTAACTAAAATTGAGCTGAAATCCTCTCTTTTAGTAGCTTTCCACATAAGGGCCAAGGTGATGGCTTTTACTTTTTTTTTTTTTTTTTTTTGGTGTGTATATGTGTATAGTATACATGCATATTTGGGAGTGTGGGGGCAGATACTTGTGCAGGTGCATATGGTGTCCACCTGTCTTCCTTTCAAAGATTTATTTATTTATTATAAATAAGTACACTGTAGCTGTCTTCACATCAGAAGAGGGCATCAGATCTCATTACACATGGTTGTGAGCCAGCATGTGGTTGCTGAGATTTGAACTCAGGACCTCTGGAAGAACAGTCAGTGCTCTTAACCGCTGAGCCATCTCTCCAGCCCCACCTGTCTTCCTTAATCGCTCTCTCCCTTTTATGCTGAGGCAGTTTCTGTCACCTGAACCTGGAGCTCACCAATTCGGCTGGTCTAGCGAGCTAGCTTGCCCTGGGGGACCTATGTCTATCTTCTGAGGGCTGGGGCTCCAGGTGAGCCACTACACCAGTCTGGTATTTACTCAGGTGCTGGGAATCCAAACTGGACTCTCACACTGATGCAGCTATCGCTTCTACCGACTCAGCCATCGTCCTAGCCACTGACTACACATGGTGCACAGAAACATGCAAGCAAAACACCTGTGCATATAAAATAAATCAAATTTTAAAAGTAAGCCTTAAAAAAAATTCATCCCAAGCCAGGCAGATGGCTTGATGGGTGAACTGTTCAGGTTTGTTTGTTGTTTTTTTCTGTTTTGTTTTGGGTTTCTTTCTTTTTTTTTTTGGTGCTAATTTTTTTTAAAGATTTATTTATTTATTTAATGTGAATACACTGTAGCTGTCTTCAGACACACCAGAAGAGGGTGTCATATCTCTTTATGGATGGTTGTGAGGCCCCATGTGGTTGCTGGGATTTGAACTCAGGACCTTCGGAAGAGCAGTCAGTGCTCTTAACCGCTGAGCCATCTCTCCAGCCCATGGTGCTAATATTTTTAAAGATTTATTTATTTATTTATTTATTTTAAGTGCATGAGTACATACCCACCAGAAGAGGGCATCAGCTCCCATTACAGATGGTCATGAGCCACCATGCGGTTGCTGGAAATTGAACTCAGGACCTCTGGAAGGGCAGTCCGTGCTCCTAACCGCTGAGTCATCTTCCTAGCCCCAGGTGACCTGTTCTTGCTACACAACTGACAGCTGGAAGCCGAGAACCGACTCTGAAGTTGTTCTTGACTTCCACCTGCACGACCCTCTCCCCAAAGCACATCATACACACATTCACTAATAATAAATCAAATAACAGTTTCAGGTCAGGTATGGTGACGCACACCTTTCATCTCAGCCCTCGGGGAGAGAGGAAAAGTAAGCAGATCTCTGTGAACTGCAGGTCAGCTTGGTCTACACAGTGAGTTCCAGGAAGCCAGGGTTATGTAGAGAGACCTTATGTCAAAATAAAACAAAACACAAAACAACCAGTTCCCCCAATCTCCCTCCTAAAACATCACCTTTGCCTGTAAGTTTCTCTTCTCTTTCCTCTTACAATGCCCTGAAATTGACTGCACTCTCACTGTGTTCGTGTGTGTGTGTGTGGGGGGGGGGTGCGCGCCCTCACTACATGCTCAAGACTTGTATCGACTAATTCCCTCCCCACAACAACACTGAGTTATGAATGCTGCTCAAACACTGCAGAAACAGAAGCATAGAAAGCAAGCATGAAGTGGTGCTAATATGTGGCAAAGAGGGCGTCTAAATGTAAACAGATCCAACTCCAAAGTGCACCTGTGAAATTATACACACTGATCCTCCCCCAACCAGAGTCCTGACTTCAGACTCTTATCTCCTTCCTTCCCTTCACCACAATGGCTTCCCAATGAAGTGCTCTATGAGTGCTCCTTTTGCAATGTTTATATGATCTTTATTCAGCCTCCAGTGTCTAATCTATACTGGTTGAAAAGTTGAATGAACACTTAACAGAATCAAAAAAGCCAGTTTCCAGTGTCAGGTAGATGACTCTGCCTTTCATATCTTTCCTCTTTTGCCAGGTCACCTGCAGACCCCTGGCTTAAGCTCCCTGAATTGGGCCAGGGATGCTGTTTGCTTTTTAAGATCTGTGCTGTTTCCCTTTTAAGAACTGTGCTGTTTCTCTTTTAAGAACTGTGCTTTTTCCCCAAGCAAGACCTCAAGTGCCCTCCCATCGCCAGAATGCCCTGGGTAGGAGGTGTTCTATACTCTGGCTAGTTCATGATGTTCAGCAGCTGGACAGGCAGTTAGTGCTAGAAGAAAGCTCTGGCTAGGCAAGCTTGAGGCCTGCATTCTATCTAGGCTCTGCCCCGGCATCTCTGGGACCCTGAGAAACTTCCTTTCATTCTTTCTGCATCTGTGCAACGGGAATACTTCTAAACACAAACCCTTGGGCTGATCCCAGAAAGATGTATTCCGCTCTTACCTGCCACCCCTTTCAGGGACTTGTGCACAGCGTCCACACAGTTCTGACAACTCATCTGCACTGTGAACTCAAGCTGTAAGGGAAGCAAGGCCCGGGTACATGTCAGGCATGATCCTGATTCGCCTCCTGCCCTATGTCTCTAATCACACATTGCACATGACTTCTCTTCAAATTCCTTTATTATCTTATGTGTATTCCAGGATAGTGGTCTCACACTCCCACTGTGAGGGGCATCGCTACCTTAACCCCAGAATTTCACCTCCCTAGGAGCCTGCTCTTTCCTGGCTACCCAAGATAACGATCCCCGTCGCCCCCCCTCCCCCGCAAGGGCTGAAGTTATGCGAGGCTCTACAGGAGGCTTTCACTCACCGCACACATAGTCCCACCGTCCCCCGACTTCGAAGCCATCCTGACTGGTCACTCGCCTGGGCCGCACAAGCGGTAGGGTCCAGAGACCAACACAACTCTGCTTTGCGGGATGGGCGGAGCCTCGGGGGCCGCCCTTTGCTCCACCTCCTTGGCGCGTGCGCTTGTTAGTCCCAGGCGTCTGAGCGGTCCGGTAGCGGCTATCGGCTGCGCAGGCGCATTGATGCAGTTTCCTTAGTAACCACTTGGCGTCCTCTACCAGCTCAGCGGGAACCACCTGGTAAAGATGGAACCTCACAGTCAGGAATCTGACCTTAAGCTGATTTACCACCGGTTGCTGAGTCCGCTGTCGCTCTTCCCCAGCAAGGCAAAGACTCCAGAGCCTCCGAAGCAGAGCTCTCAAGATGCCACGTCTTTGCAATCCATCCCGCTGGCTAAGCTGAAAGTTGGGCCGCTGTGCCGCCAGGTGTCCAAGCGGCTAGCCAGCAGCGGGCGGGCGGCACGGGTAACTGCCAAGGACCGACTTTGTCTCACTGAGGTTATCCTGGAGGAGCTGAAGTGCAACTGGCGGGAACCTCCTATAGAACCCATTCTGAACTACGAAAACAACCAAAAGCTGTGGCAGCGGCTGGAGTCCTACGTGCTGATCTGTAGTGAGCAGCTCTTCGTACGCTACCTGCACCTGCTGGTGACCCTGCCGACCTCTAGAAGGGTCTTCACTGAATCTGCCACCCTCAGCCGGTTGGCAGTCAACCTTGCCAGGGATTGCACAGTCTTCCTCACCAGCCCCGATGTCTATCGCTGCCTGCTGGCTGATTTTCAGAACCTGCTGAATTTAAAGCACACCCAGGGAGGCACAGTCAAGGTGCGTCCCCCTACCTGTCCCCCTGGGACTTTCAAGCTCTGTCCAATCTCCTGGCCTCACAGCACCGGCTTGGACCAAGTACCATGCACTAGCCTCAACCTGAACTACCTTGTTCAACTCAGCCGCCCATATGATTTCCACAGTGAGCCCGAATCTGATCCAGTGAAAGAGTTGAAATCCATCCCCCAGCTAAAGAGTAGACAGCAGCTCCTCTGGATGTCCTCCATGATAAAGGAAAAAGAAACTGAAGGGAGATCCTCCCTGCCTGGCCATTCTCCCCTCAGCAGTGAGATTCCCCACTTCCCCACCTCACCAGTTCATTCCTGGCTCCAAAGGGGCCAGTCCATGCCCTGTCTTCGTGAGGGGTGGAGTCTGGCAGATGAGTTGGGCCTTCTTCCTCTCTCTCCTCATCCCCTCACCCCGCTGGTCTTGGCTTCAGAGAGCAAGCCACTACCATTCCGGGATATAGTGGCTGAGGATCTGAAGCAGAAGATGAAGATTATGACAATGGAGTGGAGTCGCTACTCCCTGCTGGACTCTGGCCTGCCTCCCCTCCTCGGGGTCCTTACGCGGCGCCTAACTGCCCAGCAGCACATAGAGGAACTGCAGCAAATGCTGAAGAGCCTGCAGGAGGAAGAAGCCTCTGGAAAGTGGGATTTCCAACCCCCAAGAATCACTCCACTTCACCCACAGCCAGTCACTGTTACTCTGAAGGTACACGATCAAGTCGTAGTCCAGGTAGCTACTGTGCAACTCTCTGAAAGATACTTTTCTGACTCTTTCCACGTTGAGGGGGCTGGAGTCCTATACAACCATCTGACCGGGGAACTGGATTGTAAAGCCATCAAAGAAATGGATGCTGACCGTCTTGTTGGGAACACCACCAAAGAGGTATACAAGGAATTGACAAGCCGAGTCACTACTAGTCACTTCTCTTTTGAGGAAGGATTCCAAATTGAGCCTTCGGCAGATAAAGATTGGTCCTCCTACTTGGCATCATGTTTTCTACACCAAGATAAACATATGCCAATCATCAACCATAGTCTGATTGGATTTTACTGCAGAAGAACAAGTGCTATGCAGCTATTACCTGAGAAGATGCCTTCTCTCACACTATTCCAGAGGCACAAAAGCTGGGACAGGCGACCAAACAAGGGCTTATGGTTGAACTGGATGAAACCCTCTGTGTCTTCGGATGACTACTTCAAGTACCTCGCCTCTCAGGAGTCGGATTTCCTCCATGTCATCTTCCAAATGTATGAAGAAGAGGCTCCTGTGGAGACACCAGTCCCTGTCAAAGAGTCCCTAGAGATTCAGCACCCCCCTCCCGTGCTGCAAGATGAAGAACCAGAGTTTGTGCCGGGAGAATGGGATTGGCGCTCAGTGATCAAAGACAGGCCAGGACCTGGGAAAGCTTACATCAGTAACCTGCAGCAGCGGCTAGAACGACTGTGGGTCATGCTGGAAGTCCCTGAACAGAGTCGGCTAGACATGGTCATCAAGTACAGCTCCAATGCACGCCTGCAGCAGCTACCAGCATTGATCAGGGCTTGGGAGCGGGTTCTGAAGCCCATTCAAAATCGGGAGTTGTTGCTAGGAAGACTGGAGTGGTTTGAGCGACAGGCCTCGGACCCCAACCGCTTCTTCCAAAAGCCTGATTTGTTAACGAATCGATTCCTGGAGGAGAATCGGTTCCGTAGCTATCTCCAAAGGAAACTCAATCAAATGGAATCGTCTTTGGTTTCCTTGCTGGAAAAGATAGAGTCAGTCTTTGGGGAGCCAGTGACCTTCAAGGGGCGGAGCTATCTGAAGAAGATGAAGCAGGACAAAGTGGAGATGCTCTACTGGCTCCAGCAGCAGCGGCGGGTTCGCAATCTGCTCCGGGCCCAGAAAACCATCCCGCAATTGTCCACGTCCACTAGGGGCAGCAGCCAGGCTTTAGTTGCCCCTGGGAACACTCCCACTACTCGCTAAGGGGGCCAAGTGCTCCACCCTCCCCACCCGCAAATGCTCAATGACTTCGGAAGAAATATAAATTATCTTCAAAAGAGATTGAGATTATTTTTCTCGATATTCTAAATAAAAGGATCCCCAAACTTGGTATCCCCGTGTGTGTCAACAACCATCCTGCACAATACAACCAAAATCCCGTATCAGATGGTCTCTTGGAGTTATTATAGAGGTCAGACACAGCAAGCCATTATCTTTATTTTTTTAATTTTATATTTTATGTATATGAGTACACTGTAGCTGTCTTCAGACACACCAGAAGAGGACACTATATATGTATATGTATATATATATATACACACACACATATACATGTATGTATGTATATATACACACACACATACATGTATATATGTATACATATACATATATATATTGACTATCTCACTGCATTAAATTGGCTGATTAGAGCTCCAAATCACACTTGCTTAAGCCCAATAGCATAATCCTTGATTGCTACGGCTCTGGAATTAACAGACATATGTGAATTCTGCCTGTATGACTTATGGTAAGTCACCTAATTTCTCTGCGAGGAGTTAGGTCCATGTCACTTGTAGTGCTTACACATTGTTGGCAGGACTGAAACGTTCTTTATTAAATTTTTACCTGTAATAAAATCACTTGGTATATCAAGGTATATACTGAAGAGTAAGTCTCCAGGGCTGGAGAGAGAGCCTAGTGGTTAAGAAGACACACTGCTCTTGCAGAGGACTGGAGTTGGATTCCCAGCACCCTCGCTGGTAGCTTGCAAGCACAGGTAACTCCAGCACCTGACACCCCTGGTCTCTGTGGGCACCTGAACACAATTAAAAATAAAAAGACAAAAACCCTCCAAACCCCAGTTTCCTTCCTTGCAAAACAATTGTTATCAGTTTCTGCATTTAGCAAGTTTTGTTGAGGCACCTACAAGGTGTTAACGCTCAAACTATATGTCGCTTTCCTCTTCATTCTGTTTGTTTTTGGTTGGTTAGTTGGTTTTGTTTTTGGATAGGATCTCACTATGTAGTAAACCAGGCTGGGCACAAACTCACAAAGATCTATGTGCCTTCCTCTGCCTCCCACTACTCTACATTTTTATTGGTTGCGATTTTCTGTATACACTCCATCTTTTGCAAAGAGAAGTGTTCTTGATGAGGGGTTTGGACCACACTATCTGTGGGCATAAAGACAAATGTCTCATTAGTTGTTAAGGATTATGCTGATTGAGTAAAGTAGTGGTTGTAAATTCTCCAAGCTCTGTGACTTCACTAGCCCTGAGTCGCTAGCTACGTTTTCAGTTCCAGGAATGGTTTGCCTCTTGTTCAGTGGGCCTTAAGTCTAATTAGGGTGACTGTGCCACGCTGGAAGCGTGGGTGTCACAGTGGCAGGAGTGTAGGTTGCCTCCTCCTCTGGAAGCTTGACTGAATCTTTCTAGTACAACCTGAAAGCTGGTCCTCAGGAGGGCTCATGTCTTTTCCACCAACTGGGACTTACCTTCCACTTCTCAGGAAGGGGTGGATAGCAATAGGTTGTATTTTTTTTTATTTTTACTCTTTTTTTTTTTCAAGACAGGGTTTCTCTGTGTAGCCCTGGCTGTCCTGGAACTTACTCTGCAGACCAGGTTGGCCTCAGATTTGGAGATCCACCTGCCTCTGCCTCCCAAGTGCTGGGATTAAAGGTGTGCATCATCACCACCCAGCTGCTAGCTGTATATTTTTTTAAAGCTTTCATAACTTTGTACTGTATTAGTCAGGGTTCTCAAAATGAGCAGAAATTAGAGAATAAATTTATATATGTATGTCTATATCTACATATGAATATAGGTAAATAGATAATAGACAAAAATTTATTAAAATGGCATTACAGGATGTCCAACAACTAGCTTCCAGCTAGTCCAACAATGGCTGTATACCAATGGAAGGTCCAAGAATCCAGTAGTTGTTCAGTCCATGAGGCTGGATTTCTCAGTTGTTTTTGAGTATACATTAGAATTCCAAAGAAGTAGGCTCTAATGCCAGTGAAGGGATGTTCTTCTGAGAGTGACAAGCAGGCAGAGAGAAAATCTTACTTCTCCCACTTCCTTTTTATAGGCTGCCAGCAGAAGGTATGGCCCAGATCTGAGGTGGATCTACCCACCTGAAAAAATCTACATTAAAGATGTATTTTCCCACATCAAAGATCCAGATTAAAACTGGATCTTCCCACTTCAAATGATTTAATTAGGCAAAAAAAATTCCTCACGTGTCCACCCAGTCATTTTGGAGCTTTAGTTAATTCCAGATGTAGTCAAGTTGACATCCAAGAACAGTCATCACAGACACCAGCATTTAAGGATATCAAGACTATCTTAGAGTCAATTGTATTGAGTATAAAATTTTGGTCACAGCCCTAGGGAGGCAGGTGAGTTTTGTGAGTTCAAGTCTAGCCTTGTTTATACACTGAGTTCCAGGACAGCCAGGGCTATGTGGAGAGACTCTGTCTCAAAAAAGTGGGGATATCTTTTGGGGGACTGGAGCTCAGATCAGTCAGTGATAGAGTGCTTATCTAGTGTGCAGGTTTGGATTCAACTGTCAGTCTTGCAAAAGTACTTAAGTGAATGAATAAATGTCTTAGCTCTTGAGCTAGGAAAATGCTTCAGAAGGTAAAAGCACTAGCTATACAGGTCTACAGCCTGAGTTCAGTCCCCAGAACTCAAGTAAAGCAATGGGCCAGCCAGCTTGGAGCAAACCAGGCGATGGCAGAAATAAAGGAGACCTTTCCTTGATGAGGTAGTAGGCAAAAGCTGACCCCCAAGAGTCATCCTTTGACCTTCACAGATGTGCTGTGGCATGTACACACCTGTAAACACACACACACACACACACACACACAATTAAAAACTGATCATATCTTGGAGCTGAACATGGTTGTACATGCCCATGACCCCAGCACTTGGGAGACTGAGGCAAGAGAATCATAGACAAGTTGAAGACCATCCTAGACTGACTACTTAGTGAGAACCTGTCTCAAAAATGGGGGCAGGGTAGGCCAGGGATGGAGCTGAGACATAGTCTCACCTAGTGGCAGAAGTCTGTAACCTTAGCTACGTAGGCAATCTGGAGGAAGAGGCTCACAACTCCAGTGTCTGCCTGGACTACAGAATGGGTTCAAGACCAGATTGTGTAACTTAGTAAGACACAAAAGTAAGAAAAAGGCAGGAGGGCTGCTGAGAAGTTCGCTTGAGATATATAGTGAATTCCAAGTTCAACTGTAGCTATAAGGTAAAACCCGTTTTTAAAAAAAAAAGATAGCATAGGAGGACACACCCTGACCTTGAGAACTGAGCCCTGAGCCCTGAGCCCACGTCATTGAATTTCCTATGCCATTCTAGATCCGTCACAGATTTGGAGTTTTTATCTTCAAGTTGCCCAATTTCATCTTTTTATATGTAGTGTTAATGACTAAAGAAGCTCTATTTTATGCTAGACATTTAATCATTCATTTTGGTACCCACCAGTCATTTGTCTCTGACTCCAATTCCTGGAAGATAAGTTCCCAGTAACCCTGACTCAGTGACTCCCACACACACCCCCAAAAATGTACATCCGTGCCTTTCTGCTTATTATGATATGACTAAATGCTTTTTTTTTGCTTCTGTAACTTGCTTACACAGATACCCAAAGACTGTTTTGAGTTGCTTTAATCATTTACCTGGTAGAACAGAACAATTTTTACTTGCTTACATAGATACTGAAGTCCTTTCCCAAACCACTCCTTTACAGCAAATCACAAATTTGACTCAGAAATTGGTTATTCCAGTGGCAGCTAATCAGTAAATCTGTTAATTATAATTGGATTGGGTCTATGGTCTTTTCCAGGGGGCCACAAACTCTGTAACGTCTTTCCCATATAGAAACTCAAGAGCACTCTCTAAAAGGACAAATCCTTGTTGGTCTCTAGTCATTCTAGTTCTGTTTCATGGCATGTTGATTCAAGGTTTTGATTTCGTTAACCTTTAACATTTTTAAATTGTTCCATGTGTATAGGATGCACATCTGTGCATGTGTGGTGCCAGGAAGGGCTGGCTACTGAATACCCTGGAACTCGAGCTACAGGTGGTTGTGAGCTGCCATGGGGAACTGATAACTAAACCAGGGTCCTTTCCAAGAGCAGCCAGTGTCCTTAACCACCAAGCAGCCCCCAAGGTTTTGACTTTTATTTTCTCAGTTTGTACGGGCTCTTTATATATTCAAGATCTACTGCTCACTGCTGATCCTGTTCATAGGTTTGGCGGGTCTAATATTAAACCAATGTCTGCCCATGCTCTGCTAACTGCAACATGCTCTTCAAATGACTCAGTTAAACCTAATTTTTCCCTTTAAAGCAGAGAATTCATGAGTCTTTGTTTTCAAGACAGAGTTGCCTGTAGCTCAGGCTGGGCTAGGATGGCCTAAACTACCTATCTCTTCGTCCCCATCTCCTTCGTTTTTGAGACAGGTTCTCTCTGTGTAGTTCTGGCTCCTCTGATGCTCCTTATGTCGTTCATGATAACCTCGAACTCACAGAGATAACCCTACTGGGATTAAAAGTGTTTGTCACTTGCTGGGCAGTGGTGGCTCATGCCTGTAATCCCAGCACTCTGGGTGACAGAGGCAGGCGGATTTCTGAGTTCAAGGCCAACCTAGTCTACTGAGTGAGCTCCAGGACAGCCAGGGCTATACAGAGAAACCCTGTCTCAAAAAAACCAAATCCAAAAAAAACAAAAAAAGAAAACAAGTGTTTGCTACCTCATCTCAAACTTTTAATCTTTTTAAAATATTTTTTCTTAATTTTTTAAATTTTTAAAAGTTTTTAAATTTTTTTTAATCTCTTTCTTTTTTAGAGGGAAGTGTGAACGAAGTTACCCACTACTACAAATCATGTGGTTAAGTTTCCAACAGTTGAGGAAATTTCAGGGGTCTGCATATTCGGAGTGGAAGCTTCGAATCTTAATCTCCAGGCCTTCAAGGAGTTCCAGGGCTCCTTACACCTGCCGGTGCAGGATCCAGCCTCAACAATGCCACCTTGTGCCAGTGAGGAGGCACAGCAGCAGTGGACTCCCAGATTTCATCTGCTCCACCTGAAGGAGAAAAAGTCCAACTAAGTGAAAGACTACGAATTGTGGGAAATTTAGAAGTAGCAAGGAAGGGTGGGGGTGGGGGGGATCCTCAAAATAAATAGATACCAGCCGGCAGTCACTGAACTGAAAAGCATTCAGTGAGGAAAGCCGAGTTCAGAAAGGCAAACCCTTGATGACCTCACACACTTGATCTAAAGCAATTAGTTCACTGAAGCTGAGTGGAATGATGGCTAGCTACCAGATGAGGGTGGGGGTGGGGGTGGGGGGTGAAGGGGGAGGGCGGTAGAGCAGAGGTGGGGTAGAGATGGGTGGGAGTGGAGGGGCAGAGAAGGGGGCAGAGCAGGGGGTAAGGGAGCTGTGGGGAGATGAAAATCAAAGGTGATAAAGCTTTAAGCATTGTAAAGAGGTTAAGTGTCAAGACTTCTTTAGAAGATTATAAAGGTTAAGGGTCTAGATTCTTTCCCTTTGAAAGCTATCATGGCTAATAAGTGCTGTCATTTCCACAGACAAAAGAAGAATAAATCTCAAATATCCTCATCCCCTCAAACATCAAACATTTGAGTTGATGTTTAGGTTAATGGCTTGATTTAATCATTCTATGCTATATCAAAAAATATAAATTCAATTTGCATTTTGCAAGATCTCTAGCTACAATTCATTTATTGTTTTCATTTCTCTTTTGTGTATGTGTGTTTGTGTGTGGCTAAAGTTCCTTTCCTGGGGGTGATTCACGTAATGCCTCTCTCAGTGTCTGCCCTGCTCCTAGGGTCCCAGCAGCAATGCGGGGTATTGTCCCACTCTGCAGAACCAGAGTTTATCGGGCTTTCTTCAGAGTGAGGGGTGAGAGCTTAAGTTAGGAGCACCGTGAAGCAGCCACCCTGGAAGCTTTGCACCCAGACGCATGAGACACATGAATTGTTCTGAAATATAACGCAGTGGCAGCGGGGCGAGGAGTTACCTGGTGGGCCCACACCAAGGTGACCCCTGAGAAATCATGCCACGTGACAGACCACGTGAGGGAGGCTTATTTGGGAAGGAAGGGGAATGAGGACCTGGAGAAGGGGTAGAGGCAGACAGAGCCACGAGGGCAGAGAACGCAGGGACAGAGAAGGACAGAAAGGACAGAAAGAAAAAGAGGTCAGCCAGGAACACGTGAAAACTTTTTTGTACATGGCTGTTGCCACACCTGGCTAGTGCACAGCAAGCAATGGCAAGCAAGGTATTGCTGTGTCTCTAGTGCTAAGTCCTTATTGCCAGGTCCCCGGGAGGAGCCCAGGGGATTTGTATGCCAGCCAACACATGTGGCTGTGTAAATGGGGCTCTGTCACTAATCCTTCCTCTAACCAGTGGTTCCCAACCTTCCTAAGGCTGCAACCTTTTAATACAGTTCCTCATGTTGTGGTAAACCCCAGCCACAACATTATTTTTGTTACTACTTTATAGCTGTAATTTTGCTGCTGTTATGAATCACAATGTAACTATTTGATATGCAGGATATTGGGGCACTCAAACCCCATGAAAAGGTCATTTGACCCCCAAATGAGTCTCAATCCATCGGCTGAGAACCACTGCCCTAGCTCTTCCCACAGACCAGAAGCCATGTGCAATAAGGATAGAATTGCAAACACCTGGTTGGTAGAATAGCTGAATACGCAGGTGAGGGTCTGATGTCCTGCCCTCTCCTTCCAAGAGGAACAGAACAGTTTATAGATGACAAGCCCAGCTGTGATGTTAGGGTTTTATGCCCTTTGTATTCAGATGCTGATTGCCATGCCCGGAGATCTGGTTGCAGTCTAGACATTGGCGTCATCATGACATTTGGAGCACCTCCTGTCCCAATGATGTCTAAAAATTTTTTCCCATTACCTTTGCTTGGTTAAAAATGAAGTGATTCAACCTAAAGATAGACAGAAGAGAATAGGAGCAGACTTCCAACCCCAATGTGGGGGGGGGGGGGACAAGCAAGAAGAGAGGAACAGAGAAGAAGAGAGGAAGAGGAGAAGGACCAGGAGGACTTGCCAGGACACAAGTGGAACAGGGCAAGCCAGGGCAAGGCTCAGACTGCAGGAAAAGGACCACGTGGCTGGGAAGCCGCTGTTGAGGGTGGGGGTAGATGAACATCCATCTGCCCGGCATACTGCCTGCAGCGTGTTCAGAAATTTGTTAGGTCTCTGTGCCATTTTATTTAGAAACCGGCTAGAGCAGGCATAGAAATGCCCTGTTGTTACTTAAGAGCAAAAGTGCGAAGACAAGCCCCCAGATAACATCTAAACCGTGGTGATCTTTGGAGTAGGAGAAGAATTCCTCAGGATGATGTTAGTTTGGCTCAGAGGATAGTTCTGTACAGGAATATCTATGGGCAGGCCAGATGAAAGCTTTGGATGTTATCTGTGTGTGTGTGTGTGTGTGTGTGAGAGAGAGAGAGAGAGAGAGAGAGAGAGAGAGATGTGCATATCTTCCTCCATGGATGACATCCATCTTTGTGTGTGTGTGTGTGTGTGTGTGTGTACATGTGCACATATGGAGGCCAGAAGACAGCCTAGGATGTCATCATCAAGAAAGTCGTCTATCTCCTATGAAACAGGTTTTCTCACTGGTCTCCAACTCATCAATTAGACTACACAGGATGGTGGATAGTCCATGTGCCCCAGGGATCCTCTTGCCTTTACCTCCAGGCAGAGGGATTACAGTGAGTGTCCTAGATGTAGGTGGGGGAGGGGAGCAGGGAGGTGCTGGGGATTGAACTTAAATTACCAAGCTTTCGAGGCAAGTGCTTTACCAACTAATACATCTCGTAGCTGGTCTTGGCAGTATATGTCTTTAATCTTAGCGTTAGGGAGGCAGTGAGGCAGGTGGATCTCTGTGAGCTCAAAGCCAGCCTGGTCTACATAGGCCCTGTCTTGAAGACAAACAAACCAAGAGAAATGTCTTAAAGTCTTAAAAAAAAAATTCCTTCCTATATACTTTGAACACCACACACGTATACACAAGATTTCTGGTAGCAAGGCTTTTTTTTTTTTTTTTTTTTTTTTTTTTTTTTTTTTTGGTTTTTCAAGACAGGGTTTCTCTGTGTAGCCCTGGCTGTCCTGGAACTCACTCTGTAGACTAGGCTGGCCTCGAACTCAGAAATCCACCTGCCTCTGCCTCCCAAGTGCTGGGATTACAGGCATGTGCCACCACTGCCCGGCTAGCAAGGCTTATTTTAACAGCTTTAGATAAGATACTCCAGGCAGCAGCTCCTCCAAAGAGCTCAGGGTAATCTCTGCCTCTCTGATCCAAAACCAGTGGATTTTTGTATCCAAGCAGTTTATGGAAATTTCCCTTTCAGTAATAAAAGCCCTCTCCAAGAGTACCTGAGGCTTACAGAGATCACATCTTGGTTTATGATTCATTTTTTATTCCCTCATACATTTTTACACTTTGGAGATTTTTTTCACCCCCTATTTTCAGTTGTGATGCTGTCCCTTGGCAGTCCTGGAACGAAGTACTTAAGTGATTTAAGATGTGATCCCACCCTCCGCAGTTTTGTTGATGATATGTAGAGAAGACGTCTTTAAGCCTCACAGCAGTCAGACTCATGTATCCAAGAATGTCCTTGGACTTTAGAACTTCTTGTCTCTTCACGAGTGCGTCACCATGCTAGGTTTACTCCGTGCTAGGGGATGGTACACAGGGCTAGGCAAGCACTATCCACTGAACTACATACATGCTCTGGTCCCAGAACCCATAATATTACTGGCCATCTCGTGAATGACGACGATAGGGACCTCAAAAGAGATCACACCGCGAAGGCAGGCTCAGGAACCAATTGTCTGGGTTCAAGTTCAACTCTTACCAGAGCCATCTATCTGTAAACTTCTTTTTCCTTATCTACGAAATGGGACAGCACATACGTCACAGGTCTGCCATGGTTAAAGGGATCTGGCTTTTCCTGGGAAAGACAGAAAAGGTCGTAGATTTTTTATTTTATTCTCAACTTAGTGTCTTCTCCTCTCCTCACCCGCCCCCTTCCCCCGTGGTCCACGTGCCTCGCGTAAATAAGCAAGAGCGCAAGCGCCAGGAATCGGTGCCCATTGGCTGCCCCGGCGTTCTCCAGGGTTGTGGGAGAGACATTCGGCAGCCGCAGACTGTAGGCTCCGCCTCGGGTCGCTTGATCCACGGCTTTGTGGGTCAGTGAATCGGGCGAGCAGCCTCGACCCGGCCATGGCGCCCCGACTGCAACTTCTGTGGCTGCTGACGCTGCTCCCGACCGTGGCCATGAGAGGCCACGCCAAGCCCCAGGCTGATGACGAGCAGGCCTGGAACTTGTCGTCCGAGGAGCTGCTGGCGCCGGCCCGCTTCGCGCTGGACATGTACAATTACGGCCGTGCTGCGGGGACAAGGGCTGTGCTAGGGGCCGTGCGCGGGCGCGTCCGCCGGGTGAGGAGGCGCGGGGCCTGGACCCAGGAATGGTGCAAAGTGGAGTTTGGCTTAAATTTGGGGTGATGGCCAGGAAGGGGGGTGGGAAGGGAAGGACCTGTTCCCGGTAGGGAGGCACAGATGGGCAATGGTCTTCTAAGAGGAGCAAAGTGGGGCGGGGGACATGGCTGTGCTAGCCCCACCTTCTCCATTCAGGCGGGCCGGGGCTCTCTGTTCTCTCTGGAAGCCACACTAGAGGAGCCACCTTGCAATGATCCCCTGGTGTGCCTGCTACCTGAGACGAAGAAAACAGTGGTGAGTGAAGGGGTCGGCTACTGTTGGCCCTAGCTGGCAAGCAGTTGGAATGATGGGTCCTGTCGAGGCATCGGTTACCCCTGAGATACCAAGTAGAGACCAGGGTGCTCCCAGAGGGTGGGTGTTTGGGTGCTGGGTGTCTGCTGCTGGCCTCCCTCCTTTCACCAAGTTACACTGCCTTCCGTGTGGCTCTCCTTTGAAGAACTTCTGGCTGCTCCTGCCAGCACCTTGTCCCACACTGTCCCAGACTGTCTTCTTTCTTTCCCCCCAGCTCTGCAGTTTTGAAGTCCTGGAAGAGCTAAAAGAACACTTGCTGCTGAGGAGGGACTGTAGCCCAGTGAATGCCAAGGTTACAGGTGCTGGGATAGCGCAAGGAGAGTGGGATAGCCCAGACCAAACTTGAGTCAGAATCCAGCCTTGATTACTTCTCTGTTCCAACCCTATCCAGAGTATAGAAATGAGACTTTCTGCCCATTCCTTCCTTTGTTGGACAAGGATCCTCTGCCCCAGGTGAGGACCCTGTGTCTAGGAGACACAATGGCCCCTTGCTCCTCTTTTCCTCCTCTTCTCCCTCTGCACGCCCTTTCTCTCTCTTCCCCTTCACTTCCTCTTCCCATGGTGATTTCCCTGTCTTGCCCTCTAGGGCAAAGCTCTCAGTCAGCGTTCTAGGGTCTGGCTGAACTTGTAAACGAGCACCCTTTGCCTTCCTAGGACTTTGCTGTGAAGATGGCTCCGCTCTTCAAGGACTTCATGACTACCTATAACCGGACTTACGAATCAAGGGAAGGTAGGCCCCAGCCTTGTCCGCCCCTGTCTCAGTCAGCCTTGGCCCTTCCCCTGTCCTGGCACCTTGATACTGAGGAGATGAAGGACACAAGTGATAAGTTATTTCTCTGCCTATAAAATGAGTCAAGTCAAGCCAGATTAGATTATATTAAATGCAGACTTATTGAAACGCTGCTCTCTGGCGAGTTCCCCGGCCCTGGGGACTATAGGCCATGGGAATCACCATGGGAACAGGGGGAGAGGGAGAGAAAGAGAGAAAGGGCACACACAGGGAGAGACGAGAAGGGAAAGAAGAGAAAAGGGAGAGAGCGGGGAGACTACAATGTCTGGATTATCTCCGGAAGAGCCTCTGGGAGCAGCCCAGTCACTGGGCTGCAAAATTCAGGGTTGGGGACAAGGTATGCCAGGGTAGGGACTGAGGGAGGCTGGGAGAACCTGGAGGCCAGGACTGCTTTGATATGTGACGTGTGCACCTCAGTCCCAGGCCCAGGGGTCTGAAACCAACTGAAAAGGATCTTGTGTCTCTCAAGGACCCCATATCCCTAAGCTCCTATCCAGCTTTCTAGGTAGCCATCTTGTCAAGGAGTGGCCTGTTTCCTCCTTCCGTCTTCCTAACCAGAAACCATGAGTCTCCTCCCTCTAGGCAGGATGGGGTAAGGCTTAGACCAGATTTTCCCTGTTGGATTTCCTCTGTCACCCTTAGGTCTCCTTTAGGTTACTGCTTTTGTATTCATTAAGCCATTGCTCCGGTTTGGGCCGCCAGAGTTGAGCATGTCTCTCGCTTTGAAGTCTGCCCCCCTCATGACTTAGTCTGCGGCCCCAGGGCTCAACCCTTACAAACAGCTTCAGGGACTAAGGCAGTGACTCAGTTAATAAAGCCCTGACCTGAGTTCAATCCCCAGTGTGAAGACCTGAGTTCAATCCCCAGAATCCACTGAAGAAGTCCGATATGGTGGCCTGGACCTGTAAGCCCAGCAGCAGTGGAAAGGGAGAAAGCGATAGGCTCATTGCAGCCAATCTGACTTACTTGAGTTCCAAGCCAAAAAGAAACTATTGTGCCTCAAATAAAAACCTTGAGAAAAGACAGCAGCTGGGCAGTGGTGGTGCACGCCTTTAATCCTTTAATCCCAGCACTTGGGAGGCAGAGGCAGGCGAATTTCTGAGTTCGAGGTCAGCCTGGTCTACAGAGTAAGTTCCAGGACAGCTAGGGCTGCACAGAGAAACCCTGTCTCGAAAACAAAACAAAACAAAACAAAAAAACAAAACAAAAAAGAAAGAAATGACAGCAGAGGTTGTCCTTTGGTCTACACACACACACACACACACACACAACACACACACACACACAAAACACACATACACCCCACATACTTAACACACAACACACACACATACACCACATACATAACACACACACAACACACACTCACGCGCACATATGTATGCATACAGAAGTATACACAAAGGCACACACATGTGCACATACACAACGCATACCACACATGCGCACACATGTATGTACATACATACATACATACACAAAGTCACATACATGTGCACACACACACACAAATTCTCATACACACAATCATTCACACTCACACTCAAACACACTCAGGAGCTTACCCCCACTTATCTCTCCTTTTATGAACCAGTTGGGTTTAAGGCTCCCTCCTTCTCTTTGGTCCTCAGAAGCCCAGCGGCGCTTGGCTGTCTTTGCCAGAAATATGATACGAGCACAGAAGATTCAGGCCCTGGACCGTGGCACAGCTCAGTATGGGATCACCAAGTTCAGTGACCTCACAGGTGGGAATGACGACCAAGGCCTGCCCAGAACGTGTGCTCCTCAGGCTCCTCATGAGGGCTGGCCTAAAATACTCATTCCTCTCTGCCTTGCCCATCTCTACCTACAGAGGAGGAATTCCACGCCATCTACCTGAATCCCCTCTTACAAAAGGAGTCTGGCGGGAAGATGAGGCTAGCCCAGTCCATAAATGACATTGCCCCACCTGAGTGGGATTGGAGGAAGAAAGGGGCTGTCACTGAAGTGAAGGACCAGGTTGGAGTCCCAGAGGTGGGAATAGGAGGCAGCTGCATGGGGCTGAAGACAGAGCCTCGACGTGACCATTGTCTTGCAGGGCATGTGTGGCTCCTGCTGGGCCTTCTCGGTCACAGGCAACGTGGAGGGCCAATGGTTCCTGAAGCGGGGGACTCTGCTCTCCTTGTCCGAGCAGGGTGAGCATCCTGCTCTAGTCCCCTTTCCCCAGGCTAGCCCCTTCAGAGGGCCCCTTGGAACCAGCCTTCTGTCTCCTAGAGCTCTTGGATTGTGACAAGATGGACAAGGCCTGTTTGGGTGGACTGCCCTCCAACGCCTACACAGCCATAAAGAATTTGGGTATGTGTTAATCTGGTCAGGAGGGGAAGCAGGTACCACCTCTTTGCAAGAGGGCCTGAGAGTCACACAGAACTGGGTCCTGATCTTTATGCTGACCCTTTCTGACTGACCATTTCTTACCTATAGTAAGTCAGTTTTGTCAGAGCCTCAGTTATCTTATCTGTGAAATGGGATATACAATGTCCACTTAGTATGATTGTCTCCAATGGGCAAGTGATGTAGTGGATGCTGTGATGTAGCTTCTGGTGCTTGACGAGGGCCCAGTGAATCTTGGTGTTTTCACTTCCTGGAAGTGTGTGTTCTTATTACTCCACCAGACTAGACAGCGCTGCCTCTCTCTCCTGAGGGGAGGTCTTAAATCCAGCCATGGGCTGCAGTGGTAGAAGGATGGTGAGCCAAGGGCCTGAGGTAGCTTAGAAAGCAGCTGGTCCAAGAGCCTTCAAGGGTGTGGACTACCTTAATTAGCAGCAGACTGTCAGACAGGACGAGCAGCAGAGGGCCAAGGTGCCAGGCAGCCTGAGATAAGGCCTCAGCAAGGAGGCGGAGATGGGAGTGGAGTTCTGTCTTTGTTGATACTGTAGTTCCTTCCCCACACCCTCTCATCCCTAGATGTGTCATCATTGCTAGTCTGAGGAGATTTCCTCAGAGGGGTGCCGGGGCCCTGGGGGTATGTAAGGAGCATGTGACCTCATGTCCGTGGGATGCTTGGCTGTCTTCTGTCTGGGAGACCGTGAGTAAGTGATAAACAGGAGCCTACTCATTCCCCAGGAGGACTGGAGACAGAGGACGACTATGGCTACCAGGGCCACGTTCAGGCGTGTAACTTCTCAGCACAGATGGCAAAAGTCTACATCAATGATTCAGTGGAGCTGAGTCGGAATGAGAATAGTGAGTGGGGGTCCCCGTGGGTGGGTCCAAGTTGACAACCAGGAATAGCCACTACAATGCTGCTAGGCCAAGGTTCCACTGGCACTGCCTTCCCTTTCAGAGATAGCAGCCTGGCTGGCCCAGAAAGGACCAATCTCAGTTGCCATTAATGCTTTCGGCATGCAGGTGAGGCCCTGACCTCTCCGTCCCTCCCGTCTCCCCTGTGCCTTCCTTGATTCTCCTCTAACCCTCCCTCCCTCCCCCTCCTTCTCAGTTCTATCGCCACGGAATTGCTCACCCACTCCGGCCCCTCTGCAGCCCTTGGTTCATCGACCATGCAGTGTTACTGGTGGGCTATGGCAACCGTGAGTTCCACTGGCCTCCTGCTTCCCTTCCATCTACCTCAGGCCCCAGTCAGACTAGATAGCAGCTTCTGGCCTTCTGAGGGGATCATCCTGGTCATGCCTGAGAACCTTGTCCTGAACCCCAGCCTCAGAAAAACACCCGTGTGTCTTGTAGGCTGGAAAGCTGGGGCTGGGGGAGGCTGGAGGGTTACTCTAGAGGCAACTGGACAAGTGCTTCCCCCACGCCTTATAGGTGTGTGAGGTCTCCATGAGGATGGTAGGCGGGCCTTACCGGCTCTTTGCTATTTTCCTGCTTCTTATTACACCATAGGCCCACAGAAGATATTTAAAGGGTGCAGTGTATAAATGTCTGAGTGGAGAGGGGTTTCTGACTTTTTTTTTTTTTCGAGACAGGGTTTCTCTGTATAGCCTAGCTGTTCTGAAACTCATTCTGTAGACCAGGCTAGCCTCGAACTTAGAAATCCACCTGCCCCTGCCTCCCAAGTGCTGGGATTAAAGGCGTGTGCCACCGCTGCCCAGCGGGTCTGACTTCTTGTACTCCATATTGCTCTCCAGGCTCCAACATTCCTTACTGGGCCATCAAGAACAGCTGGGGCAGCGACTGGGGTGAGGAGGTGAGTTTTGCCTGCTTGGCACCTGGCCCTCCAGCCTCTCCCCTACCCAAGCCCTCTAACCAAGCCCCACTCTCCTTCAGGGTTACTACTACTTGTATCGTGGGTCCGGGGCCTGTGGTGTGAATACCATGGCCAGCTCAGCAGTGGTGAACTGAGAAACTTGCTGGCTCAGGACCTGATGTCGACCACATCAGGTGGTCACATGATGTGGCCCCTCCTTAGCCTGACTCATGCTCAGGCTCTTCCTCAAGAGACAGAGCTGGCTGAGGAACAGACACTTTGTACCTCAAGGCGAGCAGTGGGCCCTGGGCCCCTCCTTCCTCTCTTGCTCACCTGAAGTTCCCCAGCTGCATCATGGTTGGATCGTGTAGCTAGGGGGATCCTGAGGTGCAGGAGGCTGTCATGGAAGCCAGTGCTGGGACAAGAACTCTGGGCTACAGTACGATGCAGGGTGAAACTATGCTCGTCATGAAACTAGATCTGTCCTCAGCAGGCTCTGTCTTTCTGCTTTGGTGTTCCTCAGTCTGATGCTGTAAATTTTCTGGTCCCCTTCTACATCCAGGAAAGTTGTAACCAGCCTTCTTTAAGAGCAATAAAGAAATAGTCTGCTTCCCTTGTGTGGTGTAAGTGCTTAGTCTCCAAAGGAAAAGATGGGTCTTAAGGGACCCCTGGTGGGTCAGGGTGGGGTAGATGGTCCCACCAAGGAGCTCCAGAGATCAGGTTCCTCTTAGATACCAGAAGCAGGGCTGGAGAGGTGGTTCAGCAGTTAAGAGCACTGACTGCTCTTCCAAAGGTCCTGAGTTCAAATCCCAGCAACCACATGGTGGCTCATATCCATTGGTAATGGGATCCAGTGCCCTCTTCTGGTGTATCTGAAGACAGCAGCAATGTACTTATATAAAATAAATAAATCTAAAAAACAAACAAACAGCAGATGGGAGAGGCCCACAGCTTGATCTTTATTCAGAAACATGGTACTGGATGATTTGAAGCCCTTGTTCTGAGGGACTGTGGAATCCACCACAGAAATGACCTCTCTCCTTTTCCACTAAGACTGTCAGAGGTCACTCTCTCCATAGAGGGCACTAGAGAAAGCCACATAGTCCAGAGCTCCAGGTGGAGCCCCAGACCCTTTGTAGGGTGCCATCCGACGGATGCAGTACTCAGCCTGCTCCGCTGGGAGCTCTCGCCGCAGTTCTTCCGGGGTAATGTAGCTCTGGAAAAGAGGAGACATTCAGAGCCCATGGGTCTGGGGTCATGGCCTAGCCTTCCAGCCCCTCCACCGAGTGAGTCACCTTGTCTCCTGCCAGGATTTTGAAGGAGGCTACCACTTGTTCAGCTGTGTCTGTCTCAGCAGTCTCTCGGGTCATGAAGTCAATGAAGGCCTGGAAGGTCACAACCCCAGCTGCATTGGGGTCCACCATGGTCATGATTCGAGCAAACTCCACTTCTCCCTGCAGAGATAGGGGTCAGGCACTGTGTCCATACATGCTAAAGGCAAGAGGTCTTGCTCCTCATGTCCCCTCCTGGGGATTTTTCATACTTGTCTTATATCATCACCCCAGTGACAAGTTACCATCTTCCCAAGATATCAGGCAGCTTGGCTTTAGGGAGTCCTTCATGCTAGGCAGAAAAAAGTAGCCATTTGCCTGTGGCAATTCCCCCTTTTGCTTCATGGTTCAGATATTTTACAACTTAGCATTGTTCCTTAGAGGGGAAAGTGGTCCAAGCTAAGGTCACGTAGGACTAGTTAATTTACCCTTCAGTGTCTAAGATAGCCTTTGTGTGAGTGTGATGAGCAGAAAAGATCATTTGTGTGAAGAGGCGGCCAGGCAGAAGGAGGGGATCTGATGACACTTCTGAAGTGGCCATGGGACTCACCAGATCATATCCCATGGAGATGAGGCAAGCTCGGAAGTCATCCGGCTCCATCATCCCATTCCGCTTCTGTTGAGGGCAAATGGATACCAGGCTTGGTCTCTAAATCCCACTAGCTCACAAGTCTGTTAGCCCACAGAACTGAACCCCCACTGACCCGGTCAAAGTGGTTGAAGGATGCGCGGAACTCGTTGAGCTGCTCCTGGCTCAGGCCCTTGGCATCTCGGGTCAGTACCTGGTTCTCTACCTCGTTGATGGTGCGGGCAATGGAGGTGAGCAACTGCTCCCAGCCCACGCGAATGTGCTAGAAAGCGAGAGACCGGGCAGTGAGTGGCCAGGGCTTGGTCCTTACTCCAGTTTTATTCCAGTTTTTGTTTATTTGGAGACGGGGTCTCTATGTAGCCCTGGCCGAACTGGAACTCTCTCTATAGATCAGGCTGACCTCAAACTCACGGAGATCCACCTGCCTTTGCATCTCAAATGCTGTGATTAAAGACATGCACAACCATACCTAGCTGTCTAGTTAATTGTACTCTTAATCCACTGTGTGTCATTGGGCAAATCCTCCCCCTTATTGGACGTCTTAACCCTACTACCTCAAGATCCCCTTAAATGACTCGAAGCAGCCCTTTCTGTCTTAAAGTTTGATTAAGTATTGATTGACCAGCATGGCCAATCTTGAGTTTAGAATACTTTGTGACTTTGAACAAGTCTCTTTTCTCCCTCCCTTTTTCCTTCCTGTGTCATAAAGCCCAAGCTGATCTTGAACTTGCTACATAGCTGAGAATGATCTTGAACTCCTGATACTTAAGTGATGGCATAAGAGATAGGCATTACCATACCTAGCCTAGACACTTTGCATTGCAGGTTAGACAAATTGTCATAAAGACATTACCAGGTGTGACTGGCTGGCCTCCACATGGTTGCCAGGCTGATTGGCAACCCTGCAGTACAGACAAGCCAGCTGTGATCAGGCCAGCCTTTCTCCCAAGGGTTAGAGCCCCACCTCCATGCTGTAGACTGTGTGCTTGTTGTCAAAGACTAGGCTCTCCTGCAGCAGCTGGTGGTCACCCTCCAGCCGGTCGATGTTGCTCTTGTAATTGATGATGTTCTGTTCCTGCTGTCGCAGACCTGCCATCTGTTCCTCCAGAGAGCCGGCCAGCCCAGCTGCCAGTCGCCCTACTTCCTGCAAGGGTACCCAGGCAGAATAAGAACTCTCGGCTCCCCATGGAGCCAGTCCTCATCCCAATACCTGTGCCAGCCCAGCTCTCTAAGCCCTTACCTCCACCTTTCCCTGAATCCAGGGTCCTATAGCATTGGCCTGGGCTGCAAACTGGCGCCGGAGTCTTTCATTCACCTGCTGCCGGGCCAGCTCCTCTTGCAGTGTCTGGTCACGGCTGGGTACCAGCTTTCTGACCTGGGGAGGAGAGTGATCATACCATAGCCAACTGTGGGCGCCAGGAGAGGGTGCTGAGACAAGATGGCCTTCAGGACCTCAAACCTCAGTTTTTGTTCTCATGAGCCAAGTTGGGATATGTGGATAAACTCTGAGACAAATGACTTCATATTTATAGACTTCAGTTTCTCCTCTGTAAAATGGGGCCAATGACATATAGGTGGGCTTGTGGATGGCATACAAACAATATTCTATTATGTCTATCAGACCTGATAGAGGGATGATGTTGGAGGTTTATGCAGTGCCACGTGGAATCTGTGTGGGCCCCAGATGCATGGGAGTGGGCTTTACTCCCCATATCTTGGGTCATCAGAGACCTCCTTGATTGAAATGTGGGAGATCAAGTGGGGACCACACAGGGCTGCTGGTGGCACTCACTGTGTCCCACTTATTGTTGATGTCCTGCGGACTGAGGGTGATGTAGGGGTTGCTGGACTTGGGCCGCAGTCCGTATGTTTGGCAGATCTTCTGGATCTCTCCTTGAATGCCCAGGATGGCGG
The DNA here is from genome assembly GCF_947179515.1 of Apodemus sylvaticus. NCBI lineage: Eukaryota > Metazoa > Chordata > Mammalia > Rodentia > Muridae > Apodemus > Apodemus sylvaticus. Next base: position 58,075,423 of record NC_067472.1, on the reverse strand, counting down.
CTCGCTCTCGGTCAGCCTCAGGCAATGTTGCCTTGAACTGTTCGTGTGCTGTTAGCAGGCTCTGCGGAAACAGGAAGATTCAGCCAGCATACCCATTTATCACAGGCAGCAGAACAGGGAGCTAGGACACCTAGTAGTTGGTTCAGGACTGGTCCAAAAGCCCATGCCCCTGCCTCTCACCCAGCACTCCATAACTGAGTTGTTTGTTCGTTTTTCCTGCTTCCTATTTCTATTATGCAGAAACCCAAAGGTTTGGTTGATGAGATGTGAGACCAGTTTTCCTCTCATCACATCCAGTGCCTCTCATACTTTTCCCTAATGTCTTCACTCACCTGGGTCTCCTCCACAGAGTGCACTAGCCACACGTCCTGCAGGTCCTCAATAGCCCCATCCAGCCAGTTATTGAAGGGGGCTGCCCGCCGAGCAAACTCCAGCTGCAGCTGGTCAATGGTTTCCAGGAGTTTTTCCATCCTCTAGAGGCCAGAGGGACCATGGGTCACATCCTTTCCAGCTTGCTGGCCTAGTCACCTTGCCCTCAGTCCCCCGGCCCTCCTGCCCACCTCTAGTGCGTCCCTCCTCTTCTGGGTCAGTGTACCCAAGTTATCCCACTGGTCACAGATGGCTTGGCAGCGGCTGTTCACCGAGGCTGCCTCATGGTAGTCCAGCTCACTGATGGGGCAAAAGGGGAATGAGCGTAGAGTCAGACCCTGGTGGGACCCAAGGCAAGGTGAGGGTGCGGGAGCTATGGGGTTAGGTAGCCAGAGCAAGCGTGGAGCCGAGGAGCTGTTCTTCCAGGGCTCTCAGTGTGTTCCTTCAGGAAGACTGGCACTCGGGATCCTCAGTCCTGGAGGTGTCCTGCATGATGTGGCGCCTGGTGTTGGAGAAGTAGGGTTGTGGGGGTGGAGAGATGGATCAGTGGTTAAGAGCAGTGACTGCACTTCCGAGGTCCTGAGTTCAAATCCCAGCAACCACATGATAGCTCACAACCATCCGTAATGAGATCTGATGCCCTCTTCTGGTGTCTGAAGACAGCTACAGTGTACTTACACATAATAATAAGTAAATCTTAAAAAAAAAGAAAAAAGAAAAGAAAAAAAGAAGCAGGGTTGTGGGAGAAGGGAAACTGGAGGTTGTGGATGGTGAGGCCAAGGCTGACTGGAGTGGGAGGCTAATATCCTGAGGTGAAGAGGGTTTCCAGGTTGTGGGGGATAGGTCTCCCCATAGAGTGGGACAGTGAGTGGATAACTGTACAGGCAGCAGAGTGGGTAAAGGGTTGGCGATTGTGTTTCAGGAAGGGCGTTACCAAGTAATGGTATGAGAGGAAGCAGGATGCAACCACTTGTTTACTAAGGATCTGACAGAGAAGTAGAGCCGGGCTCAGTGAGGGGGTGGTGGTGGGGCAGGGTCTCTGGCCACGCCTACTTGAGTTCCTGGGCTAGGGCAGCGATGTGTTCCACCCGGTCTTGGTGCGCAGCCAGGTCGCTCTCAAAGGCCTCGTGACGTCGCAAGAGCGCACGCACCTCCTGCAGCGAAGCTGACTCGTAGTCATGCTGGTTTAACATTTCCTCTTTGCCTGCTCGGGAAGAAGACAGGGTTCTGCCACTTAGAGGCCGCCATAGCTGGAGTGTTAGGTTTCCCAGCATACTCTGAGATACCAGCCTGATCTTTTGCTTTGCAAACTGATGTCAGTGTACCCTGACCCAGCACCGGCTAGGATGACCTTTGCTACAAGGAATTTCTTGATATTGAGACCCCGCCCCCTACTTTTTGTTTGTTGTTTATTTTTTTTGGTTTGGTTGGCTGGCTGGTTTGAGACTGGGTCTCTCTATGTAGTCCTGGAGTACTGAAACTTGCTATTTTGACCAGGCTGACCTCGAACTCAGAGACCCGCTAGCCTCTGCCATCACCACCCCGACTTTGAACTACTCCATTCCTCTGTGAACCCCTCAATCTTTTGACCTGGCTTCATTTATACACCACTGCTTCCCCCGCACCTGACACAGTGTCTGACAAATGGTGGATGGCAGACCCTCCATGAATAGTTACTGTATGAATGAATAATAAGCGCTGTGCATGTGTGTGAAATTGTTTTATAAGTAATAATAATTGCTATAATCTTCCAAATAAAAAGCATCATCACCATCATCATCACAACAGTGGTAGAAACACATCATTAGAGGCCCCTGCATTTTGCTGGAGGTAACAGGTATATATGTTCAGAGATTGCCCCGGGTCACCTAAGCTGTAAATGTCAGAAATTCTTTTTTGTTTGTTTGTTTGTTTTTGAGACAGGGTCTCTCTACTGGCTGTCTTGAAACCCATTATATAGACCATGCTGGCCTCTAACTCAAAGATCTGCCTCCTTCTGTCTCCCCATGCTGGGGTTAAACAAGTGTGTCACCATAATTTCAAAAGTTCTTATAAAGATATCCAAACTGCTGGGCAGTGGTGGCACTCACCTTTAATCCCAGCACTAAGGAGGCAGAGGCAGGCGGATTTCTGAGTTCGAGGCCAGCCTGGTCTACAGAGTGAGTTCCAGGACAGTCAGGGCTACACAGAGAAACCATGTCTCAAAAAACAAACAAACAACAACAACAAAAAAGTCCAAACTACTGTTATCCACTATGCTGTAATCCATCATGAATCTTTGTTCACTTATTTTAACTGAATAGACTGGTTTTTCACGAGTCATTCTTTTTTAACATTTTTATGTGTGTTTTGTCTACACATACATATGTACAACACATACGTGTCTGGTGCACAAGGAGAGTGTTCTGGATGCCCTGGAACTGTAGTTACACATGGCTGTGTGCGACCATCTGGGTGCTGGGAATTGAATCCAGGTCCTCTGCAAGAGCAGTCAATGCTCTTAACTCCTGAGTCCTTCCCCCAGGCCTCATTCCTTTGTAGGACTGAAATCTCTCATAGACTCCTGAGTGGATGATCTTATGGAGAGTGATATATTTGACTTATACAGTATTCTGTATTAATATACTTGGAATATGTCAGTGATGTTGAGGTTAGGGGCAGGCTTATCTTTGGACACCTGTTTCATATACAGAAGCTAAGTGACAAATTAGTCAAGAGTACAGAGGACCAGCGCCTGGGAGGAGGGAGGTTAAGTTTATAGACAACAAAACTAGTCCCAAGAGGAGCCCAGATTGATTGCATAACAGCAAGTCAGGATGGAATAAAAAATCTAATCTCCAGGCAGGTTCTGTAACTCATATCTTTAATCCCAGCACTTGGAAGGTAGAGGCAGGTGAATTTCTGCCTGGTCTACATAGGGAATTCTAAGCTAGTTAGCACTAACTATGTAGCAAGGCAATTTCTGAAGTGGGGGTGGGGGGAGAAAATTTTGTCTCCAGTTCCCTGCAGAGCATCTGCCTGTGTCCTGTGCATTTTGTCCCAGGAAAGAGTCTAGCCCCATGGAATATACCCACCCCGGGTCCAAGCTTCATGCAGGGAAGCCTTCTGTTGAAACTTCTCAGCCAGGTGCTGGAGCCTCTGCAGACGCCTGATCTCCGAAAGCAGCCAATCCTCATAGCCCTTCTCCACCTGCTCCAGTCCCCGCCATGCGTTGGCTATGTCCTGTGTGGAAAACAAAGGTGGCCTCCATCATGGTTCACCTATTATACAGATGAAGATCAAGAACTCAAGGTCACCCAGGACATACGGGCAAAGCTAGAGCACCCTCATGCCTAGCCTAGCTTACCGAAACCAGCTTGCCCTCTGAGGGCATGAAAGCAGGTCGGTGGCTCAGACGCAGCTTGGTCTGCAGCGTGTTGAAATTGATCTCCAGCTGGCACTTCTCCTGCACACGGGGAGGCTTGTGCAGGCGTCGATAGTCTCGGAAGTCCTCCAGCTTGCGCTGCATGGCGCTCATGCTGGGCTCACCCACGCGGTTCTCTAGCCATGGGACAGTGCGGCGGATCCACTCCAACAGCTGCGAGGATCAGAGCAGGGCAGAGTTCTGAGCTGGGCTTCACGCCTCACCCACCCATCTCCACTCCACACACAGGGTCGGGCCTCAAAGACATGGAAGGGACTTTCAAAACTATGGCGCACAGAACCGGGGAGTCTGCCCTTACTTGTCAGAGAAGGAATGGGATACTTAAGTGTGGGGAGGGGGCGGGTGTTGGGATATGAATCTAGAGTTTCCTATAGTCTAGACAAGCACTCTACCACTGAGCCACATCCCACTTCCAGGACAATCTCTGAGTCCAGGGGCCAACATAGGTTGGCATGGAGACAAGGGCCATATGGCTGCCTAAATACAAGGGAAGGAAGGGACCGGTGAATGAACGAGCAACGGGGGAATCAGCAATGACCAGGTGAGTTTGGGTTGACAGACTGGGTGGAGATGGTGGGGAGGCCGGCCAGAGAAAAGCTGGAAGGAGGTGCTGGAGACTCATGCCAGAGGTCAGAAGAGTTGAGAGGGTCAGCGGGGACAGTGAGGAGCACAGGAGGAAGGGGCTCTCTAGCCCTAGCCTCACCTCACTGGCCAGTTTCTCATACTCCTCCATCAGCTTCTCATTTTCCTGGTTCACAGCTAAGACCTTGCAGATCCTGTTGGCAGCAGTCTCTGCCTGAGGTGGAGACAGCAAGAGGGCTTAGGACAAGCTACCCCACACAGCCCAACCTCCCTCCCTCTGTAAAGCTCTTAAAAGCCTGGCCCGTGTATGAATCAAGAAGGGCAGGTAAGCACATCGTTAAGATGAGAGGAAGCACTCAGCTCAAAGGCTTCTGAAAGCCCGTTGTCTAAAACAGACACAGTGGCCCTCCCTCCCACATATGCCTTGGCACCTACAAATGTTGGGCTAACACCAAGGCTGGGCCATCAGCCCCTACCTAGGCAGCAGTGCCCTCAGTGAGGCAACAGTGAGGGCCCCCTTTACCTGCTCAGCCCCAGCAAACGCATGGTAGAAGCAGGAAACATAGGTCATGATGGCTTTCTCATCTGGTTTGGGGGTGTTCACAATATCTGGGGGGGGGGGACAGCAAGGTGGTTTTTGTTTGTTTGTTTGTTTTGAGGCACTGGGAATCAAACTCAGGGCTTTTCTCATGATAGGTAAACTCTTCTCTTATAGTATGTATGTTGACCAAAGCCAGAGTGAGGAATGAACTCAAGACTCTCCCCTCCATTCAGAGAATATCCTCAGAATGACAGAATGATGGGAAATCCTCTAAGATCACCCCAGGTCTTGGTGTGAGACCATGCGTGAGTGTGCAGCCACTGAGGTCCTCGTGAGGAATCAGTGCACACTCTGTAAGTGAGTCTTTTTTTTTTTTTTTTTTTTTTTTTTGGTTTTTTTTCGAGACAGAGTTTCTCTGTGTAGTCCTGGCTGTCTTGGAACTCACTCTGTAGACCAGGCTGGCCTCAAACTCAGAAATCCACCTGCCTCTGCCTCCTGAGTACTGGGATTAAAGGCGGGCACACCACCAGCCCGGCTGAGTCCCTAAGTCTTTAAGTCTTATGATTTCCTTGGGGATGAAAGCTGCAGGGGGAGGAGCTGATACTAAAATCTGGTTCCCTAATTGGTTCTTGATTTGGTCAATAAAGAAGGTGGGAGCCAATTGCTTGGGTGAAGGGTAAAGGTAGGACTTCCAGGTCCCAGGAGGAAGAAAAGACCTGAGAAAAGAGAAAGGGCTTTTTTGACCAGGCTTTGGAACAAGGTGCACCCAACAACCATGTAAAATCTTGGGGTAGCTAGAACTGGCAGCCTCTGTCCACCACCAGTGGATGGCTGATACAGGCTAGCTGGTAAGGTTAGGGCAGGAGATTCTGTGCCCAGCAGTTGTGTTATCCAGCAAGTTCTAAGATGATAAAGCTGTCTGAGTGGTTTTCATTCTTCGAAGCAAAGGTGGGTAGACAGTCGCTGGGCCACAGATGGTGCTTGGCAAAGCCAAGTGGGGAGTGGGGCTAACCATGAGGAGGAACTAAAGAGAAGGAGTCAGTAAGCAAGGCCAGCAGCTCCAGACTTTGGCTTTTCTGGGTTGGGGAATGGTTGCGATCGAGTTGGAGCAAAGGGAACAGGGAGAGGTCAGAGCGAGGACAAACTCTCAGGAAAGGCGGAAGCATGTTTTTAAAATTACACACAACAGAAAGCAGTTCTCTGTGGTACACAGGCATCTGGGGTACCATGCTGCAACTGCTCAGAAAATATCTGATGCTTCGTTGACTGAACATTCCATTGGCCCAGGATCCACAGGAAGAATGTGCCCCAGAGAAGCTTCCAGTCATGGGAACCAATTATCCTGGATAATCAGGGAGCTTGGCTGTATAACAGAGTGAATCTCTTCCATAGAGGAAAGCCAGGAGAGGGAGGGCAGGGAGAGTGTAATGGAAAGCTCATGGAGAAGAGGAATGATGGCAGAAAACACTGTAGCATAGGTCTATAATTCCAGCCCTTGGGTGTGGTGGAGGCAGTAAAGTCAGGAGTTCAAGGCCAGCCTGAGCTACATGAGGCCCTGTCTTATAAAACATAAGACCTTGACAAGAAAGAAGGGGACAGAGCAGGAGTAAATATCACTAGAGGTGGGGGAGAGGTGGGGACTGTGTGAAGGTTGGACCAGGTCAGATGAGTACTTAATGCTGCTCTCCTTCACTGACCTACCTTCTGCATCCAGCATCTTAGGGATGTCCAGGTACTTCTCTGCCACCTCGAAGGCAGTGTTCAGGTTTCCAATTGGGTCATCCTAGATAGGCACAAGCAGGGAAGGTAAAAGATCAGCTGAAGGCACAGGCTACAGAACTGGGTCCGTGAGGGATAGAGGCCCACCTTGCGAAGCTTTGCATAATCAATGAGGTCCGGCCGGTGGCGGTGGATGAGAGCACAGAGGGCCAGGCCGTCCTTCCAGCTGGACAGTGGAAAGGGTTGTCAGGCCCCAGTCCAGGCTGAGGCCATGCCCCACCCTCAGCCTAGAAGCACGCCTGCAGGACAGCCTTTTCTGTGAGAAGTAGTCAAGTGCAAATTCCTTTGCCCCCCATTGCCAGCTTCTCCCAGCTTCCCATTCCTAGGGCCCAGACCAGATCAGTTTCTAGATGTGTCGGGTCTCCACATCTTCTCTGGCTGAAATATACTTCCAGGGATGTCACAACTGCTCCTTGCCCCGGAAGTGTTCCACAACCTCCTTATTCTGTCTCATTCACCTCAATATATTCTGAGTCCTCACTTCAGGACAGTTCAGAGGCTGTTCCAAGAACTGAACCAGAGCCCCCACCAACTGCTGAGGTTTGGGATGGTGCCAGTCTACACCCTCACAGACCACCCTCACTGTGCCCCTTGAGGCCACCAAACAGACCTGGTATGGAAGTTCTGTACGTTGACATTGCGGTATGGTGCTGTTTTCCGCTGACACCAGAGAAGCAAGCCTTCTTTGGCTGAAGTCTCTGGATAGCAAAGAGGCAAAGTGTTAGTTGGGAAGTGGGAAGGGTCTGAGCTGGCCCTCTCCACATGGCTCCTCCTCCCCTTACCTTCTACAGAGATATCCTGAATGGCAAAGCGGAGGATGATGGTCCAGATCATGCCCAGGGTCATCTTCAGGTTCCCATCAACAATTTCTGCCAGGGAGAGGGGACAGGGTTGGACTCCAGACCTTTGTGTCCAGGCCTCAGTTCACAATCCTCTGGCTCAGTCTCCCAGCCCTTGTGTCCCTCCCAAGCCCTAGTAGCTAGTAGAAGCACACAGTAGTCAGCTAGTGTTATTTTAGGTATATTTGCTTCTGATAGACAGGAATAGTTATCTCCACTGGGTCTTGTGGGTAGAAAAAACCTCTTGACATCCCCCCCACCCCGAGTCCTTGCCAAGACCTCTTGTCCCCTCCTCACCTTCAGCACCGATGGACACTAGTTTAACTCCTTTGCTGGCGATGAAGTCCAGGGCTTTATTGACATTGGCGATTTTGTGGAAGCGCATCTTGCCTTTGTCTGGCCTAGGCAGCCTCTCTCCTGAGTATAAAAGGAGTGGGTAAGGGTCAAAGGTCATGAGCCTGAGATGTACCTCAGTACTATAGTGTTTGTCTTGACTGACTGCAGCTCTGAATTGGATTCTTAGCAATAAATAATTAGTTGATTAAAATTAAAAATATTAAAATTGCTGTTCCCAAGCTCTGCCTTCTCCAACACGAGTCCCTCCCAGCACTCTGTGCCACCATTCCCATAGGTCTCCAGATTTTCCTGACTCTGATGTACGCCCTCACCAGAAATGACCTCCAGGAGCAGCATGAGCTTCAGGCCATTGCGGAAGTCCTCTTCGATATTCTCAATCTGTGTGCCTGCCTTGCGCAGATGTGAGTTGCACCATGCAGTGAAGGTCTAGGGCAGAAGACAGAGATTGGACTGTGGGACTGGATCTTGGGATGGGGATGCCTGGGACTGAGTCTGGGACACACAGTCCTGGCTCCTCCGTTAGGATAGATCTTAGAATCCAAGGCCCTGAATGCGAATCCTGGCTCAGCCTATGGCCTCTATGTATCCTTCTCTGCTCCTTTCCCTCCTCGGGTTTTAGTTCTCTGAGAGAAGAGAAATGGCCCTGGAGCCTCTGCAAGTACCAGTTTGGATTTGGGACCTCCCTGTGTCAGCTTTATCTAATCTTAATCACTGGAGATGGGACTAGGAAACATTACCACACTTTCAAGTGTGGAGTTCCCCGAGGTCCAGGCAGCCTAGAGATGTGGTCTCTAAACTGAGAGATCCTCAAGGGAGCCATATCTAGATGAGAAGTGGGGATCACCTGCCAGGGAGACTCTGGCAGGAAAAGCTTTGCAGGGATGATCAACAGTCTATTGTTTCAGAATGATTCATTAAGCACCTAATGACCCCATCAGGGTCTCAAAGAAGTGACCTGTTGATGCTTGCCAGGAATTGCAATCCACTGGACCTGGTCCTACAGCCAGCCTCAGCTTCCACCTGGGACAAGAGCATCAGAGTGCGCCTGCGCCTGTTGGGAATGGGGGTGCTCTATGACTACACATACACTCGCCAATCCAAAGGTCTTTAAGCTCTGAGCACTACCACTAGCTCTGGATCCTCCATGGAGACCACAGCTCGGCTCCAATACCAGCTGCCGTCCCTCTCCATGACCTAAGGCCAACCCTTGATCTCTCTGTCGCTAGATTCCGTATTCCTCCAAGTAAGGGGCAGGGAGTCAGACTCTATAAGTCTCTGGTCATTCTTCCTCTGACCTGGAAGGATCCTGGAAGTCAGAACATTCCCCCCACCACAGAACAGTTGTTCCTGAGAGAATTGCCCTGGAGGCCGATTGGAATTCTCTCCTCAGTCAGATTGCCAGGTGTGCTGGGAGCTGGAGTAGAAGAGGGCCTGCTATAAATACCGGATAGCTGTCATGGCTAAGGGAACTGGGTGAGCGTCTGTCACAGGGGCTGTGTCAGTGGGTCCTTAGTCAATAGGGACTGAGCACAAGAGATTGCATTCATATTTACTACAGTTGTTTCCACTGCTGGAGTCTGGATGCCCTGGGTCTACAAATGGTGGTGGGCAGTGGGGGGCGGGTAGGCAACTTGTGTGTATGTGGATATGAGGGCTTTTTGTTTTTTAAGACAGAGACTTAATATCCCAGGGTTTCATATATAATTTTTAACTTACTAGGTAGCCAGTAGTGATCCTTCTATCTCCATCTCCTGAGTCCTGGGGTTACAGACCTGTACCACCATACCCAGTTTATCTGATGCTGGGAATCCAAGCTAGGTCTTCACTCACGCTAGACTAAGTCAAAACTTTACTAGCAACTGAGCTACATCCTCACTCTCAAATGCGAGTTTTAATAAGATGTCACCCTGTCCTGAAGGAGTTCACAGCCAATCAGAGTCACGTTGGTCTCTGAGGTGTACTGACAGAGACATGCAGAGGGATCTGGGGTGGAGGGGACTGTCTCAACTAGGTGGAACTTTCTTGATTTAGGCTCATGTTGGATCAGAGCAGCGACGGAAGAGCAGGAGCTTGTGCAGGCCCAGGAAGGGCAGACAAGGGCACGCCGGGCAGGGGCAGACACGGGAAAGCATGCAGTGAAAACAGTTGTTCTGTTTATGGGACTGCACTGTGGCACTGCTGGAATGAAGCTGGGGGTGTTGGGCTATCAGTGGTGAGAGACAGACCGGAGGGGTGGCAGGGGCCAGGTCATGCATGGTCCTGGGTGCTAAGCTGGGGAGCTTGAACTTGATCCCGAGAGCCACAGAGAGTTGGCAAAGTCTCAGGCAAGAGGCTCTGGCTATCCTGGAACTCCCTATGTGGAACAGGCCAACTGACAGAGGTCTGACTGACTCTCTTTCTCTCCCAAATGTAGTCTAGAACCGTACACTAAAAGGCTCACTCTGGTTGCAGGGCAGGGGTGATGGTTGTCAGAACAGAAGGGAAAAATAAGAGATGGGATGGATACAAGGGGTAAGGAGAGATGGGAGTGGGAATGAGGAGGTGGGGTTGTGTTTATTCCATTCTGGTTCCACACTTCTGATGGCCTATGTGTGGGGGCTTGAGCAGTGGTAAGATTGCTCAGTGGTAAGATTACTGGTTGATCTTCCGAGGAACCCAGATTGGATTCCCAGCACCCCTGTCAGGAGGCTTCTAACTGTGTGTAACTCCAACTCCAGAGATCTGACACCCTCGTCTGGTCTCCATGGACTCCCGTGTACACACATATAAATAAAAATAAATCTTTAGTGGGATGTTCTGAGATGCCGCTGGGTTGGTGGAGCAGTTGCCTGGCACACAGGAAGCCCTGGGCTTGACTCCTGGCCCTGCGTAGGGCCCGATGTGGTAGAGCAGATCTGCACCCTCCACTCAGAGGGTAAAGGCCTGGAGAGATCGCTCCGTGATTAAGAGCACTTGTTGCTCTTGCAGAAGACCCAGGTTCAAATCCTAGCATCTGTTTGATGGCTCATTACCACCCGTAACTCCAGGTCCAAGGAATCTGATACCCTATTCTGACCTTCTCAGGCACCAAGCATGGATGTAATGCACATACATATATACAGGCAAAACACACATAAAATAAAATGAAGAAATCTCATAACTTTTTTTTCAAAAAAGGGGAGGCTGGGGAATCAGAAGTTTAAGGTCATCCTTGGTTATATGGCAAATTCAAGACCATCTTGGGCTACATGAGCCCATTAAAAAGCCTAGAAATGTTTATGAACCAATTTTTTTTGTTTTTATTTTTTTGGAGACAGGGTTTCTCTGTGTAGCCCTGGCTGTCCTGGAACTCGCTCTGTAGACCAGGCTGGCCTCGAACTCAGAAATCCACTGCCTCTGTCTCCCAAGTGCTGGGATTAAAGGCGTGTGCCACCGCTGCCTGGCACCAATTTTTTTAATACTGTCCATCAAAGAGGACTCTGGTATCAGGGGAGAACAGAGTGTTCCAAAGCTGGAAACCACAGATACTGGAGCCCCTGGTAAGTGAGGCAGAATGCAGGAGCAGGGAGGGATGGGGCAGGGTGGTTGGTACCCGCTGTACCACAAGGATGCTACAGCAGCAGCGAGATAAACAATGTGGAATGAGGAAGAAGAGCCCACATGTCCATCTGCAGGCCATGCTATCTGGTTTCCAGAGCATCTGCTCTGTTCTGTTGATGGATTAATGGTGGACTTGGGTTGGTGGTGGACATTGCTGATAGGCATGGATGGCTAGAAATTGGAATGAAAGGATGGTTCTGATATTTTAAATGACAAAGGCAAGAAAGAGACTGACAGATGTTATGGCAGGGGCACACAGACTGATCTAGGAGAGGGGTAGCTGGCTGGGGTGGGGCAAGGGCTGTTGAGGAGCAAATGGCAACTGGAGTCAGGGGCAGGGATGACATCACCCTGGGGATTGCAGGAACTCAGGGACCACAGCCATGCTTGGAGACAGGTGCAGGGGGGAGGGGAAGCAGGGGGAGGAGGGAGGGTGGATCACTCCAGGCCTCAGTCCATTCAGCTCAGCCTTCTCACCCTGCAGTCAGCTCCTGTCATCTAACACAGCGGAAATGACCTGGTTATAAAGTCTGGGGTTCTCAGGTCCTGCAGAGTCCTCTACTCCCCTGAAAGCATGCACCGCTGGCAAAAGACAAGTCCAGCGACTTCACGGTGCCCACCCAAATCTGGCCTGCAGAGCCACAAAAATTTCTCAGTTCGGATGGAATACTTTTCTCTTCAGGGAACCCAGGTGTCCTACTCCCTCTGCTGGGGAGCTAGGAGTGAAAATAATCCCGGGAAGGAGGGGCAGTGCCCTACAAGGCCTGGCCTGGCCAACAGCTGCCCTCGTGGCCCTCCTGAGCTCCCACAAAGGCGCTGCCTCAGCACAAGTGTCCATGTGGGAGGCTTGGGTTAAGTTACTGGTAAGGGGACCCGGGGCTCCCCTCCTCCTGACCTTCTGGCCTTTTCAGCAGACTCAGGGCTTCTAGACAGGGAGGGATATCTTGGGAAAGATTGGGGTGGGGCAAGGAACAAAGACCCTCAGGTGGGGCATTCTTTTCTTCCTCACAGTATATAACAGGCTGCCTATCTGTGTCATTTTCTGGGCCTCAGTTTCTTCAACTGTCAGTAGAGGGTCTGTGGACATCACCAGGAGCAGAAGACATAGGAGAGGATGGGAAAGACTATGAGATGATTCTTTTCTCCTACACCCCCAAATCCACTGGTTGTGTGTCTGGTATGTTCTCCTCAGGATGGGGTCTAGAGATACTTAACTGGAGAATAGGGTGGGTGCATAGAGGAACATAACTCCCTGAGAACCCCTCACCTCCCACCCAAGTACAAGTTAGGTCTCTTGGACCTTGTCCAAAATCCACTTTCACCAACACAAGAGAGGTAGTGGGCTTTAAGTTGTTGGGGAGTCACCGAGGGACTCCACGGTGTCCTTGACATCCTAAATCCCTCATGAGAACTCCCAGCCTTCTGATCTTTGAAGACAGCAGAAAGCTGGTGGGCAGAGACTGGTTTGGGGAGTTGTAGCCTAGATTACAGGCAGGCTCTGACCTTGAACTGCCCAGATGCCCGGGAAGAACTGCCTGGCCTCCCAGCCTCAGTTTTTGCCTTTGGGAAATGGGTGAGCACTCACTTTCCGCTGCTGTTTCTCCCAGGCCGGGTCCAACAGCAAGTCGCGGTCCCAGTCCTCCTCCTGCTCCATGTACTCGCCGCCCCCGCCGCCAGAGAAGGGCCCCTCCCCGGCCCCCAGACCCTCGGGCTGCATAACCATCATCATCTTGCTCAGGCTCTTGGGTCCGCTCTGCTCCACTGGGCGAGCTCCTGCACGCTCAGGCCGGGTTAAGTAGGGCCCGGCCCAGCCCCCAGATCGGGTTCGTACTAAATATGGGGGACGTGGGTGGGGCCAGATAGGGGGCGAGGGAGGTTGGGTCTGGACCAGAGAAGAGATTGTGCTGGAGTCGAAGATTGCAGAATCGCGGGGGATGCTGGGGTGACTACTGGCCTAAATAGCGGGTTCGCATTTCAGCTCTGTGGTTAGCTTGGTGTGTGATCTTGGGACAGCCATGGTCTTTGTCTGTTTCCTCCTCTATAAAGTGGAGTCCAAGTGGTGGCTGCAGGCACCCTAAAGGCTGCCACTCGGACCTGAGTCTGTCCCTTTTAAGCATTGCACGCGAGAAACAGACCCCTATTTCTATTTCACAGTCTGTAACACCAAGGCAACAAGTTGTTTGGGAGAGTTTTCTAGGGTGATGGAGACACCTGAGCATGGGGAAGAACTCAGGGCCAGATGCTAGGGCCAGCCAGGTCTATTAATACCGGGGCGGCTGTAGAGGAGTGTAGGGAGAATGTGCTGAGCCGGGAAACCCCGACGCCCCGAGGGCTGCAATTCAATCCCCACCAAGTGGCAGCAAGCCACACCAGAGGGCAGCCCCTGCGGTACGCGGGGAGACGGCTTCGTTTTGACACCTGGGACTGCAGCACCAATCGGATTTTCGAACATCTGGTCAGTTAGCCAATCACTTCTCTATATCTGTGGCTCCTCCCTGTAAGTCTGCCGCGCAATGCAACCCTTACAGAGTTCCCATTGGTCACGGCAGACATCAGTCCTCTACTATGCCCGCCCCAATACGGAAGCAGTGGGATCCCAGCGATCCGAAAGCTGGTGGGTCCGACCATGGGGGAGCCCTGGGCGGCCCGGGGCACAGAAGGAGCGCCCGCGCGGATGCCACTGGTGCTCACCGCGCTGTGGGTCGTCGTCGTGGTCCTGGAGCTGGCCTACGTCATGGTGCTGGGGCCTGGGCCACCCCCATTGGGACCACTGGCCCGGGCCTTGCAACTGGCGCTGGCAGCTTATCAGCTGCTCAATCTGCTGGGCAACGTGGGGCTCTTCCTGCGCTCGGATCCCAGTATTCGGGGGGTGATGCTGGCTGGCCGCAGCCTGGGCCAAGGCTGGGCGTGAGTGTCGGGCTCGGGGGTCTGTGGGCAGAAGCGGGATGCTGGGGGGCGCTGGTACCTAGAGAGATCCCAGAACTTGAGGTGTCAGAAACCAGTGACGTTAGCATCCGGGTTGTTAGAGCCGTAGGTAGGTAGAACTCCTTTAGAACCTAGCATTCGCTACTTATTCATTCAGATATCGGGCAGGCACTGTTCCGAGGACTCAAGTGAAAACAGATGCCCGACCTCCTGGAGTTGATTTCAGTGGCGGAAGGGGGCAGATAATAAAGATAATAAGCCAATAAAAAAGCAAATTGCATAAAATAGATGGTAAAGGATGGCAGGGAAACAAAAAACAGATCAGTGTAAAGAAGGCGAGAAGTTATTTTTATTATCTGTGTCTGTATGTATGATGTGTGTCTAAGTCCAGGCATGCGTGTGGAGGTACACGGGGAGGGCTCAGAAGAGTGAATAGATCATTAGGCTGGTGAAGCAAATGCCTTTAACCGCCCAGCCATCTCCCCAGCATAAAGTTTCAATTTTAAATAGTCAATATTCAGTAGAAGACTTTGAGGTGATGGGTTTGTTAATTAGCTTGACTAATTAATTTGTATTTTTCTAAAAAGCCATAGCGTCCGCAAATATATTAAGACTAACTTGTTCATTTGCAACTAAAACCTAAAAATAAATAAGTGGTCAAGGTGGACGTCACTCAGGCATTCCCACAAAGCCTTGAGGTGGTGGAGTCAGCCACTTGGAAATGTTTGATCTGGTTTCTGGGAGAGGAAAGCAGACCAAGAAAAGGCAGAAGCCACTGTATGCCCAGAATATTCCAGAACCACAAGGTCAGTGACTGGAGTAGAGAGGGAGAAAGAGATGTTAGTGGCGGCGGAAGTCCTGCCAAGCCTTTGAAAGCTTCGCTTTTCAGTGGGCCTGTCACAGGAGGTAACCACTAATCGGAGGTGCCTGGCGAAGACCGTGACAGTTTTTGCTTTCCCAAGATGGTTTCTCAGGCTGAGGTTGGGCATGGTCTGGGGCACTGAGAGCTACAGGGGGCACTGACCTGTGTCCTTGCCCCCACCCCCTGCAGTTACTGTTACCAGTGCCAAAGCCAGGTGCCACCACGTAGTGGGCACTGCTCTGCCTGCCGTGTGTGTATCCTACGTCGTGACCATCACTGTCGCCTCTTGGGCCGCTGTGTGGGCTTCCATAATTACCGGCCCTTCCTGTGCCTCCTGCTTCACGCTGCTGGTGCCCTGCTCCACGTCTCAGTGCTGCTAAGCCCCGCCCTGTCGGCCTTGCTGCAGGCCCACTCAGCCCTCTACACCGTGGCCCTCCTGCTGCTGCCCTGGCTCATGCTACTCACAGGTGGGAGCTTTCGGGAGCCAGAGACCCTTGTACTGGGCTGGGGAGCAAGGCCCCTTCCCATAGGAGGTGTGTCCAGCTGGCTCTCTTGGCCAGTGCTTTGGGGACCCAGTCCCAGGGTTATTTAAGGAGAGAGGGAAGCCTGCTACTTAGCTGAGTGTGAAGTACTGTACTTTACCTGGTGCTCCAAGACAAGAGCAGAGTTCTGGCCCCCAGAATCAAGAAGGACCCCAGGGCTTGCTACAGAAGAGGAGAGGCTGATTTGAGAGCCCATGGGTTGTTGGGATGCTAGAAGGTTATTTTAGGGGAGGTGGACCTAATGGTCCAAATGTCTTACATACATACACAGACTCACACAGAGACAGAAAGACAGACAGACAGACAGACAGACAGACAGATACACACACACACACACACACACACACAGAGACAGAGAGAGAGACAGAGAGAGAGAGAGAGAGAGAGAGAGAGAGAATGAGTTTATTGCGTGTATACAAACCCTGAAAGGAACAAATGCAGTTTCGTGGACACGGTGAGAACTAGGGCAAGAACGATGGGTCAGGACTGGGTGGTAGAGGCCATGAGGCCATGAATGATGGGGTGAGTCGGGTCGGGTCTGATTTGACAGGGCAGTGGGGAGCCAGTGAAAGTTACATGCAGGGAAGGTCTTCCTTTTGGGAATTGGGAGGAGACTTGATTGAGTTACTGGCCAGGTTCTGGCTGGTGTGAGCACTCTTCTTTTCTCTGACACCTCCTATGGATTTGCGTATCTTTGTCCCTTCTGGCCAGACACTCCTTTGTTTCCTGAATCTACGGACCTGTTCCTGTTAACCTTGTTCTGCAATCTCCCTGGCCACTCAGAGAAATCACCATGCCGCCTCATCTTATTGAATCCTACCTCTGTCCCACTCCCCTCACTCCCCATCCCCCCATTACCCCACACACACACACATCCATGCACGTGCATGCGCTCACCACACACACACACACACACACACACACACACACACACACACACACGTGCACACACATGCACAAATGCTCTTCTCAGTGGGTCTGTGTTTTCTGAGGCTAGGTGCTTTTCTGCAGTTATCATAGCTTACCTCACTGTCCCCAGACACTGACTTGGGTTCCCAGCCAGAATCTGTCGAACCAAAAGCACCAACTGCCAACAGCCTTACCCATGCCTAGAAGGCTTGCTTGGATATTCCTCCCTTCCTTTCTTGACTATTTCCTCCTTTCCTCCCTCCCTCCCTCCCTCCTTCCTTCCCCTTTCTTCCCTCCCTCCCTTCCTTCCTATACAGTCTTGCTGTGTAGTCCAGGCTAGCCTTGAATTCATAATCCACTTCAACAACTCTCCAGATATTGGGCTTACAGGCATGTGCTCACTTCTGGCTTCCATTTCTTGGCCTGTGTGGCGTTTCCCCAATGCTTACACCCACACCTACTTCTTGTCAGAACTCAGAAGGGGTCACTGTTCGTCTTGCCTTGTCTTGCTAGCATAGAGCCCTTTGTTTCCACCTTTCTCCTGCCAGCCTCCTAGTTCAGCTTCCCTTCCCTGGCTGCTGAGGCTGAGAGCTGTCAGACACACGGAAGCCATGTTCATGCTCTGGTTCACCTTACTCTCCGTATGAAACCCAGGTTGACAGGAGCAGTGAGAGTTCGTGGGTGACCTGTGTTACGTATGGAGCTAAAGATGAGCCTGAGCTATTTTTGTCAGCAGGAGTGCACAGCTCTCTTTATTGGCGTTCTTGGGGGTTCCCACACACCTCCTTATTTTGCCTTCTCCTTTCAAAGGACTTGTGCAGGTTTACAGCTGCTTTCTTCTTGCTCATTCCTCTCCTGGCTCCCACCTGGTCTCGCTCTGCCCTTCCTAGGGTGGCACAAGCCAGGCTGTCTAGAAAAGCCAGCGCTCTTCTTGCTTTAGGGACCTCTCAGGTTCAGATGCTTCCAGCGCCACAATCTTGACAGTTTTGCCCTTGGTATCATCTACAGCTCAGGCTTTGATATTTCCATCTCTACTTTCTGTTTTGTTTTTCCTTTCTTTCTTTTTTTTAAAGATTTATCTATTTATTTTATGAATGTGAGTACGCTGTAGCTGTACTGATGGTTGTGAGCCATCATGTGGTTGCTGGGAATTTTAATTCAGGACCTCTGCTCGCTCTAGTTGCTCCAGCTAGGCCCTGCTCACTTTGGCCTAAAGATTTATTTATTACTATATCTAAGTACACACTGTAGCACCAGAAGAGGGCATCAGATATCTTTATGGATAGTTGTGAGCCACCATGTGGTTGCTGGGATTTGAACTTAGTGCCCTTAACCACTGAGCCATCTCTCCAGCCCCTTGGTCTTCCTTTCACCTGGTCTCCACACACTTGGTAACTTGTACTTGAGTATAGGGAGCCTCTTCCCTCATTCTGGCCTGTCCTGCTGTTCTTGGAGCCCCTCCCTTCAGGTTTCCAGTGCGTACAGATCTGCTGTGAAACAGGACTTAAACTGCCAGACCATTGACACTGTCTCCTAGGAGAGTCTCTACTGGACAGAATGTTCTCTCTCTCCCTTTTATCAAAATAGTGAAGTCTATTCTTTCTACCCTTAGTATGTATGTATGTATGTATGTATGTATTTATTTATTTATTTTTGTACAGCACTTCAGCCATGGTTTGGGGATGGGTGCATGCGTGTGTGTGTGTGTGTGTGTGTGTGTGTGTGTGTGTGTGTGTGTACTTGTGAAGGTCAGAAGACAATCGTGGGCACCTTCTACCTTCTGTTTAAGGCAGTATCTCATTGGCCTGGAACTTCATCAACTGGGCCAGGCCAGCTAGCCAATGGGCTCCAGAGATACACCGGTGTCCTCCTCCCATCCAATCATCGCTGGAGTTACAGGCATATGTTACCACATACAGATTTTTACGTGGGTCTTGTGAATCTGAACTCAGAGCCTCATACTTGCACTGCATGAACCATTCCCCCAGACTAAGAACTCTTACTGATACAAAACATCATGTTAGCCAGTTGGAAGTGTACAACTCAGTAGATTTTAATATATTTTTTAAATATACAAATGTCTGCATTTAGTATAGAGTGTAGTACAACCATCACCACTATCTAATTCCAGAACATTTTCACTCCAGAGAGAAATGCTGTGTCCAGTAAGAGCTCCTCTCATGACTCCCTAGATTCCCTCAGCCCTGACCATCCTTAGTGTGCTTTCTGCGCATGCGTTTGCCCATTCAAGGCAGCTCACAGCCAGCGTATCCCACGACTCTTGGCCCTTCACGCCTCACTTCTTCCACTTAGCACAGTGTTTCATGGCCTCTGGCGGTCAAATAATTATTCAGCAGGAACTAGCTGCCTACTGAAGTCAAGATGGAAAATGATAGACTTTTCATGTAACCCAGATCCCAGGCATAACTAGTTGAATTTACAGAATGGAGGCATGAGCTTCTTTGGTGGGAGGAGGGCAGGATTGGGGTTTGAGAAGGCCAGCCAACTGCTATTCCCTGAGACCCTTCCTGTTTTCTCCCCACAGGCAAAGTGTCTCTGGCCCAGTTCGCCTTGGCCTTTGTGGTGGACACGTGTGTGGCAGGTGCCCTGCTGTGTGGTGCTGGGCTGCTTTTCCATGGGATGCTGCTGCTTCGGGGCCAGACCACCTGGGAGTGGGCTCGGGGTCACCACTCCTACGACCTGGGCACCTGCCACAACCTGCAGGCAGCCCTGGGGCCTCGCTGGGCCCTAGTCTGGTTCTGGCCTTTTCTAGCCTCTCCTTTGCCTGGAGATGGGATCACTTTCCAGACTCCAGCAGATGTGGGTCTTGTGACTTCCTGAGTCCAGGTAGAGCCAGAACTGTACAGGGCAGAAGGGAGTAGAGGATCGAACTGAGAGATTGTTTTTAGCTTCATTCCGGCCACAGGAGGGAGGCCAGGTTGCCCCTTCATGTGTGTAGTGGGCAGCTCTGGCTCCTTTGAACCTGACCAACGTGGGTTCTTTCTTCTCTGTAGTTGGCCATTTTGGCAGAGGAGGGTCTAGCAAGGGGGCTACTTGGCCTGACTGACTCCCCCTCTACAGTAAAGTGCCATCCTGGTTCTTGGCCTCCCCATCTTTGCCAGGTTCCTATCCCTCACTTTGTTGGTTTGGTTGTTGTTTCCCAGTTCCCATGTCGGGCCTGGAGACTACAGAAGGCCTGAGATCCCAATGGGCCAGGGCTCTGCCTCCTCTGACCCTGGCAGGGTGTGGTGGGATCCAGGCAAGCAGAATCCACACATGCTCTAGAGATTAGCACTCCATAGAAACATGTCTGCAGCAGGGGGTTGGAGGAAGCTCTTGTAGCTCACCTGTATGTGGGACCACAGTAAGGATCTATCTTTGTTCTGTAAGAAACGGAGAAGCCTTGCTAGACCATGTGACAAGATTGTGGGGTAGAAATGTAGACCTTACTGGCCTCAGACTCAAGGAAGTCCACCGGCTTCTCCTTTGAGTGCTAGGATTAAATGCCACCATGACTGGCCTAAGAGGTTAGACTTGAACCCAGGTCTCTGAATATGGTTTACTTTTGCACAGCTGAAATGAGGAAGGGAACATCAGGGCCAAACAGCTTTCAAGTGCTCCAGAGTTCATGTGTGTGTGTGTGTGTGTGTGTGTGTGTGTGTGTGTGTGTGTGTGAGAGAGAGAGAGAGAGAGAGAGAGCATGGTTGTGTGCATGCATGGGCATGTATGTGTGGGTACCCATGGAGACGAGAAGAGGCCGTATTGTTTCTGAGATGTGTCCAAATTACTGCATGTAGTGGTGTGGTCCTCTTTTTCTTTTCCACATGTAGATCTGAATATACCACAACCAAACACTTTCTATTTTCTCCCACTGGTCATTTTCCCACCCCACCCCCACCCCATGTATACTCCCCCCACTTAGTGGGAACCACACCCTGGGAGCCCTTGCTCTTCCTTACCAATCTGAGAATCAGAGCTTCAGATTCACCAATGAAAGCCCACCTTGAAATAAGTGGAATCCAATGGACTGTATGTTAGCTTGGAGAAAATCAATGTGAGATTCAACTTTTCATGTCATGAACATGGTTTATAAATATTTAAATATTTTTATTTTTTGAGACAGGATCTTACATTGTAGCTTTGTAGCTGTGGTTAGCCTAGAAATTACTATTTAGACTAGGCTAGCCTCAAACTTAAGAGATGTCGCTGCCTCCTAAGCACTGGGATTAAATGTATCACCATGCCAGCTTTAAATATTTTCAATAAAGCTTTTTTTTTCTGACAAAGATCGTGTCTTTTGAGTGATTTATTTTTATATTTTAATGTTACTATAAAGGATTCAGGAAGAGATTGCTGAACACACAGAAAGAGCACTAGATTTTTTTAAAGATTAATTTTCCCTTTGTGTGCATGGGAGAGGCGCACCTGTGCCACAGCAGATGTGTGAGGTCACAGGGTAACTTGGTTTTTTCCACCAGGTTTGCAGTGGGTATCTTTACTTGCTGCCCTGTCTCAGTGGCCCCCTCACTGTAGATTCTTTTGTTTACCATACTTGCAATCATCTTTGTTCTTCCTCTAAAACACAGTTTTGGTGGAGAAGGCAGTTCAGACTGGCCTGGAGGGAGAGGCCAGACCCTTGGGGGCTCTGCTGTGGCTGCAGGTGACCCCATACAAGCCCCTCAGAGAGGCCTGGGTTTCTGTGCAAAAAGAAACTCTCGTCCCCCCTCCCCCCCATGAAGCACTCTATTTTTGCTTCATTCTCTGGCTCTGGTTCAATATCAGTTACAGCCCTTGAGTGCTTCCTGTCCCCTCTCCCCCCAAAATACAAAATAAAATAAATTCATTATGAGTTTTGTTTAATTAGATGCTGTTAGGCTACACACACATACAAACAAATGCAAAGCTTAAAGAGAAGAAAATATAAGTATGAACAGAGGAGTTCAGAACTAAGAAAAGCAGTTTGAAACTTAAGAAAAGCTTACAAAATTCTCATTCTCAAAAAACAAAGCAAAAAGATGACCATGAAAGAAGAGAGAAGAAAATTAGGATCAATCTAGTCCTTTCAGGAGCAACCATTTGTCAGACATTGAGCTTAACTGGATCCCAGAGAGAGAACAACAGGCCAGCCCAGAGGAGGAATGCCCATCTATCTCAAAGTAACAATAAGAACAGATCACAGAAGACACGGGAGCTTTGTCATAGGAGAACTGTTCCTGGCTTTGTTTTACTACCCAAACTGTTACATATGTGAGCGGAATACAGCAGTGTCCAGACAAACAGTGGTATAAAGACTTGGTCAGGGTTCTCTAGAGTCACAGAATTTACAGGAATGACTTACAGGCGGCAATCCAACCAGCCCAACAGCGGGCAGCTGTTAATGGGAAGTCCAAGCGTCTGGTAGTTGCTCAGTCCCACGAGGCTGGTGTCTCAGCTGCTCTTCTGTATAGGCTGGAATCCTGAAGAAGTCGGCTCCACCAGATGTGCTGGCAAGTAAGTGCAAGCAGGCAAAGCAGCAGCAAGCCTTCCTTGTTCCATCGTCCTTAGCTGTGTAGGCCTCCAGCAGAAAGAATGGCTGCGATCAAAGATGTGTACCACCACACCTGGACCTAAGATGTTCTTGGAATTTGTTCTTTCCCAGGCTGGCTTGTTAAGAGATCTGTCTGTCTCTGTCTCCTGGGATTAAAGGCATGAGTTACCCTCCCTGGCCCTGAGCTTTCCATGGTCACTGTGCTTCAAAATCCAGGTCAGAAGCCTGTGTCTTCCGGCCTCAAGATCTGGATCACAGGTGTGCCCTCCATTTCTGGATTGTAGTGCAGGCCAGACATAGTCGGGTTGACAACTGGGGATCACAGTTTTACAATGGTGGGTTTTACAATGAAGTCACCCTGGTATCCCAGGGCAGAATAAGAAAGAAGACACGGAACCCAGGAATCAGGGGCTCTAACCCTGGGATAACAGGAAAAGGAACTCTCTTATAGAGGAGTCTATACAGAAGCAAGGAATGAAAGAAGTGTCCCAAGAAAAGAACTGAGATTGGATGGGGGAATTTTCAATGGTACATAAGAAAACTAAGCAATGAAAGAAATTAAAGTCAAACCAAGTGCCGATTCATTAAAACATCTAAGAGTTCAAAACTGGTTATAGTTATTTCTAAGCTTTACTGAGACTTTCACAAATCAATATAAACAGCAATGCCAACAGTAAGTACTGATAACCTAAAGCACGGAGAGCAGGGGAGGTGTCTCAAGAGCACCAAACACTCATCTGCTACAGCAGGGAGTCAACAGGTAACGTCTAAGACGGATACTGGGTAGCTCACAACCACCTGTAACTCCAGCTCCTAGGGATCCAAATGCCCTTTTCTGACCTCCTTGGGCACCTGTATTCACAGACATATCCCTCCTCCCCCCCCCCATACACATAATTCTAAAAGAACCCCCCTCTCTCTCTCATTATATATATATATATATATATATATATATATATATATATACACATTTAAAATAGTTAATGAAAATGGATGTTGTACAGGAATGGTCCTGTGGAATGGGAAGAGGGCATTTACTTTAAATAGTCTTCCAGATCACTACATAGGTGTGTTTTTCAAAATAAGTATTATGTTAAAAAAGAGACTCTTCTCATCCTTAAGGTCCACAATTTCCTAGAGCTCTCACTGCCGTGAGTACTGAACTCTGCACTGTTTATGCTTCACATTCTCTTATGTGCATAAAGTGCATGGCAGACATTTCTTACTGGGCAAGCATAGTAAGCCACTGTGTTTCATGGTAGGCCTGGGCACGTCTCACCCCTTGTACCATCGTGAATAGCTATGCAAAGAGCACACATCAAATATTTTTGTTCTGATTTCACAGCTTGACTTGGGTGAAAGGGAATGGGGTGCCATGACCCAACACACAACCTGGCCCCATGATAGCACAGCCCCACTCACATGACACCAGTGACAAGGGCTCAACACCTCGAGTAGACCTTCCTTCCTGTTTGGTGCTGCAGGTTAGGCTGGGGCTTCTGACTCACAGCAACACTCCGTCCTCTGTCCCTGGCTAATCTTCCCATCTCCAGTTAGACCTCCCGCCTGGTCCAGCTCTGCCCCCCCCTCCTCCCCCTACTGGTGCACAAAGAAAAGAACCCTTTGCTACCCTTGCTCAGGAGGTGCCTGTCTTGAGGGGACAGTATGAGGAGGAGGATGGGCTGTTTCTTGGGTCCAGGCCCACTGTCTCTTTGGAAGGGTCAAGGTGGGCAGTGTCACCCTGGTCCCTGAGTGGGCACAGAGGCTGTTACTGGGCAGTGGTGGCCAGTGGTTTTGTGGACAGAAGCTGTGCAGTTAAGTAATGCCTTCTTGGTCCAATTCTTTCCTTCCTCCTGAGGAGCTGCCAAGCTTGAATGGTGCTAGAACTGACAACGGCTTAGAATGAATCCAGGCAAACTTCTGTACTGGAGAGGTGGTGGGGGCCTGTAAGCCTGAGCGGGTGCCACACGCCAGGCTGAACCTGATCAGACTGGAGAGAATGCTGCTCTCCATGAAGCAGGGCTCCTGCTTCTCAAGCAATTCAGCACAGTCTCTGAGGGGGGCCAGGGGTCCTGACACTTGACATCTAAACACATCTTCCTTTAGTCTTCTGCCTCATTCCATGCCCTGGTGTGTACCTGTTCAGTGACCTATTCTGGCCACTACACAGTAAATATTCCACCCTCGGGACCATCTTGGGCTCCTGGACCTAAGTACATTCTGACAGGCACTTGTTGGCAGCTGCCTCTTGGGTCACTTCCCAGGTCCCAGAAACACCTCTCCCAGTGCCACCAGCCCTAGCCCTGCTATCTAGCTTGGCATTCCATTTCAGAACACTGTCTCTGGACATGGGCATCCACGATGAGCAGCTGCTGTGTGGACCTAGCCCCTCACATGGGTCCCTTCTATTTGCACCAGCTCCTCTCTGTGGCTAATCTAGGACCTGAGGACAGAGCCCCATGTCCCTGGGCCTCAGGGTAGAAAGTGGAGCCCCTCTTCAGCTGAGAAAGCTTAGCACATGTGCCTGTAAACTAAGCTGGCAGCATCCCCACCCCTACAACTTCAAAGGGCAACAGAGGATCAGTACCAGCCGAAATCTCAAGCCCTTGATCAACTGCGGTCTTGATAGGAAATAGGTGAGTGGAAGGGAGGGAGAGAGGAAGGAACAGAGAAAGGAAGGAAGGAAGGAAGGAGGGAAGGAAGGAGGGAAGGAAGGAGGGAAGGAAGGAGGGAAGGAAGGAGGGAAGGAAGGAGGGAAGGAAGGGGAGAAGGAAGGAGGGAAGGAAGGAGGGAGGGAGGAAGGAAGAGAGGAAGGAAGGACGGACTGGGGCTATGCTCACCCTGACCACCTCCTGGGACCTGGGGAGAGTGGCAGACTGCAGGAATGGGGGACAGTGCTTGGGTGGGTTCCGGGGGAGGAGGGGCTGATTCTGAGCACTCCGTGTCCTGTTGCTCAGGCCTCTGGCAGAGGTGGGCAGCAAGGGACTGTTTCAGAGAGGAACAGGGAGCTGATGGCTCACTACGCTGCTGCTGGGGGAAGTAGTCTGGCGACATTGGAAGTCACTGGATCTGACTGGCTCCATTCTGTGAAGGTTTGAATGCCGGCCCAGGGCTCAGGCAGCTGCTAGCCCCTCACTCACAGGCATGTTGATGTGGGCGCTCAGCAGGGGAGCACTATGGCCTTCCCGAAGCACCAGCACCTAGCAAGGAAAAGACACGGCAGAGGGGCAACTTGACCTCTCCTCTTCACTAACAGCCAATTGTCTGTGCCGGCTCAAGTGACAGGCTCCCAGCCTACATGCCAAAGGGATGGGAAGGCTGGGAGGCATCTGCTGTGCTTACACACCCAATCAGAGCCCAGGGCCCCAACAGTCTTCTCCACCCTTATCCTACTCTTCCCCAGGGTCCCACTAGCCTCTCTGAAATAGCCACCTACCTTGATCATGTCTGAGATGCCCTTGCTACTGAGACTCTCCACAAAGGTCTCCAGTGGGTAACTGAGTCCTGGTACCAGCAAGGGAACCTATTTAGGGAACAGAAATAGATTAGCCCTCAAACCCCACGTACTTAGACAGCATCTGGCAGATTACAAAGCATTTACACCTGTCCTCTCAGGATGCTTCAGCCTGGGCAAGTATGTCTAACCAGCTCCAGGGAACAGGTGCAGAGAGGGTAAGTGCTTGCCTGGGCCCAAGTGTCTGTGGTTAAGCCTAGACCTTGTGAGGTCTGACTCCTCTCTGCTTGAGAGTTTTGATTAGTGCTTCTCCCAACTTGAGGACACCTTGGCCCTGGGGACCAGGTCCTTTGCTACTGCAGTGCCTGGGGCACAGAGTGGCTCCTTTTCTTCAGCAGGCACAGCTGGGAAGCCCTACGAGTTTTGGAGCCTCTGCCAATCAGGGGTGCAGAGGAAAACCTCACACAGCTCTTTTCCAGTTTCTTCTGTGTGGCTTCCTGGGGTCTTTTTGGCTGGGAGAAAGGCAGCGTAGACAGGGGCTGAGTCTGGTCTCTGGCTATGTCGGTCTACTGGTCACTCCCATACTCTTACTGGAACCTAACATGGGCACTTCATCAGCCCCAGCCCTGACTGTTGGAGCCCATGGCAACGTGGAGATCTGTACCTTAAAGAAAGCCCGAGGCAGGGCATAGAGCGCCTCATTGTACAGGAAGCAGACCTGCAACCCCAGTACTGGCCGAGCCGTTGAGGTATTCTGCAGGTGAAGTGTGAGCTTAAAGGTAGGGCCCAGGCCTTGAACCTGTGGAGAGAGTAAAATGGAGAGGCCCTTAGGACCCACTGGCCTTGAACACTGAATACCACCATCGTGCTTGTTGCCTCTCCATCAAGGGCCTCACGATACTCTCTTCCAGTTCCATCTCTCTGCTTCTTAAAGGGCACAGAAGCAGAGAAATGCGGCAAAGGCACAGATCAGGGAAGGTCTTGATGGATTCTACTTAGCAAGATGCCAAGTACAGTTGGCTCAGGGCTGCAGCTGTGCTCATCACTGACCCCAGGGCGTGACTGCCTTCCTTTCCCATCCTGGTGGCCCAGTGATTTAAAGGCCACCTCCTTCTATTCTAAGCGGCTCAGTAACCCTTTATCTTCTGTATCTAGCCCTCTCTTCAGAAAAGAAAAAACCGAAGTTGGGCATGGTGGCACAGGCCTTTAATTCCAGCACTGGAGAGACAGAGGTTGGTAGATCTCTGAGTCTGAGGCTAGCCTGGTCCACAGAGTGAGTTCTAAGACAGTCAGTGCTACACAGAGAAATGCCTAGGGGAAGAGGGAGAAAAAGAAAAGAAAAGGAACACAGAATACAGAATACAGGTGGCTCTGAAAACACACTCAGGCTCACTTAGAACTGATGAGGACCCTCAGGCTTGCGTGTGTGCATGTGTCTGTGTGTACACCTAGGGTCGGGTCAGGGTGAACCTTCCTGGTACCAGGCAGTCCTAGTAATTAATTCCTAGTAACTAATTCCATAGGCTGCTCGTGCCAACAGAAATCACTCTATACCTTCATCTGTGGCCAAGAGAATCCCTTCAGGTTCCTGGGCTATACAATGTCCCACAGGTGAGATGGGAGCACAGGGCTGAGTGGTTTGGCAGTGGCTCTGCGTGCTTGCCTATGCGGCTGGGAGGATGCCACTCGCCCCTAGCCTAACGTCCCTACACCTGGATACTTACCACAGCATGCAGCTTGAGTGGCTCCCGAGCTGTGGTTGACATGGGGCTCAGGCTGGACTCCAGGGCCTGAACATAGGCTCTGGCAGCTCGCAGTCGCAGCAGGTAGAGGTCAGTCTGGAAGGTCCGGTGCATGGCTGCAGAGGAGACATGAAGGCTGACGTAGTGCAAGGCAAGACTCTTGCTTAGATTACAGGAGAAGAACAGGAAAGGAAGGCATAACAGGATAGGCAGGGCAAGGCCTGCAGGCGCTGGGAAGATCGGGATAGGGAGGGCCATGCTGGGCGCTGTGGACCACACCCTGATCCTCCTTCCTGGTCCTCCTACCACCTCACTGCTCACACAATCTCAGTCTCCATCCCTGCTCCTCTAGTTCAGCCCTCAAGGCTGGATTTCACAGTTTCAAGGCTGATTTTGGCCTTGGTCTTCTCACCCACCAATCTTGTTCTCTGGATAATACAGGACTTACCCTGACTCTGCCATCCCAAAGAATAGCAGCTTCCATCTCCTAAAGGCTTCAAATTTGTTCTCATATCCACAGGCTAAGTCCCAGGTGTACAGACACTACAGTATGGTTGTGGGTGCCCAGGCCTGCCTCTGCTGTGAACTACCTCTTGGTCATCTCCATCTAAGGTCCATCCACACCAAGCTCAACCTCCCACCCACTCTCACCACCCTTAAGTCCCCTTGTTTGATCCTTAGCCAGGTGCAGACGACCCTTCTTCAAATCTACCTCCAGATGTGGCTAACTGCATTGGTGCTGCTATTCTGGGGTTGTTGCTTTGGTTTCCAGCCAGGGTCTCACTACGTAGCCAAAGCTGATCATGAACTTGATACGCTACCTTCCACCTCCCAGGAGCTAGGACTACATGTGTGGACCACCACATACATCATGAAGGTAGTTTTACAATTTTCTTTACTAGACTGTACATTTTCTTGTCAATATTTATTTCTAGGAATTTCTCTGCTATTGTGAACAGACCTTTTCCCATCATTTCCTGACATTTGCCTGTCAGATATTATTCGTACATATAAAAAAAGCTTACAAGTTTTTTTTTTTAATGTGTATATATGCCTGCATGTGGGTATGTGCACCTGACTGCAGTGCCTGTAGAGGCCAGAAGAGGGCACTAAATCCCTCAGAAAAGGCCTTAAGATGATTGTGAGTCACTATGCAGGTGCTAGGGATCAAACCCAGGTTACTCTGGAAGAACAGCCATATCTTTAGCCCAAATTATGGGATTTTAAGACTTTTATGCCGGGCATGGTGGCACACGCTTTAATCCCAGCACTCTGGGAGGCAGAGACAGGCGGATTTCTGAGTTCGAGGCCAGCCTGGTCTACAGAGTGAGTTCCAGGACAGCCAGGGCTACACAGAGAAACCCTGTCTCGTAAAAAACCAAAAAAAAAAAAAAAAAAAAAAAAAAAAAAAAAAAGACTTTTATATCTGGTCCTCTTATAGAACTTAAGTCCCTACTGATTTTTTTGACATTTTCCATTATTTCACTTATATGTTTTGTTGTTATTTTGTTTGGTTTGTTTTGAGACAGAATTTCACTATGTAATTTTCACTGACCTCAAGACTCATAGAGGTCTACTATTTCTGCCTCCCAAGTGCTGGGATTAAAGGCACGAGCCATCATTATGCTCCAGACAGTGCCCCAGCCGCCCTTAGAAGAAATCAACCAGCACAGGAGATGAAGCTGGCCAGATGGACCAAGCTCCCCAGGAAGGGGCCGGCCTGGTGTCTGCATCTGAAAGGAGCTGCTGCCTCTGGCACTAAGGGCCCTGGCTCTCACCAGCAGCACCCTCCGCCAGGAGGATTAGTTTGTTACCTGAGGGCAGTAGACCTCTGGCTTTCCCCACTGGCTAAAATCTCACTCCTGCCCAATGCACCCAGGGGGATTCTGTGTTCGTCCGTCTCACCTGTGCCAGCTTCCCGCTCCCGCAGGGTCTGATCCACGTACAGCCGGGTCTTTCGGGGCACATTGAGTTTTGTCGTCTGTGCCAGCGGTGGGCCCGCCTCACCGGTGCCCTCCACAAACACTGCTGTGCGCTTCAGGATCTTGATGATCAGGCCACCACCTGAGAAGTGGGTAAACAGAACATCCACTGCCCTGTCCGACCCACACTCCCATTCTTCCCAAAACAACAGCACTCTTGTCCAAGCATGTCTGTCTTTCTGATGAGACTCTTTCTAGAAGAAATGACATATCTCAAGTCTGTCTTTTTTTTTTTCTCCTGAAGTAGGGATCCATATAGCTTAGGACAGACTTGATCTCCTAATCTCTGCCTCCACCTTTCCAAGTGCTGCTATGACAGCTGTGTGACAGCACATTTGGCTGTCAGCAGTGTCTTATTACTCAGTCACTCATTCATTCATTCACTCACTCATTCATTCATTCAGCAGCTGTTCATGAAGAACTGTGATGTTCTTGGCACTGGGGTAGATGCTGAAGGCACAGGCTGGAGAGGCACAGCCTGACCAGGATTAGCTCCTAGGCAAAAAAAATCCAACTATTATGATCTGGCCATGTCCGCAGGCCTGGGGTCCCACCTGTGTCTATCCACGCCCTTCCTTCCCCACAGAATCTCTCAGCCTCTGCACTCCAGCCCCACTGTCCTTCCCAGATCGGAGTCCTCACCTCTAGTAGTCATGATGAGAGTGTTGTCTTCTCGCCCATATCGGCCAAAGCAGAGGCTGGTTACGGCATCCTACGTGGGGAAACCAGACTTTAGCTGGGGAAAGATCTTGAGAAGGAATGCAAGACAGGCTGGAGGGGAGAGCCCAAATGAAAGCTACAATGGGAACGGTGTGAGAAGTAACAGCAATGTGGCCTTGGAAATAGTGCTTGGATTGTCCATTTCCCTTCAGATCTCCCTGGCTGTGCTGAAGGTCTACACTAAGCACCCCTACCCTCTTTTGGGGGTGGCCTTCTAATCAGTCTCCTGGACTACCTAATCTGCCTTGGTTACCTTTGCTGCTTTTCAAAACCACAAACCTCCAAGGGCTTTTCCTCTTCCTAGCAAGATATTTCAGGTCCTCCACATCAGATTCCAGCCTGGTTTTTTTTTGTTTGTTTGTTTGTTTGTTTGTTTTTTTCCGAGACAGGGTTTCTCTGTGTAGCCCTGGCTGTCCTGGAATTCACTCTGTAGACCAGGCTGGCCTCGAACTCAGAAATCCACCTGCCTCTGCCTCACAGAGTGCTGGGATTACAGGCGTGCGCCACCACCACCCAGCTTTTTTTTTTTTTTTTTTTTTTTGGTTTTTTTTTTTTTTTTTTTTATTCCAGCCTGTTTTACCCAGTCTCTCCTCTTTAGTTCTCCCAACCTCGTACCTTCTCAGTACCACAGGGCCAAGCACTGCTTCCAGATTTTATACAGTGACACCAAACTCTAGAAGGGAGTTAAGTTCTATGAGATGAGATGGTTTGGAGGGTAAAAGCTCTCACTGTGCAAGTCTGACAACACACACATACACAATCTGATCAGTCCATATAGTATGTATTAGATTTCAGGGCTGACTATTGGGTAGTAGATAACCAGTTGAGGTTCAGTCCCCAGAACCTTTGGAGGAAGAAGACCACTCTTAAAACTTGTCCTCTGATCTCCATATGCATGCCATGGCACATGCACACACATAAAACATATTATTTATGGTATATTTAAAATATATATTATAAGTATATTATAAGTATTTTTAAATATACTATAAGTAAAAAAAAGCCCTGGAACTGGAGAGATGGATCAGGAGTTAAAGGCATTGGCTACTTGAATAGAGGACCCTAGTTCGAATTCCACATCCATACGGTGGCCCCAGATCCAGGCAATCCTATGTCCTTTTCTAGCCTCCATGGAAACTACACATGTGGTACACAGACATGCATGTAGGCGAACAATCATACATACAAAATTAATTAAAAATAAATCCCAACTGGTTATCCAAAACCCAACAGTCAAGTCAGCCCTAAAATCTAATACATACTATATGGACTGATCAGACTGTAACTGTGTGTGTGTGTGTGTGTGTGTGTGTGTATGTATAAAACAATAACAACCAAAAAAAGACCATAATTTTGAGAGGGAGCAAGGAAAGTGGGTATGTATGAAGGGTTGGAGGGAGGAAAAGGAAAATGATGAAATTAGATGATGAGGAGGAGGAAGAAGAGGAGGAGGAGGAAGAGGAAGAAGAGAAGGAGGAAGAGGAAGAGGAGGAAGAAGAGGAGGAGGAAGAAGAAGAGGAGGAAGAAGAGGAGGAGGAAGAGGAGGAGGAGGAAGAAGAGGAGGAAGAAGAAGAAGAAGAAGAAGAGGAGGAAGACGAGGAGGAGGAGGAGGAGGAGGAGGAGGAAGAAGAAGAAGAAGAAGAAGAAGAAGAAGAAGAAGAAGAAGAAGAAGAAGAAGAAGAAGAAGAAGACGACGACGACAACGACGGGCTGGAGAGATGGCTCTGTGGGTAAGAGCACCGACTGCTCTTCCAAAGGTCATGAGTTCAAATCCCAGCACCCACATGGTGGCTCACAACCATCCGTAAAGAGATCTGATGCCCTCTTCTGGTACATCTGAAGACAGCTACAGTGTACTTACATATAATAAATAAATCTTTAAAAAAAAATCTATTGTTAAAAAGACGAAGAAGACGAAGAAGAAGAAGAAGAAGAAGAAGAAGAAGAAGAAGAAGAAGAAGAAGAAGAAGAAGAAGAAGAAGAAGAAGAAGAAGAAGAAGAAACAGTTCATAGAGACACAGCAGGCAAAGCCATGTAGAGCTTTGTGAGTTAGAGGCCAACCTGGTCCACAGAGTGAATTCCAGCCAGCTAGAGCTACATAGTGAGACCCTATCTCTAAAAACAAAGAATCTTTATGCCCCTCAGCCTTTGTTGATGCTGCTAACCGTACACATCATGAAGGGTTCAACCTGCATTTCTAAGGCCCGCCCGCCCTGTGGGGTCAGGAGAGGCAGAGAAGAAGGAGGCCTGAGTTGGACCCGCTGATGAGGCTTCGCCTGAGCCAACAGCTCTGGCTGTTAGCTCTGCTGGAGGTAGGGACTCATTTTTATTCAGGGGTGTTGCCACCAGTAGACTGGCCATGCCCTGGTAAATAAACCCCCCACACATGCAAACAGCTCTAACTACACTCAGTGGGTTATATGAACAAAACAAGATAAAACAAGACAAAACCCCATGAAAACAGGGAGACCTGTTGGGAAAGAGGGTATCACAGGGAGTTGGGGGCGGATAGAAGGAAATGTGGGTGAATGGGATCAATTACATTCAAGTATGAAACTGCCAAAGATTAAACAAAAAATTAGAGAAGAAAAAAGAACAGGGCTCAGGTACGGAAGAAGCGGCAGCAGTGCTGGAGGCGTGCTCACAGGGGCACGGATGACATTAAGCAGGGCCTTGTCTCGGTAAATTCGGACTTCCCCATTGGCCAGAGCAGCCATGACAGCTTGCAGGCCTCGGGACCGCTGCTCCAGGAGGTTCATGGTCAGGATGGCTGCAGGCATCTGCACGGTCCACAGCTTCTTACCCTGGCAAGAAAAGGCCAGTGTCTGCAGGGAGCCCAGGGCTTCATGTGGAACCGAGGGTGGCTGGGGTGGCAGGTAAGGGACAGCTTTGGGCTCGTAGGGCACACAGTGTGGAGGGGTAGGGGGCTAGAGTCCACACCTTGTGGGTGAAGCCATGCAGACTCTCTTGGGTGCTGCCCACCACCAGGATCTTGTGTACACGGACCAGCCCCACAGGCTGGGCACTCAACTCGATGCAGTACTTGGGGTGTTTGGAGTCTCTGTGGAATAAAGACATGATCCCTGTGCCCAGAGAAGCCTTGCGTCCAGCCGCCTGGCTGAGCCCCTAGACTAACAGGAGGGCATCCCTGGTCCTGAGCAAATGATGAGATCATTTCTCCACCTACCATTTAGAAGATGTGTGACCCTGAATGACACCAAGTATGTTTTCCTGTCTCCTTCTGCCCTTCGCTATGTGACAAGTGTCCTGGGATTTCAGAGTTCTGAATACGGTCTACTTTAGAGTGCTCTAGCCAGTGCTACTGGGCTTGGAAAGTTTCCTGGCTTATCAGAAAAGTGTGGCCCATCAGTTTACTGGTCTCTCCTCCTTAGTTTTACTTTTCCAGACAGAGGGAGTGATTTCTGCCTTTCAGCCATAGCTGTGACCCACTTTCTCCAGGCTGTGTAGACCGCATCTCACTGGCTTCTGGGCCCCTGGAATTCTCCCTTCTTAGCCTTCCAAGTGTTGGGACTACAGGTGCATGCCCTCTTCATTCTGCCAACCGAGATGATGTTTCTTTTCCCAGAGTCTCCATCTCCTCTCAATAAGTACTCATCTAACTTACATTAATTTTTACTAGATATCTTCCCCAGGAAGGCGGGAACTGTATTTACAGCGTTCCACTTACCAGTGAATCTCCAACCCCTTGAAAAGTACTGAATGCATAGTAGATGCTCAATAAATGTCTTGAGTTAACAGACATTTAACTCAAGGAGGGCTGGGGAGCTGGCTCAGAGGTTAAGAGTACTGACGCCCTTCTAAGAGAACCAGGCTTGATTCCCTGCATCTAGATCACTGCTTACAGTCACCTAAAAGTCTAGTC
Organism: Apodemus sylvaticus; assembly: GCF_947179515.1. Classification (NCBI taxonomy): domain Eukaryota; kingdom Metazoa; phylum Chordata; class Mammalia; order Rodentia; family Muridae; genus Apodemus; species Apodemus sylvaticus. The sequence goes on along the minus strand of NC_067472.1, from coordinate 58,041,407 downwards.
CCAGGAGGCTGATGACCTCTTCTAGCCTCTGGATATAATGTTCATGTGGTATACAGATATGCACATGGGCAAAATACTCATAAACATAAAATAATTTAGCTGGGCAGTAGTGGTGTACACCTTTAATCCCATCACTCAGGAGGCAGAGGTATACTGATTTCTGTGAGTTCAAGGCTACAGAGGTCTATAGTGCAAGTTCCAGGACAGCCAGAACCACACAGAGAAGTCCTGTCTCAAACAAACAAACAAACAAACAAACAAACAAACAAACACTGTCTGGAATATCAAACTAATGCAAGTGTCACATGTAACAAATACAAGAGATCATCATCTGCTTCTTTTGCCCTCTGACTGCTTCCTCCACCCTCTGGCTGTGCTGTTCTCCATTATAGCCCTCATGCCAGGTGCATACCCCTCAGGCTCCTCCCTCCCTTCTACCCTCGAAACCACCAGTTGTCTGAGGCCCCAGCTGTAGCTACCTTCTCAGGATATAGATGCTTCCATTTCGGCAGGCAGCAGTCAACCGGAACTCCACATCAAACTGGCCAGAAACCTCCAGGAAGACGGGGACACTGGGCAGGCTCATCTGCAGAGAAAATGGCTCAAACCTACTGACCATGGTGGGAAGAAACTGTTAATTCTTGACTAAAATCTTGATCTCTTCTTTCATTTCCTACTGATCACAGATCTAAGTCTACACCATTTGTCTAAACCCTGTCACCTCCAGCAAAGTATGAGACTTATATAAGTAGATATACAAAGATGCTTGAACAAAGAAGACCCCGAAACAGCATTAATAATAGTAAAAATCATTTACATGGACACCAAATGGCCAAGTAATTACATATATGTATGTATTTACATACATAACTACATGGAGAAGGCGGAGCCTTTAAAAGGGGTGATAAGCAGCTGCAGTGGTGGTACACCCCATAATACCAGCACTTGGGAAATGGAGCCAGGAGGATCACAAGTTCAAGGCTATCCTGGGCTACATTGCAAAAAGAGCAAAGAATAACGACAAAAAGGTTGATGAGGTTTTGTGAACAAAGGAAGACACTAACGTTATATAGTAAGGTGAAAAGAGCAAACTGGTGGGTGTGCGCACGAGCCTGTCTGTCTAAGGACACGGCACTGCTTGCACTTACTCCGACTTTACCAAACCTAGACTCGCCCATGAGGAGTTTCAGTGGAGGAGCTACCTAGGTCAGGCTGTCCTGTGGGCAACTGTCTTATTGAGTTGGCAAGGCACACCTTGAATGTGGGCAATGTGAATTCACTGGCTGGGCCCTGAGCTCTCTGAGTGGAGCAGACAGCTACACATGAAGCCTGTGCCGACAGACAGCCCGCCTGTGTTCCTTCCTCTCTGCTCTGCACTGTGGATGTGTCCCTGCCTCCCTTCCCTGAAATGGTGAGCTGTAACCCGGAGCTGTAAGCCACCAAGCCCTGTCCTCCCTAACTCCCTCTTGGTCAGAGTGTTTTGTCACAGCAGCAGTAATGAACTAGAAATATACCTATCTATAAAGCAACAATGTTTGAGCCAAGCTAGACAACTATTCCACACATGAGAATGTCTGGAAGGATCCGTGCTGAACCTTTCACACCAGACTTAGGAGTGGTGAGCTTTTGGGACATCTAATCTTTCTTTATGATTAGCTACACTTTATGATCAGACGCTACCCACAATGGGAGAACAAGAGGAACACAGCCTGGCTTTATATGTAACCAGGGAGAGACCTGATACTGACCTTGGCCAAAATGGTGAAGGCCTCAGGATCCAGCACTAGTAGTTCCTTGTTCTCTGTGCCTAGCACCAGACAGGACACTGCATCCTCATCCGCCAGGTTCTTCTTCAGGGTGGTCATGGTGGTGATGACTGTCTGCAGAAGACCCCCACCATGTTCCCAGATACCCGAGAGCCAGAGGCTCTCTGAGAAGCTGCCTGAGTGTTGATAGGCGTTTCCTCTACAAACCTGAATGCTTAACAATAACAACTGTCTAAGCCACTTATGTGCCACTTAGACTCAGAATCAACACGCCACACACTTAAGAGCTGGATGTGACTCACACTCGGAGTCAAAGAATTGTGGCAGCAGGAGCTGTAGGACTGCTGCATGTTCAAGGCCAGCTTGGCTTAAAAACTCAGTTCCAGGCCAGCCTAAACTACCTAACAAGACCTTGCCTCAAACAAACAAACAAACAAACAAACACTCCAAACAACAAAAAGGCATGTTTTAAAAGAAGATCCAATGACATGGGCATCTGCTGGCAGCAGGCACACATGCAGTACACATGTGTACATGTGGGAAACATTCATAAAATAAAAATAAAATATATCTTTCAAAAATGTTTACAATCCAGGAGTGGTACGAGCTTTTAATCCCAGCAGTCAGGAGGCACAGACAGGAGACTCTCTGTAAATTCAAGGCCAGCCTGGTCTACACAGTAAGCTCCAGGATAGCTGGGACTATATAGTGTGACCCTGTCACAAAAACAAAAAAATTATAAAGTAATGTATGTGAACATAGAAACATGCTAGAAGCTAAACCCTCAAGCAGGAATACTGGTTCTCTCTGAGCAACCAGACCAGAGATTTCCTGGACTGCCTATGGGAGACACCTGTTCATTCGGCAATCATTACTGGACATCAAAATGGAAGGCTTCATTTTCAAAGTTTCTCTATGGAAACTAGCAGAATCAAAATGTTCTTTTGAATGAATGCGTTGTATGCTGTGCAGGCATCATTACAATTGCACAGAGGGGTGCTGGGTACATGGTGAAGCCAAGCACTGAGGGCGGCAGTGAGAGCCTGCACACTCAGCACTGGGAGGCAGAGGCAAGAGGATGGGGGGCAAAGCCAAACTCAACTAATGAGGCCCTGCCGCAAAAAGCAACCAGCCGACCAAACAAATGAAAAAAATCACAACCAATTAACGAGCTACTAAAATTAGAGTTCTCAAAGGCTCAAAATATGGTGTCCTCTAGATGTTACTCAAGGGAAGCAGTACAAAATGCACATTTGCAAAGGAAATGCTCAGAAATGGCAAGGAGTGGGTGTCTCTAGGTAGTGGACTCATCTTTATAGTTCTCTTTTATTTTTTGAATATTCTGTAATAAGAATGCGATCATCTTTATCCTCAAGAACATAAGTGTGCTAATCTTATGTCACAACTGTTTCATAGCCATCCATCACTGTTAACTAGAAATATAGAAGGCTCTCTGCTTTGTAGTGTCACTGGAAGGAAAACTAGAGTGCCGCTGGCCAGGCTCGGTGTTAGAATTAACCGCTGATTACGTGGTTGTTTTTAGTGCTTGGAGCTGGAGATACAGTTCTGTTGGTAAAGTGCTTGCCTACCAACCAGGAGCTGAGTGTGATCCTCAGAAGCCACGCAAGAAACACCAGGCATGGTGATACCTCCCTGTAAAGCCAGCGCTGGGGAGGCAGAGACAGATGGGTTCCGGTGGCCTTCTGGACAGCCAATGCAGCCTAATTGGTGAGCTCTATGCCAAACCTTATCTCAAGGGACAAGGATGACACCTGAGGTCATTCTCTGTCCCCCACACCCATGCACACATGGACCTGTCTGCTTATGAACACACACAATTTAAAAAATGTAAGCATCTTGATAGGGCAATAAAGAGAGAAAGGGTATTACCTGACGCTTGATAACCTTGGACTTGTGCTGGTTCACAAATGCCTCCATTTCACTCAGCTCCAGCTGCAGAAACCTGCACACACAGGACAGGCCCCCACATGCCATGGTCTGGCTGCCTCTGGTGCCAGTCGACAGATGCCCTCCATCCTGTCCCCCGCAGGACTCCTACCTAAGTGACTGCACAGACAAAGGCACCTCTGCCTTCTCCCTGCAATGAGAAGCCGACATGGCGCCTTTCACGAGGGCTCACAGGAGAGCTTCAGGGTGAAGGGCTGCGGAGTGGGGAGTGGGCTCTCACCTGATGTCCTCCAGCATCTCCTTCAGGGTTAAGGGGTCAATCCGGTCCTGTGTCAGCACGGGGAGAAGAGAGAGCCTGTGAGCTCCAGCAGCCATGCCCTCAGCCAGCTCACTGTCTGCACCTGGGCACGAGGGGCAGGCCTTCCTCTTCACTTTCTTCCCAGTGGCCTGCCACTCAACCCCAAGGCTGAGATCTTGCTTTGAATCGTCTCAGGGTCATGTCCACACCCATCATCCTCTTTATCGTTGCCGCCCAACGTGTCCCTACTCTCCAGGGAGTGTGTCCCCCACACACTCAGGTGAGCCTTTTCCTTCTTTGGTTCATCTTTCTCCACAGGTAGGAAGGGATGTAGTTATAGTGCAGAGGATCCTATGGCTTCTGCTCTCCAAAGGACCTGGCTCTGTGCCTTCCTAGAAGCTACCGCTCAGGGCCGAGCACAGCATCTCACTGTTGCTCCAGAGCTGGGCTATGGCCCACCATCCACTACGGCGAGCCCACTCTCCTGAGAGTCTGGCCCTCCTCCTTCAGTGGCTGCTGTCTCTGAGTTCTTGTTTGCTATGTCACTCACCTCTTTGGCTTGGTTCCAAAGGTCTTGTTCCAAAGGGTTTGGAGGTAACTGGGGCAGGCTGAACTTGAAGTAGGGTCTAAGGTTCTTATAAACATAGACACAAGGTCCCGAAGCGAGTGCTAGGGCAGGTGTCCTGGGCTCGTGCTGGTCCATGAGGAAGGTGGCAGCCGAGGCCGGCAGGGCAGGCAGGGGGCTTTCTGTCAGCACTGTGGGTCCCTTGAGCACCTTCAGGCGGGGCTGCTGCCCACCCGCACCCGGGCCAAGGTCTCCCACCACCAGCTGCAGGGAGAAGAGACCATTCAGCATAACGGCCATCTCACTCACCCTTGTTGCTGGTGCTTACTAATCCATCCTCACATTCACCAAGGTTTTGCCATGAGGCTTAGAAGAGGTATCCCTTAGGAAAGTTACCTAACTATTCTGAGCTCAGGTTTCTCTCTTGCAAAATGGGAATGCCTACCTCATGACACCTGGAGGGAAATCAAATCAGATCCTGAACTATAGGCCTGGCCAGTGCTCAGGGGCAGAGGAGGAGTTTATCCATTCATTATTCATTCCTTTCCATTTCCTGTGGTAGTGAGGACTGAAATTGGGACTTTGAACATAGCTGTAATGGTCTCTGTTATGAGGCTAAGATATATTTACTTTATATTTACATTGAAATAAATTTTTTTACTAAGGAAAATTTGCAATTAAGGGTTGGAGAGATGGCTCAGTGGTTAAGAGCACTGACTGCTCTTCTGAAGGTCCTGAGTTCAAATCCCAGCAACCACATGGTGGCTCACAACCATCAGTACAACTACAGTGTACTCATATACATAAAATAAATAAATCTTTAAAAAATAAAAAAATAAAGAAAATTCCCATAATAACATTGTCAGCCGCTATGATCGCCAGCCTCTTGATAATCTATGTCCTCTTGAGAAACAGAAAAACTCACTTCCCTGAGCTTTATTTCCCTCCACATTCTATGTTACATATATGTATATGTGTGGGGGGGTACATCCATGCCACAGCACTAGGGAGTTGGTTTTTTCCTGCTCTCCTATTCATCCAAGGGGTTGAACTCAGGTCATCAAGCTTAGCAGCAAGCACCTTTACCTAAAGAGACTCTAATGCCTATTCCTAATCAAGGTATTTTCCCTTACACTTAAGAATCACATCACAGTATTTAAACTAAGAGGCTGTGTGTTCACTCGGCAGCACATATACTAAATCGTGAATGATGCAGAGAAGATTATTAACATGGTCTCTACTCAAAGATGACATAGAAACTGGGCATGCCTTTAATCCCAGCACTTGAGAGGCAGAGGCAGGTGGATTTCTGTGAGTTGGAGGCCAGTCTGGGGCCTGCACTACATACTGAGTCCCAGAACAGCCAAGACTACCACATAGAAAAATTTGGACTAAAGAAAAGAAAAACGACACACAGCTTTGTGAATCATATTTCAAGCCTATTGTTTTGTATTATAAACTAAAAAGTTAAGCAATAATAATTAGACATAAGAATTGGGACCTGCAGTGGGTAAAGGTGCTTGCCACCATGTCTGATGACCTGAGCTCAGTCACTGGAGCCACATGACGGGAGAGAACAGACTCGGAAAGGTTGCTACCCGACCACTATACTTCATGCTTCCTTCCAACACAATCTAGTGTTGGAACTAATTAATCTTATTGTTAATTTTGTTTTGGGATGTGGATTGCTTTGTTTGTTAGGGTGTTTTGGTTTTGTTTTGTTTTTTTGGCTTTTTCGAGACAGGGTTTCTCTGTGTAGCCCTGGCTGTCCTGGAACTCACTCTGTAGACCAGGCTGGCCTCGAACTCAAAAATCTGTCTGCCTCTGCCCTTCCAAGTCCTGGGATTAAAGGCGTGTGCCACCACTGCCCGGCTGTTTTTTGTTTTTGATGCAGTCTCACTAAGTAGACCTGGCTGGCCTTGAACTTCACAAGTCAACCTCAAACTCATAGATCTCCCTGTTTCTACTGTCCAAGTGCTGGATTAAAGGCATGTGCCCCAAAATTATTTTTTAGAGAATCATATGTTTTGGTATTATAAATCCACAACATCTTGCTTTGTTTAATTTCTGCATATCATGTTATAAAATTAATGTTCACTTTCCAAATTACAAAGAAATTCCGGGGTTAGAGAGATGCCTCAGCAGTTAACAGCACTGGGTGCTCTTCCAGAGGATCCTAGTTCAAACCCCAGCACCCACAAGGCAGCTCTCAACTGTCTGTAAATCCTGTTGTAAGGGATCTGACATCCTTACACAAGCACACATGCAAGCAAAGCACCAATGCACACAAAATAAGAATAAATATATCATTAAAAGAAAGAAAGAAATTGCAACGAAGTGTGCCTTTTTAGTACTGGTGAGTTCCACAGTATGTTGAGCCTCTTTGCAAATCTCACTTCTGAGTTTCCCTCCACTCAACATTTTGATTGCCTACCTTGTACTCCCCGTCGCCATGCAAATCTGCCAGTGCTAGAAAACACAAAAGGGTCATAAATGAGTCTCCATGATACTGTTACCTGTTCCTCCCATCCTCCTAGACTCTGGGTGTTCATAGGTCTGTCTAGAGACTCACCCAGGCAGGAGGAGAAAGTGTGGATGTTGGCCATGGGGTCGTAGTGTGCGTCCAGCCATTTAGAATTGGCTTCGTTGCTGAGAGGGAAACAAGATAGTTGGAAAGTGTGTACCAAGGCAAAGAAGAAGAAGGAGGAGAAAAAAAAAAAAAAAAAAAAAGGAAGCTCTAAACGAGATGACGCCTGAGACTGAAGGCACAAACTCCGAAAGGATAATACAATAAGTCTAGATCTGGGCTTACTGGCGCCCAGAGTGACCAGCCAATCACATACGGACACTTCTCGACCATCAGCTTTCGTATCTGATTTCTAAAGGGCTCTTCCAGAACTTCCACCGCTGCTCGAAATCAAGAGCCCAGGACCTGCCACCAAGCACCATCTATTCATCTAAGAGAAAGGGAGCACTGAGGCCCCGGGACTTAACCTCTCAGCTCGCCCGCTGTCGGAATCCGATGAAGACGTCGCAGCCATCTTCCCAGGCGTCGCCTTGGCAACCAGCTCAGCTGTTGCGCGACGCCCAATAGAATCCGGGCATCCGAAAACAACGAAACAAAAGTTCCGGGATGAAATTGTCCTAGCTGCCCCACCAAATAAGCGCTGGTTTCCTTGTCCTATGCAACATTGACTTATGGTTTCTGCATCAAAAACAGGGGCCTTGGCTTTGAGGCCTGGGGAGGAGCCCTTTTTAGAGGTGAAGACTAGGCTGAAAAACAAATTAAAGGGTGGGATCTCATGTTAGTGTGTTCGAGTTCCTTAGCTCCTTAAGTATTCCAAGGTACAAGAATGCTTGCTGTCTTGCAGAGGACCCTGGACTGCTTCTCAGAACCCACAGGGCAGCTCACAATTCTTTCACTCTAGTTCCAGGGAATCTGATGCCGTCTTCTGGCCTCTGTTGGCACCACACACATGGAGAAAATGCACACATACTCACAAATCTTAAAAAATGATATGTCACAAAGGAGAGCTCCAGAACACATGTTGTGAGTTTGTGCCCTCCTTTGGAAATGATATAAAAATCTTATTGTGGACTGGAAATCAAAAGTGATGTACTGTGCCCTCCCCAGGCTTTGAACCAGAAGAGGAAGAAACACACACATTGCAAAGGTGGTGGTTGTCATATTTATTTTTCTGGCTATAAAAGTAGTACACGAAGAGCGCTGGATTTGGTGAGAATGCTTTGAGCCCTGGCTCTGTCACACGCCACCCGCCAGATCTAGAATAGTCACTTCTCAGAACTGTCGCCTTCCCATGTGGAAAACTGGACTAGGCACCCTATGGAGCTCCTGCCACAGATGGCAGTGCAGATCCAGGAACTGAGGACATCTGGTAAACTGGAAAGTGCTGACAAATGGAAGGGGTTAGCGTCACCACCCTCAGCTGAGGTAGCACCAAAGTCCAAGCTCCTGCCCCTCCCCTGACTCCTAATCACACACAATTCAGGGCCACTGGCAGCCCTGGTTTGACAAAGAGGGGAGAGAGCACACAGATCTTCTCAAGCCTGGCCAGATGAAGCCTTCTGGATCTGGTCCCTCCAGAATCGAGCATCTGCTGTGGCCAGCTGGATAAGAACCTCCTCCAACTCAGGCCCATCCTCAGGAAACCGCTCACAGAAGGATCGGATGAGGCCAGCGGCTGAGGCCTCATACTCTACAAGTTGTACTTCTGAGCCTGGGAGGAGATGGAGGAAAACAGCAGCACAGAAAGCTAAGGTTACACAGTAACATTCACAGGGGCAGCGAGTTCTGACTGAGCTCTGTGGCACAAACTGCTCAATGTTAAGGCATCAGAATAACCCTGCAAGGAAGGGCGGGATTACATGCAGGGAGACTTAGACTTAAATAACCTGCCACCTGCTCTCATCCTTCCCTTAAGTCAAGATTAAATCAAGTCTGGCATAGTAGCACACACCATAATCCCAGAACTCAAGGGGCCTGAGAAAAAGGATCATTAATTTGAAGGCTAGCCTAGGAAATTCTGGTCTCAACAAAACCAACATAACCCCAACAACCAGTAACAAAAATAACTGATAAAAGTGCTGTCGGGGCTGGAGAGAGCTCAGGGGTTGGAGCACTTGCTGCTCTTGTGGAGGACCCAAACTGCTCTTAGCTGGGCCTCCAGCACCCACTTGGTGGCTCACAATGATCTTTAATTCCAGTCTCAGGGGATCCAGTGCCCTCTTGTGGCTTCCAAGGGCTCTGCATGCACATGGTCCACACATACATGCAGGCAAAACACACATCAAATAAATAAATCTGAAATCTATTTTCAAGTGCTGTATTAGATCAAATGAGACAGTCTTCAGCCTCTTGAAACTTACAGTGCAGCAACTGCTTCCTATGTCTAGACCACGGGCAAGTTTTCCAGCTGCTCTAAGCCTCAGTGCCTTGTGGGTAAATTGGGGACTGAGCACAGTACCTCTCCTGTTGTGCTATGGGGACTGCACATGGTAGAGCATCGGTGGTGTGCTCAAGCAGCGGCTCTGAGCGTCAGACTTGTTAAATGGGTGTGTCTCAAGGTCCCTGGATTGGTGGGAATCGTCCCCTCGATCACTCCTCAGCTGCTCAACCTTTTCAGTCTGTGTGGCATGTGGCACTGAGAGGTATACAGTAGCTAACACGGCCTAAGTTCAAGTCCTGACTCTGTGAAGATCATTTGTGTGTACTTCAGTTCCCGGATGAAAACTGGTGTGGGGATATAGTAACCATTCTTCATTAGGCTTGGGGAGTTCATGCTTGAAAAGCTCCTCTTTTTTTGTTTTTGGTTTTGTTTTGTTTTTTCAGTACTAGTTTTGGAACCTGGGACCTGATTTGGGAGTGCAAAGCATGCGGCCAGTGAGCTACAATCCCGGCCTATCGTGAAAACGCTTCACCTAGGTCCTGCAAGTCCTCTACCACCACTGTCAACACTACCACCAACTACCGAAGTGCTTGGGGTAGAACCCAGGGCCTCTTACACATTAGGCAAATGTTCTACCATGGACCACACCCCAGATCACCACTACCTTTGAAAACTCCAACCTGTTCCTCAAGACTGGTTCTTCCACTACTTCCTCCCAAGACCTTTGCTGGGCACTCTGAAGCTACAGATGTGGGGTTAATATATTTGTTGAGTTTTCATCTCTAACAGTCTCTGAACTACTTCAGAAGATGGTCTCAGTTCCATCTACTGCTCCAACCCTCAGTGGCCTCCCCTGAACTCCGTGTATCAAAGCAAAGGAAGCGAGGCTGAGGTAAGAGACTGAGGGGCTGTTTCGTGTTGAGGGGCTAGAGACAACATGTCTCAGGAAGGTGCCATTTAGCAGGGACAACAAGAAGAGTCAGACAGGCACAGATTTGAGGGGCACCGTGCCAAGCAGAGGGTACAGTGTGTACAAAGGCTCGAGCAGAGGCTTTGGTGCATTGGAGAGATAGGGCACACGAGGTACCAGCACCATGCAAGCAGGGTCAGGGATTCTGAAAATGGAAACGTTACTTGAGAAGCAGGGGGTGATCCAGGACATCTCCACCCTGAATGTTGCTGATTCAAATTCTCTTAGGTCCTATGCGGTCCCAGCTCATTGCCTGACTTTACCTCCTTCTAGGACCTTGCACTGTCAGGATCCTCCAGGTCCTGGCCTGGCCTCTACGAGCTCCTACTCTGCTGGCCTTCCTGAGAGCTCTCCCTGCTGTTTGACAACCAGTGTCCCTGTGTGTGGGAGATGGGAAATGCCAAAAGTCTGTCGGAAGACTGTGGCAGAGGGAGCCCTCCCTGAACCAAGTGTATTATGTGCTCTCTGGAGAGACCTCAGGTAGCTCCACCGATCACTGTAACATCCGTTACCTTCCAGGCGGGTGTTGGGCTGAACAATAAGCTTCCGGGATTCCTTGCGCAGCAGTACTGTATCCCTTAGGGTGAGGAAGCACTCCGGGGGTGCGTCGGTGACCGCTGCATAGCCCTCGTACAGGGCCCGCCCTGCAACCACATCCCCTGTGGACTTCAGCACCTGTAGGGAGGAGGGATAAAGTGCCTTCGATGGGCACTCACCTCACAGCCACAGGACTCTGCCAGCAGCCATGGCCAGTCGGACCTAGCCCTGGACAGGGATCTGTTGTGGTTTGTCTGTTATAAAATTTCAGAGCTAGGCTGGGCGGTGGTGGCACACACCTGTAATTCCAGCACTCTGGGAGGCAGAGGCAGGCAGATTTCTGAGTTCGAGGCCAGCCTGGTCTACAGAGTGAGTTCCAGGACAGCCAGGGCTACATAGAGAAATCCTGTCTCGAAAAAAGCAAACAAAACAAAACAAAAGAACAAATTTCAGAGCTACAAACCTAATGGCTAAGACGTACCCATATCAAATATGGTGGCACCTATAATCCCAGCACTTGGAAGGCAGAGACAGAAAGATCAATAGTTCAGGGCTATCCTTCGCAACATAGGGAGTACAACCTGAGCTATACATCCTAACATCCTAGGTGGCTAATTTTTTTTTTTTAAAGACATGTAGACCAGTTGGGCCTTGAATTCACGCAAGACTTGCTTGCCTCTGCCTCTTGAGTGCATATTAAAGGTATGCGGCAGAATGTCTGACAGCTAAATTTTTTCAAAAAGCTAGTGTATATTAAGAAGTTAGGCTTTGGGGTTAAGAGATGGCTCAGTGGGTAAGAACCAGAAGCATGAGTTCAAGTCCTGAGCACCCATGTTAAAAGCTAGGCCCTGACATATGGGCTGTGATCCCAGTGCTGAGGGGGCAGGTACAGCCAGTCTTGCTTCAGGATCAGTGAAAGACCCTGTTTCAAGGGAGCACAGCAGAGAGTAATGGAACAGGACACACATGTGCATATGTCACACATACATTACACACACACACACACACACACATACACACACACAATTTAAATGAAAAATGGAAGAGGTGGGGCTTTTAAAAGCACCCAGGCTCCTCCGCTGTAAATAGGATTAAGACCCCCGTAGAGACAGCTATGGAAGCGTCACCTTTCCCTTCCACCAACTCTTATGTTGTCTCCCCTCATAGAGTCTATTATCTCCCTCTGCTATGTGGACTCTGGAGTTCATCTCTCTCACTTCTTAGTAATATGTAATCTCTTCATACATGATCATCTCACCAACAAGCCAGACCTGGGGAGCTCAAACTGGAGAGTTAGCAACATGGACACCAAAGGAGCCAGTAGCATCAGAAGTGATTCAGGCAGAACAGACTACTGGGAATGGGATCCGGTACCCTCAATGGATCCTAAAACCTGAATGTCTACATCTCTAATCCAAATCGGTGTGCTATATGCGTCTTCTGGTATAGCATATTTTATATTGCACTTGATTTATTACACAAAATGTTATGTATATGTGTCTGATGTATGTGCACATGTGTGTTTGGTGTCTGCATAGGAAACCAGAGAAAGCCATTAGCTCCTATTCTATCATCCTCCAGCGTACTCCCTTAAACGCAGTTCTCACAAATCTGGAGTCAGAAAGCTCCAGCGATCCTCCTACCTCAGTGGTGCTGCAGCTGCAGGGTATGCAACCAGGCCTGGCTTTCTTACATAAGACTGGGGATTTGAACTCAGGTCCTTCTGTTTATGTGGCAAGCATTATTACCCACTGAGACATCTCTTCAGCCCTACATTTTTTTTTTTTGAGACAGAGCCTACCTAGGTTAACCTCAAACTCCTTATGTAGTGAAGGATGACCCTAAACTCCTAATCCTCCAGCCTCCACTCCTAAGCGCTGGGGTCACAGGCATGAGCTAACACTTTCGGACCCAGGGCTCCATGTACACTATACAAGCACTCTACCCACTGGCTGATAGCTCAGGCCCTTAGATTATTTATAATTTCCAATGTAATGCTATGTAATTAGTTCTTAATCCATACTATTTAAGGAATGATGACAAAAAAATTGTGGATGTCCAGTACATGCAAAATGACTCTCCTCTGTGTGTGTGTGTGTGTGTGTGTATGCATGTGCATGTGTATGTGAGTGTGGGTGTGTACAGTTGGTTGAATTTTATGGATGTGGAATTGGGGGCTCCAGAAAGAGGACCATAGGAATAACAGGAGTCAGGGAGCCCTGAGCAAAGTGAGGAACCTGCACCATGTCTGAATGTGGGGCTGCCACAGTTCCAGCCAGTCAGTCACATACGAATTGAGCCCACTGTTGCTGGACCTTCCAAGAAGCCAATTTTGCTAACATCAGAAAGACAAAAAAAAAAAAAAAAAAAAACCAACATGGCTGATACAATAAACAGCTACATCAAGGATGATGTCATCTTCTGTGTCTATAACATACTGCTGAGGAGACTGAATATGATGAGGTAAGACTGCCCTGTACAAGGACCAAACTGGGCCACTCACGGTGAGCATGCCTTTATCCCAGCACTAGGGAGACAGAAGCAGCTCAGTCTCTGTGAGTTTGAGGCCATCCTGGTCTACACAGAGAGCTGCAAGGCAGCCAGGGCTATGCAGTGAGACTCTGCTCAAGGGGCTGATTCAATACTGCCTAGGAGCTGATAGATTTGACTCCTATTCCTAATGCTCTGACAACAGCATTTGCCATTTGCAGCAAAAATCACATAGAACTGTTGCAAAGATGGCAGAGTGAGCATCCAGAAGCTGCCAGGGCAGCGTGTTTGCCTCCAATTCATACACAGTCGGACTACTAGGGACTACCGGAGCCCACCCAGGTCTGTCTCATCGGCTTTGCCCACAGTGCCCCTTCCTATCTTGGAATCCACCAAGGACCCTGCGGTTCTTATCTAGTGCCTTTCATCCTAATTCACGTTTTTGGTAGTCCAGGGATGAAACCCAGGGTCTTAGATGTATTAAATCATACTCTACCCCCAGCCCCTAATTTAATTTTATTTAACTTTACTAACAAGTGTTTTAGTTGGGTGTAGCAGAACACACCTACAATCTTGGCAGTTGGCAGGTAGAGGCAGAAGCAGGAGGGCACGAGTGAAGGTTAGCCTGGTCCAACATAGTGAGGTCTGGGCCATCCTGGGATACATGTAAGACTGTCTCAAAATATTAAAAAAAATTCTTAAAAAGAACAAATTAACAAAAATGACCTCAGTGAACACAGGAGCAAGGAAGAAATTGAGGGGAGAGGCGTGGGCAGAGTGGACCCCCAGTCTTGCGCATCACCACACGCAGCAGCGTCACTGCCACACAGCTCTTGTCATGGTCTAAAGGTGTCCTGTTTGCTTTCTTTATCTGTTCGCTGTCTGCATTCCTTCATGTCCATGTGAGAAACTGCTCATAGCTTATTCTGCCACTAAAAAGACTTGCTGGATGAAGGAACCGTTCAGGAGGTTAAGAGGTACTCACAGGTGGGAGAGAGGGACAGAGAAGAGGCTGGTGGCAGCCAAGATGAGAGACCTTCACTTACCTGGAGTTTCCGCAGGAACCGCTCCAGGGCAGGTCTGCCCACTGAGCGGATCTTGCTGCGGTCCAGGTGGACCCGGGCATCTGGGCGCCCATCAGAGCCTGTGGTAGGAGTGACGGTAACGAGTCCTTCACCAGCTTCCAGCAAAACCCTCAAGATCACAAATCGGGCCTGCATGTGGGCCTGCCAAGGGAAAGAGGCTGTGTGGAGCAGATACTGAATGCTTACTGCACAGTCTGCACATGAGTTCAGCATGCTAATCACCAGCTGACGTCATCCATTTATTCCCTCTTACCCTGAGGGTGGGGGGAAGGGGTGGGGGCGGGGGTGAGGGGGTCCACTCAGCCCACACCTCTCCCCTTCACTTCTTCCTTTCTCCTGTGAGGCGGGCTGTGTGGGCAGAACCTGGTGCCCTATTCCCCTCATAATCCGCCATGCCTCTCAGTGCTCCAGACAGCAGCTACGCATGGGGTCCCCTCACTGAAGACCTGGAGGACTCGCTCTCCCAGTCTTTTCTGTGCCCAACAATGGAACCAGGCAGGCTCCATTACCCCACTCTCACATATGGCAAAACATGGAGGTCCAGAGGATTGAAGTGCCTGGTTCAGTATCACCCAGCTGCCAAGGGAGGCAGGAGTCAAACCTCAGTCCAGACTCTAAAATGTGTATTTTCTTTTATGTGTGTATGTGTGTGCACACACATCATTTTCTTTCTAAGATTTTAAAAAATATATTACAGTTTTATTTTATATGTATGGGTGTTTGGCTTATATGTATGTGCACCACATGTGTGCAGTGTCTGTGGAATCCAGAAGAAGGTATTGGATTCCTCGGAACTGGAGACAATTTTCTTAGCTTTCATCTGGGTGCTGGAATTGAACCCAGGTCCTCTGGAAGAGCAGCAGTGCTCATAACTACGGAGCCCTCTCTCCAGCCCTCTCTTTTGAGATGGGATCTTGCTATGTCGCTCGGGCTTCTCGGCTTCTTCTGGACTCAGGTAAACCCCGTTTTAGCTCTCTAGTGGCTGCAAGGCTTTATAGTGTGCCCCTCTTGATGACATATACTGACTCCTCAAAATGTATTTATCTGATTTTGTTAAAAAATAAAAATAAAAAATCCAGCAAAGTGGATTGACGAGTAAAGCATTTGCCATGCAAATCTCACAACGGAGTTTGATTCCCAGGACTCAAAATGGAAGGAGACAGCTAGCTCTCCAAAACTGGGCACACACACATGCACACACATAAGTTTAAAAAAAATTAAATCACTGTTGGTTAACACGGTTTCAAACTATATGTTGGCCAGGTATGGTAGTGTACATCTTTAATCTCAGTACTCAAGAGACAGAGGCAGAGGGATCTCTGTGAGTTAAAGGCCAGCCTGATCTACAGAGTGGATTCTAGAACAGCCAGGGTTACACAGAGAAACCCTGTCTGGAAAAGCACAAAACAAGACAACAACAAAAAACTGTGACTGAGTGGCTGAGCCCAGTGGCTAAGAAGGAAGACTACATGAATTTGAATCCTGTCTCTCTTCTTCCAGTAGAAATGTGCATAGCTTTCCTCACAGTACAGTCTGGGGTTAGAATAAGTTTGTCTGCCTTAGGGGGTGCACTTGTGCCATCCTTGCACCCAGAATCCTCACCTGTCGCCAGTTGGCTGCCTCTGGGGTATAGAACTCCAAAGCCAACAGCCCAGCGCGAACCATGTTGAGCCAGTTCACGTAGATTACGTCTTCTGCATCAGCTCCCTCAAAGCCAAAGATCCTGGTGGAGTGGAGACAGGAAGCATCAGATTCCCCCCGTGCTCCAGTAGCAGCCCAGCATGGGGACTCAGCCCACCGCCCCTCCAGCCCACTGTTCCTACTCCAGCACTTGGGGGTTGAGACAGAGGTAGAGGCCCACACTCTCGGCCCGGCACTCTTCGTAGCTGGAGGCAATGGTGCTGAATTTGCTATCCCATGTCTCTCCACTCCGGTACCAGCTCTGGATCTAGAAGGATGACACAGGACCCAAGAAATCAGGGCCTGCCTGTGTCCCCCGTCCCAGTCACCTGGCTCCACAGAGGCTCTCTTACCTGCTCCCCAGTCTCTGGGTTGATCACAGTCTCCTGGTCAAAGTTGAAAGCACCTTTCTCATCCTGTAGAAGAAAGGTGGTGGATGTGGGTGGGCTAGGGGACAGTGTCCCCGGGCAGAATCAGAGTGGCTCAGAGAGATGAGGAAGGGGAAGTTCTGAGGCAACCCTCCGAGCTCTAGTATGCCAACTACTCCCTCAGATCCCTCAGCAGACAGGAACCACCATGCACTTCACTGCACGAACTGGGGTCCAGACAAGGGAGGGACCACCTGAAATTGTATGGGAACTCGCTCTCCAGAGCTGTGAAGAGACACCCAATATGTGGGCCAAAGAGCATGGCTGCCTCGCCCCATGTGCTTCTGGTGCTACCACTCATGTTGCCAACATGGCCCTGCCCACCATGCCAAGCGTCTTCCTGGGGAAGACTCTATCACCAACACAAATCACCGGTGAGAAAACAGAGGCTCTGAGACCGAGAGCCCCAGACTGGAGTCAGCCCAAGTCACCTCTGTGCCTCCCAGACACTAACACGTTTACTAAAACCCCACTGTGCCAGGGCTTATACTTCACCTCCCCTTCTGTTCTTCACAGGAGTTCATATGATCATGTCAGGAACCCCACTGTACAGATGGATCCACTGGGGCCCCCGCCAGAAGAAAAGACGTAATTAAAGTCATGGCCTGAATAAAAAGCTAGATGAGACAGCGTGCTGGGGGCGGCCCCTTCCGCTGCTCTCTGGATTCTCTGGCCTTACCAGATGTAGCTCTGTCCCTCCCTCATCTAGGGAGGCAGCCCCAGCAGTGAGAGCAAACCCAGCCCAGAACCCCCTTCACACTGACGGACCTTACTCTCCCATGGATAGTTCAGCTATGTGGCCCCACGCGGCGAGCCTTCAAGTCTCCTTAGCATGCTGTAAAGATGTCGGCCTTACAATGTTACCCAAGTACAAGCCAAGGGTTTCAGGCACTGTGGCCAATGCGGAAGAAGTGCTCTGGGGAGATAGTCCCTTAAGCACAAAAGACTTGAATTGACCTCCCTGCAAAATGCCCCAGGAACCCAGAGAAATGAATGGGTAACAGGGCTCTCCACGATAGCTCAACTGGTGGCTGCTGACCGAGAGGGAATGCTCAGCTCAGGCCAGGGAAGCTCCCCTTAAAAGCATGACTCAGGGAGGGGCCAGTTTCTGCCACTGCCTGTGCCAAGGCTGCAGGCACTGTCTGTCTCTGCACCTTGAGCCTGTATTTTTCCAGACACTTAGGGGAGCCATGGCTCCCTAGAAATGAACAGCTCCACCTATGGGTGGGACGGGTCAGGTGGTCCCTGCTGGTCCTCCTCACCTGTACAAAGAGCTTGCCGCTGCCGTGGCCCAAGAGCTCGTGTAACCCCACCTGCACATCAAAGGACGGCCCCTTCCAGCGGATGTACAGGTCCTGTCAAGACAAACAAGGACCCCACTGACCGCCGCCATCTCACTGTGGGCACTGCATGCCAGTCCTCCCAGCAAGGCCCATGTGGGGAATGTGCTTTCAGGAAGTCAAGCTTATTCCAGTCCACACGTGTGGAGCAACAAATCTCACCCCCACAATGACTCAGCAGGAAGGGCCAGCATAATGACCCTCCACTATGCACCCCGTGAGGAAATGGGAACTTTCCAGGGACAAAGGGTCGGCCCCATGGCAGGAAAGGTGGCTAAGCCAGAACCAAAGCTGGACTCTGATTTCACCACAGTACTGCTCCATACGCCTTCCCAGACTAGTATAACCCTAGCCCCAAGGCTCAGATAGCCAATGCCCACCTTGTCTTCTTCCTCCAAGAACGTGAGTTTCTCCCGCTTTGTGGCATAGGCCACAGCCAGCACATTTCCCAGAGACACATTCTTGAAGCCTTCTGTCTGTCTCAGGTCATCATCTAGAAAACAGGGATGAGAGCTGACAGAGGGAAGGGCAGAGGTCAAGAGGCACTGATAGAAGGATGAGGGGCAAAGGTCAGTTTGTGGCCAAAGGGGGAGGAGTCTAAGTGGTGTGGGGGGAGGGCACTCACAGTTGGGGATGTTGATGCCTGCAGGGATGCCAGAGCCAGCAAAGGTGAGGACGTCCAGGGAAGTGAAGTCAGGGGTGAGGAACTTGTCCTTCTCAAAGGCAGGAGGCCAGGGCAGCTCCTTCAGCAGCTGCTCAGCACTTGCGACCAGCCGCTCGAACTTGGCACTCATGGCTTTGTTTACCATGGCCACGAAGCCTATGGGGAGGTGGGGCTGTGGTCTGGCAGCATCCTGGGATGCCATCCACCCTTCCAAGTTCCCCACGCATATTTACACTGAGCACAGCCTATGCTGGCTGCTGGGGACCGCAAGCCCCAAGCCCCAGGCCCCAGGCAGGAAAACAACAGGCAGAATTCCTTCATGTTCCTGTGACCTCATGTCTGAGCCCCTATGTAGTGCTGGCACTTTCCTTCCTCCTGCCAGGCTAATCTCTGGATTTAGCAACTTGTTGTCCAGCCCCTCTATCCAGAATGGGGAGAACAAGCGTAGGCAGAGACCAGTCTGAAGCCTCCGGCAATGACATGCCTGCGGGATGATGACTGAGGCAGTCTGCTGCCGCTAGGGACGAAAGCTACCACACCAGTCTCACCGGCGTGGCAGATCCACTCCTATCTGCTGAGCATATCACTGCACATGGGACTCTGTGATGCTCAGGCGTCTGACCACTTGGCTTATGGTTACAGATGGATGATGGGCAAATCCAAGTGAAGAAATCATGTTTGCCTGTCTCCCGAGAGCCTTGTCAGGTCAGCCACAAAGGGCCTAACAGCCAAATGGCTCAAAGTCAGGGTAACCTGGGCTCAGCCTCCACTAAGGAAAATCTTTTAACTTTGTACTACAGTGCCCGGGGCATTGTAAATGAACTGTCCCAGGCTTCTGTTATTACTTCTAGGAGGAAGGGCAGAACCGTCAAGGAAGAATGGGCAAGTGAACTTGGACCTGTGCAAAGGGATTTTCACCCACCCTCCCCACTCCACAAGAAGTTACCTTCAAACTCTCCTCGGGAGCCAAAGGGGTCACGGTAGCTCTCAATGAAGCCAATGTAACTAGAGGAGAAAAGAGGAGATGAAGGTGACCTGGCAGAAGGCATGGGGGTGAAGGGGAGCAGAGGCTGGCACCTCACCTCTCTACAATGGGGCCTTTGTCCTGAATCCAGAAGCGGGAGCCCCTCTTATGGGCCTCAATGGAGCCCTGGGTGAAGCTCTCCACATACTGGGCCAGCATTTGCTCCTGGTGGCTATTGGCTGCATAAGCCTAGAGGTGAAAAGGGCTTTGGTCAGCCGTGGACCATCCACCTTTGGTGCCCAGAGGGTTTGGAGTGGCCCCTCAGTCTCCAGCCGGCCCTACCTTAGCTTTCTCCAAGTGCTCTACCACCTTCTGGAGGATGGGGGCATAGTCCCCCCGCGTGACCTGGAAATGGTTCCCCTGGAACTCATATCTCTTCAGCTTGGAAGTCAACTCAGAGTCGAGAGCAGGGTCTAAGGAATGAGGCAACACTCAGGGAAAAGGCCAGGATGGGGACAGGGCACCTCAGCAGGCTTCTCACTCTGGCCCACTAAGAACTTTAATGGCTCCCCATTGCCAACAGAAATTAGGATAAATTCTCTTTATCTAAATTCCAACATGCATATGTTACAGGCTAGGGATGTGGCTCGATGGACAGGGCGCTCGCCTACCATGCACAAAGGCCCAGGATTTGATACTTAGCACTGCATAAACCAGGTGTGATGGTGCACACCTGTAATCTTGTGCTTGGGGTGGAGACAGGATTACACTGAGTTTGAGGCCAGCCTGAGCTAGAGTAAGACCTTGTCTCAAAACACACAGGAGCTGGAGCTATGGCTCCGAGGGCACAGGTTCTGACCATAAAGCCTTATAGCCTGCGTGTAGTCCCTAGGTCCTCCACAGGGTGAAAGGAGAGAGAGAGAGAGACAGAGAGAGAGAGAGAGAGAGAGAGAGAGAGAGAGAGAGAGAGAGAGAGAGAGTGTCTGAGCCTGCACACCGTACCACCATTGGTTAAGAGGTAGATTAGGGAGAGAAGGAGTTCAAGGTCATCTCAGATACATACTCAAGACTATCTCAGATCCATACACAGTGAGTTTAGGGTGGCCCCGGAGATTGCAGAAGATGCTATCTCAAAAAACCAAAAAATAACCTCCACAGAAACCCAATACTCCAGCAGGTAGCATTGTATGCCTTTAATCCCAGCACAACAACAAAAGCCCAATACTACACACATACACACACACACCAAGAGTCCCATTGGGCAGATTTCTGAATCCAAGGCCAGCCCATCCTACAGAGCTCTAGGACAGCCAGGGCCATATAGAGAAACTATGTCTTGGGGGATGGGAGTGGGGAACACATTTTGTTCTTGTGAAAGACCCAGGTTCAGTTCCCAGTACCCACATCTGGTGTCTCAGCCATCTGTAACTCCAGTCCCACAGGAACTGACACCCTCTCCTTGCCTCAAGCACCTTCAAATATACTATACACATAAAAACAAATCTTGAAAAAGAAAAAAGAGGAAGAAATCAATCTTTGAAAGAAACAAAAGAATAAAAAAAGAGTCACATCTCAAAAACTATGAGAGCTGAGTGTAACTGGGGAACAGAAGCGGGTGACTCCTGATTGTGAGAGACAAGGAAGGGACCACTAACCAAGGACGACAGACACTGAGGGAGTCTTCTAGAAGCTTGATCCAGTGCCGTGAGCACTCGAGGTCACTGTTCTACCTTTGATTCACATTCCCAGCCCCAAAGCCACTCCTGGCCACTCTCTTACCCTGCAGTCTGTGCTGCGAGCATGGAATCTATTTCAGCCTCCACTGTAACATGATCCCCTTCTGTTTCCTGGACTGGTGAACCTTTTCTTTCTTTCTTTTTTAAAGAGTTGTTTTTATTTTGTGTATATGTATGAATGTGTGCATACGTATGGATGTATCTGTGTATGTATGTGTATCTATATACACGTGTGTATGTGTGTGTACATATGTGCATCACACTCACGCCTGGTACCTAGGATGCTGGTAACTTAACCCAGGTCCTCTAGAAGAACAGCAGCGCTCTTAACTGCAGAACCATCTTTAGTTAATGTGTTCCTTTTTTGTCAAAACAGACTTTGTGCTGTCCCCTAAGTTTTGCTATCACCCTGTTGCAGCTCATACTGTCCCTCTGTCTGGAGTGCATATGGCATGTTCATCCGCTACATGCCCCACGTTTCCACATTTCCACCTGAGTATTAGCAAGCACTGGGCACTGACTGGGAAAGACTCTGACAGAAACACACAGCCCGTTCTAGCAGAGAGCTTGTCATCAAGACACAGCCCAACCAGGGCACTAGTGGGCGTGCTGGAAGGATCCCTGAAAAGGAGCCACCCACATCCAGCTGTGGAATGGAGAGGAACTGGCTGGGTAGACAAGATGGGCTCAAGGCTGTTCTGGGCAGGAAGTAGGCAACATCCTGTAAAAAGACTTAGTGACAAGACGTAGCAATCAGAAGCCTTAGAGTGTGGCTAGATCAGGGAGCGGGAGGTGTGGAGCGGGAGATGTGGACTGACTAGGGATGTGGATGGGTGAAAACGAGTGAGCAGAGGGTGACACAGAGGCCTAAATATATTCGCTATCCTTGCTTTCTAACAGGTCACTGCTGCCACTGTGTCTGAGTGAGTGAGGACAGGCCAAATGCGCTCTGGGGTGGGCTTGAAACCAGGTAGAGCCAATCAGACAGCCATGACCACCCCCAAGTGTTGGCTCACATTAGTAAAGGACTCCGGAGAGTCGAGAGCCACTCTTTTGCTGTATGAAGAAAGAACTGACACCAAAGAACTCTTTCTGCTGGAACAACTGGCCTGCTGGCCTGAGCCTCCTGGGTCATTAGGTGGCTGACGTTGGACATTAGGGCCTGAGCGCACCTGTGTTGAGTACTGAAGCCAGTCGCACCTCGTAGTGGGACTTCCCTTCCTGGCCGGCCACCTTGAAGAGCCGCGTGTTGTACGCACTGAGGTTCTGGGAAAAGAAACAGAAAACGGTGAGATCTAGGAGACTGAGGAGAGTGGAGTGGCCATCCCAGGACAGTGAGGAGAAGTCGGCTAGGGCCTGAGGAACCTTCCCAAGCCCACAGGGGAGGGCAAGGGATAACTGTCTGTAGTGCTAGTGAACGCCTTTAATCCCAGCACTCAGGAGGCAGAGGCAGGCAGATTTCTGATCTATATAGTGAGACTTTGTCTCAAAAAGAATAAAATAATATAATACACTGGGGCTGAGAGGTGGCCCAGCAGTTAAGAGCGCTTACTGCACTGCTCTTGCAGAGGACCCAGCTTTGGTTCTCAGCACGTAAACAGGGGCTCACAACTGTCTCTAACTCCAGTCTCAGGTTAGCCATGGGCTCCTACGTACACGGGTACACATTATATACTTTAGGTGCGCGCGCATGTGCGCGCGCGCACGCGCACACACACACACACATACACACTAAAATAAACAGACTTTCTAATTTAAAAATACATATCTATGGGAGGGGGTGGCACACACCTTTAATCCCAGTACTTGGGAGGCAGAGGCAGGCAGATTTCTGAGTTCGAGGACAGCCTGGTCTACAGAGTGAGTTCCAGGACAGCCAGGGCTACACAGAGAAACCCTGTCTTGAAAAAAAAACAAACAACAACAACAACAACAACAAAAAACATATCTGGGGCCCACACATGTGCCACGGTGCTTGTGTGGAGGCCTCAATAGTTTCAAGAGTCAGTTCTCTTTCCATCAAGGAGGTCCTGGAATATCAAATTCATGTCCTTGGGCTTACTGGCAAGTACCCTTTGCCCACTGAGCCAGTCAATAGCCCCATGAGCACTAATTTTCTTTCTTTCTTTCTTTTTAGTTTTTCCAGGCAGGGTTTCCCTGTGTAGCCCTGGCTGTCCTGCAGACACTCTGCAGACCAGACTGGCCTTGATCTCAGAAATCCACTTGCCTCTGCCTCCCAAGTGTTGGGATTAAAGGTGTGCACCACCACTGCCCGGCCAGCACTAATTTTCACAAGCTTGACTGTGTGAGGCCTAGAACCACCTCAGTTAGCCCTTAGTTGTGTGAGATGGACTTGGGAGACAGCCACAGAGCTGCCATGTGGCTGAGGAGCACGGACACGGTAGATGCACCCTGGCACGCGTGTGACATCCCTCTTTCTGACTGGCGCAGGCTTACCTCTCACACACTTAAGTCTTCTCCTTCTCAAGGACCTAAGGTGCCCATATGTCTGTGAGTTCAAGCTGGGACCCAAGAGCAGGTGGCTGTGGAGAAGGGGCGGGGTCAGGAAGCCCCATCAAACTAGCATCCCAAATTGCCAATTCCCAAACCTGAGAGTCCAGAAAGTCCTGGGCCAGCTTAGCGTCCTCCATGGTACAATCTCCAGAGAAATAGGTAGTGACTCCCTGTTGGGGAAGAGACAGAGAGAGAAAAGGTGTATGGAGAGACACGAGCCTGGAGTACTGAGGGCGCAGAGCAGACCCTATGAGGCAGCTGACGGCTTCCTGCCTAGGCTCTGTGTGTCCTCCCAGCACCTCCACCCTGTCCCATCTATTTCTAGGGGGAAAGGTTGTTTTCGGTATTTTCTTCTTTGAGTCCCACACTGGCCTCAGACTCACACCGTCCTGGGGGCTACGATGACAGGACATGACAGGTGTGTGCCACCCTGCTGGACCAGTCCCTCTTCCACCCATCCTCTCTAGCTGGCCCACCCCTAAGGCTTGCCATGGCGTCTTTCCACACACCCCAAGCAAGCCCTAGAGGCAGGGACGCTTGGTCCCCCGCACCATTCTCTCCTAGACTCCCTTCTCCTCCCAGATCATGTCACCTTCCCTGTTTATGCACCCACATCCTGCCAGGACAGACCTGGAAGAACATTCTAGAAACATTCCGTGCAGTTCTCTGTGGTGCCAAGTGGCTTTAGCTCGATAGTAGGGGTAAGAGCCTCCTGTCTTCCACCATTAGCTGCCCTTCCACGTATACCAAGCAGCCGCAAGGATGCCTCCACTTTACCAAGTTCTTGGAGGGTGGGGCTCACCTCCTTCCCCAGTCCAAGATGTCGAAGCCTTGGTTCCAGGGAGAACATAAGCTCCCCACAGGTCTGCCAGAGCTCCCTGACTTCTTCTGGCTGCTGTTGGGCAGCCTTACTCCCCAGGATCACACGTTCCAGCTTTTCCTGCAAGGAGAAAGGACGTTATTGGTTTAGCCAAATGTCCTTCAGACTCCCAGAGCTTCCCTCTTCTTGAACCTAAGACCTCATAGTATAGCCTAGCAGCAGCAGCAGCAGCAGCAGTAGCAGCAGCAGCAGCAGCAGCAAGCCCCGAGAAAAGCTGACCCTCAGGCTGCCACACAACTACTCAGACATTGCATTCAACACTACCAGGCCACTAGTACAGGTATCTGAGGAAGCACAGTGCGTGGACTCCGCCTACTCCCAATGACGAGCAGCAGGCGTCTAACAGTTCACATCCGCACAACCTACACTTGCTTGACTCTCAGATGGGCTGTCTGAAAGGATCATGCTTTTCCTTTACATGTTTATCTGCAGTATCTGGGGATGCCACGTGACACCACAGTCCCAGTCTCCCAGTGACAGGGTTATGGATCATTCTGCACCTTTGACTCCAACAAGAATCCCTTCTTTATTCTCTAACCACAGCCCACTGCTGCCTCCTTGACACCCTCCCCAGCTCACCTTGGGCAGGTTAGGAACAAACTTGGTGTCACCAAAGGACTTGTAGTTGCCCATGTTGGAGTAGACCCCTGCAGCGTAGACCAGGAATGCCTGGGAATAGAGACAACACGGTAAGAAACAGGAGACTACACCCTTCCCCTTTCAGGAAAAGGTGGCCCTTTTTTTCCGCCAGGTCACACCAGTGTGGGAGAGGCTAAGAAATCACAGGGCAGAACCCTGATTCTAAGAGGCCTCAATTTGGCCGAATTTGTTGTCACAGACGAATTTTTATCCCCACCCTACTGGGTAGCAAAACTGGTTTTAGTAGCTACCAAACACACCTAGGCTGGTGATAGCAAGAGGCTGCCTCCCACAGCTCTAAGGGTAGGCATGGAAGCTGGGTAGGGCGGTCAGAGAATCACCTTCTCTTGCTATTAATAGACAAGCTGCCCGGTACCGCCAGGTCGAGATGCTCTGTTATGGGAATGGCTTGAGAAAACGGAGAGATGAAGATCACATCTCAAGACAGCGTCCAACAGCTGCGGCTAACGGCACCTGAAGCCTCCTCTAGCCCTGCACATCGCAATCATGTGAGCCAGTAATTCTCTGAAAGGCCTCACGGTGTATTACTAGCTGTTCAGGAATGCACTATGTGGACTGGCTTGTAACTCAGAGAGATTTGCCTCATCTGCCTCCCAAGTGGTCCATCACAGGCTTATGTCACCACACGAGGCTCATAATTCTCTTTAAGCCACTTTGGATTGGGTCTCTGCTACTTACCAACAAAGGCATCCCACTGAAAATAGTTAACACTTGGGTAGTACTTCCTACTTACAGGCACTATCACAGAGATTTGCTCTTTTTAACAGTACACCAAGGACTGTTTGAGACAGAATGCAATAAGCAAAAATTCCAAAGATATAGAAGAAATAGTGACCTTGGCTCAGAAATAAACAATCTGATCAATTTCTTCCCCTTATAGAAAACCAGGTCACATTCTCATACACTCCTTGTGGGACTGTAACGTGTTGAACCATTTTTAATAAAAGGGTCTCACTATATAGGCCTGGCTGGTCTCAAACTATGTAGATCAGTCTGGCCTTGAACCCACAGCAATCCTCCTACCCTTGACTCCAGAGTGTTAAAATTAAATGTGTGTACCACCACGTGTGGCCTTAGAAGATAATTTGACAGAATCAGATCATTATAAATGTTCAGAGCCTTTAACCCAGCATTTCTATTTCTACAAACAGTTCCCACTTATGTACTTATACAAGAATGAGCACTGCGGCACGTTTGCAAGAAAAACTAGAAACCATTTATAATGTCCAGCATTAAAAAAAAAAAAAAGAGGCAGAGGCAAGTAAATTTCTGTGAGTTTGAAGCCATCCTGGTCTATTGAGCAAATTCTAGAACCACCAGGGAGAGACCCTGTCTTGAAAAACCAAAAACAAGCCAGGTGGTGGTGGTGCACGCGTTTAATCCCAGCACTTGGAAGGCAGAGGCAGGCGGATTTCTGAGTTCAAGGCCAGCCTGGTCTACAGAGTGAGTACCAGGACAGCCAGGGCTACACAGAGAAACCCTGTCTCGAGAGAAAAGAAAAAAGAGAGAGAAAGATTTTTTTAATTTGGTTTTTTTCGAGACAGGGTTTCTCTGTATATCTCTGGTTGTCTGGCCTCGAACTCAGAAATCCGCCTGCCTCTGCCTCCCAGAGTGCTGGGATTACAGGCGTGCGCCACCACTGCCCAGCTAAAAAAAAGAGAGAGAAAAAAGAAAAAAACAAAACAAACAAACAAAACCCAAATACTACTTTGATTACAATGTACACTGACTTAGAGTGATTCACAGCCAATAAATGAAATGAATATTGCTCAGGATATATACTCAAAGGAAATTCTCCAAGACTGAGATCTGCAAAATGAGCAGCATATAGAACTGACTGCTCTTCCAGAGGTCCCGAGTTCAAATCCCAGCAACTGCATGGTGGCTCACAGACATCTGTAATGGAATTGGATGCCCTCTTCTGGTGTGTCTGAAGACAGCTACATTGTACTTAGGTACCTCTGAAGAGATTGCACCCAGGTCCCTACCCAGGCTGCATTCCTCTGTCCTTCAGTATCAGGTGTATAATCATGGCAGACTGCCAAGAACTATGGTACCTAGGCTGGCCTCAAACTCACAGCAATCTTTCTGCCTCAGCCTCTCAAGCGCTGGAATTCAAGGTGTGTGCCACCATGCCTGGCTTGCTTCCCTGTATCTTGAAGCAGGCACTGTTCTAAGTAGACCACCACTATACTAAGGGCAGACCATGAGCACATTCTACAGATAACAAGCCTGAAGCTACAGGGGTGTGTGTGTGTGTGTGTGTGTGTGTGTGTTTGAGATAGCACTCTTTAGTCTAATCCTCTACCTAGTTGGAGAGAGAGATCTATGGCCCTAGATTCTGGTCCTTCATACTCTTCTAGAAGCCCCTCAGGAAACCAGGCTGGCCTGTGAGAGCTGACCTGATACTCTTCTTCAGTAAGGCCCTCAGCCAGGGCATGTTGGCGCAGCTGGTCAGGGTCCTGGGCACGGAAGAGGCGGCTAAGCAGGGCATAGATGTAGGGGGCTTCAGGGGATGTCTGGAGCAGCACAGCCAGGCCTCCATACCAAGCGGCTCTGGACAGGTGGTGGGCATAGAGGCGCTCTGTGGGTGACAGCAGGCGGAATGCCTCACGGCAGTCCAGGCTCGACACACCGATGTCATTGGGCAGGATGTACTGGGTATCCGCCATGAGCCCTGAAAGAACACATCACAGTCATCTCAGAGAACACAGCATCTTCACATCTGCTCTGAAATCTCAGGAGCTAACTAATTTCTTCCACCCAAAAGCCCAGGGGGGGAATAGTCCAGTTGCACCCATTCACCTGAAATGCTGAAATTCAAAGACTCAAATACCTAGTGGGGCAGCGTTGGCTTGTGGCCTCTCAGACTTAAAGTCTGAATCCAACTACTTCATATTTCAGATGGGGAAACTGAGGCTCAAAGATGCCAAACATATGAAGAAAGAACCAGCAGAACAGAGCCTCATTAGTCTCCCGGCTCTGGCCACTCCCTGTCTCACCTCCACCTTCTCAGATTTCCTAGTCTCTGTTCAGAATTTCCCACCACCTCTAGCTCATCACAACTGCTGAGAAAAGCTTCCTGCTGGATATCCACCCCACTGTTCCAACCCCGCTCTACCATGGGTTCTAAAACCCAAGCCAGCCACTTCACTTTCCTGCATCTCTTTGCTCCTCTGCAAAACTGATTGTGACTATGACACCAAGCTCAACAGTTGGGTATGAAAACTAGAAAAGGCCTTTCCAGGACAGGGCTATAACACAGTTGGTAGAGTTTGCCTAGCTAACAACCAGGCCCTGAGTTAGATTCCAAGGTCAGTCTGGGGTACATGAAACCCTGTCAAAAAGTAAGTAAATCAAAAAGATTTCTCCCCAGCTTTTCCTTCCTAGCATCTGCCCCAGTCTCATTTCTTTCTTCAGCCCTTCATTATCCTGTTTTCTTCTGTTGCTCTGTTGGGAAGCCACATAAGGTCACAACCCATTTCCCAGATAGGAACCATATGACACTTGGAAAGCAAGCAACTTAGCCAAAGCTTTTCAGCCCAGTTGGGACTCAAGGAATTCTGAACCCACCACGTTCTCCACGCTCCGCCCCAGACTAAGGACACGTTTCTACCCTCTGTACTCCTTATTCGCGCGGCTCCGCCCCATCTACCCCTTCGCTCGGAAAGAGGTGTTAACTCTTTACTGTCTGGAAATTCTCCTTGCCCGAAAGCTGGGAGAGATTTGGAAGAGACACTGAAGAGTGGACAGAAAGAGGTTGATCTTGCATGCACAGCCAGGCCTCGCTCTGATCTCCTGAAGATGACACATCGTAACCCCGAAACCAGGGCGCTGCACCTCACCTGCTGCAGCTGCTCCGTTCGCAAACTCACTTCCTGCTTCCGGCTACCCGCCCCATTCATTGGGACACAAGCCCCGCCCCCCACCGACCAATAGGCTCGCCCCAGGGATCAGACGGACAGCAGCTACATCCAATAGAAGAACGGAAGACAGCACCTCCCCTCATCTTCTCCCCGCCCGCAGGAGCTAAGGGTGGTGCCTGCTTGCAGGGACCCTGAGGCCTTGGCCTTTTGTCTGCTGGCCCTCACTGCACTGTAGAGTAGGGCGATGGTTGGTAAAGTAGTTTGAATATCTCCATACCCCGCGAGGCTGCTGCCGGGTACCGACAGAAGGGACTGACAAGGTCCCCAAGCATAAGAGTCCCTATACATCGGGAGTCTCTACACATGTTGCTGGGAACCTGCTCTTTGCGGTTTCACCTCCAGTGTCCCTCCCCTGGGTTTGGCAGTTAGGAACCTCCACTTAAAGAAGAGAATAGTGAGGTGGATCCCTTCTCTCTGGATTTAGAGTTTGGGGATGCTATTTGGAGACTACAGAGTTATTACAAAGAATGTTAGCTGTGCGACCAGTAGTCCCATTCACGCGGGGGTTCAGAAGAATGCTACAGGTGCTCCACTGGGTCACCTTGGGCCTAGAAGCCATCCTTAAAATATTGGGAGCCCAGTTTCCTCAACGCACTCAAAGTTGAGGCCAGCCAGTAGCAGGCATTTTCTTAGTGTGACCATTTTCCAGCTAGAATAGAAAAGCAGTCTCCAGTGACGGGAGCGCAGCCCAGGATGCTGGCAAGCATGTCGTCTACTCTTGGTAGTGAGGGAGGTGTCTTTCTGGGTGACCTGTAGCTCTTGTGAGTACCTGCTGGCTAACCTGGCAAGCGCTGAAAAGTCCTTGGGTTAGACCTGGGGCGGACTTAGGTCAAATCAGATGTCTGTCTCTTACCAACTGTGTGACTTCAGATAGGTTACTTCTCTTATTCTGGAACGTTGTCAGCTTTACTTCAGGACTAATAAGTGAGACTACTCCAAGGCATGGGCAACCATCAAGAGGTATGCTGCCCCCTAGTGTTGTGTAGGAGGTAGTGTCTTGGGACTGAAATTCAACACACCTTCCTTACCTTGCCTATTTAGAGGGCCCAGTGCAACCAGTGCCCCAACACAGACACCAGTTTCTCATTCACAAAGGTACTTAAGGCCAAGTCTGTCACCACAGCGCTAGTAGCTCTTGGTTCTGATTGGTGAGTGTCATTATAAGGGGGAATTCTGTAAAAATGTGTCCTGAGGAGAGTCCTCTTCTTTCCTTTCACCATTCTCATTGTTTTTAGACTAGGTATAAAGTTGTCTGAGATCAAGTTGAAATATAATCATAACCAGGCAGGAGAAGTATAGCCACCAAGGGCTACTTCAGGCAAGTGAAGAATCTCAGTTCCCAAGACCCCCAACCAAGTTGCATGGTGCCATTTTATAATCTCAGTTAAGAGGAGTGCATATTAAATGAAGTCCTTTACCAGCAGCTTGCCATATAGAATCTCATTTAATTCTTGCAAAAACCCTGAGATAACATATCACTGTTTCCAATATATTATACTGTTTCCAACTCCTGCACCAACTCTCTCTCTCTCTCTCTCTCTCTCTCTCTCACACACACACACACACACACATATTCTATTTTAATGGTCATGGCTTTTCTGTATGTTTACATCCATCTGGTAATGAAAATACTTTTTGTTTTTGTTTGTTTGAGACAGGGTCTTGCCATGTAGCCCAGGCTAGCATTGGACACACGGTCCTCCTTCCTTAAAGCCTACCAAATGCTGGGATTACAAGCACAAGCCACCGTGCTTGGCTTTAGAGACTGCCATTCCGCTGAACAATACTGGATCTGAAGCTCCAAGAGCTGGCTTCCACCCCCAGCCTGAGCTCTCCCTAAAGCCCACTCAAGTACATTTTGTTTGTTCTTTCTCGCAGAGTCTGAGATTCAACACCAGAAATGAGATCAGGATGTGTTCCCTGGCCTGGACCCCAACGTCATCATTAGCAAGAACTGGGTAGAGTTCCATTTCTAGTGCTTTGCGGGAGGGTTGAAATGTTCCCAACACACCCTGGCACCCCCTTCTGCCATGCTTTGCACTGTAGCTTTATGGTGCGTAGACTACTCTGGGATGGCTGCCTTCCGGCCTATCAACAGCTCATCTGGTTTTTATGGCCTCAACCAGCAGCTGTGTGGCCTTGGGCCTGTTCCCGTGGACTCTTCCTCCCCCTAGGGCTCTGGCTTCTGTCTTGCTCTGAGGACAGCATCATTTCTCCACTCAGAGCCCTTTTCCCTCTATATTCTGTCTACCTCGTTCATTTTTCCTTGTGTCAGGGGAAAACCCCATCTTAGCCCTTGGCTCAAAGGAAGCTGTGACTCACATGGGAGGCACAGGGAGGGGTTCAGCACTGACTTGACTCCCACAGACTCCACAGCCCACCAGGTCCCAGCCTACAGCCTTCTCCTTTTTCTGCTGACCTGCATGTTGGTTGCGAAGCGTTCTCCCTGCTCTCCTATGTTAGTGCCCTCACCCAGGTTGCCATCCATACTCCATCCTGTCTCTACAGGGTCTGGCATTCAAGCTGTGGCTCTGGTTTTAGGCCATGCAAGTTCTCAGAACAACCTCAGCGCGTACAGGTGGCCAGCAGGATGTGGTAATCAGCTTCTGGCAAGTCCCACAGGCCCCTCCTCTGACTGGAAGGCCCTGCTCATGGCTGCGGCTCTTGTAACATCAGGCACTGAGCAGGTGATATCTATCTGTCTGCTTGTCAGCTTTTCCATGAAACAGACTCTAACCTGCCTTACCTCAGTCTTGCCCAGTCTTAGTATGATCTGAGAGGGACAGTTGTGGCTTCCAATAATAGCTTCCAACTAGATCATCATTCTCTAAGAACCCAAGTAGGGCCATCTCCCTTCCTGAATCACTGTGAGGATTAAATAAAATCTTGGAGAAGCAGAGCCCTGGTACCTGGTGGCTGCAGCTGTAATTACTGTTAGGATGGGGTGGGGCACACAGTGAATATTCAGCAATGGTAGCCCTTGTTTCAGAGGCGGTGCTGTGGAGCAGTGAGCTCTTCCCAGCTTTGACTCCTGACTGTCCATAAATGAGGATCTGAATCACCACCAGGCATAGCCACACCCCATGCTCCCCTTAATCTGTCTCTCCACCTCTGCTTCTTTACCCTGAACCTTTGCCAAGAGCGTATAGAGCTCTTACCTTGTGGGCCTGGAAGATTCCAAGTCACCACGGAGGCTGAACTCGTTTTACCCCCTCCATGAAGCCTCTGACTTTCCCAAACCCAGCAAGGGCTGCCTGCTCTTTAGCCCTAGAATTCCCTGATCCAAACAAACATGAAGAGCTGTCCACCCTTACCCCACTAGGTTGTGATCCTGACTGTCCATGTGTCCCCCACTTGTCACCATCCTGCTTGTACTGGAAGTGAGCAGATGCTGACCTCAGCCTGCCCGCCGCCGCCCACTTGTTACTTACTCACCGGGGCTGGAGGCATTGCATGCATTCGGGACACGCGGATCTTTAGGGGCAGCTGAGCAGCAAGGTTTATAGAGTAACCCACGGCAGCAGCAGGACGGAGGAATAGCTGTTACTGGATTGGCAGGTTCAGGGCACAACCAGTCTAAGCTGGAAGTCAGGGGCCATGGCCCCTTCATTCCCCCAGGGGCACAGTGTATGCAGCATGATGTAGGGTACCCCAGGGAGGACAGGGGCATGGGGTGCCCTCCATCAGCCTGGGGCAGAGCTGGTGCTAAAGTCCCTATCAGTATGACTGGGATAGAGATCTCAGGGACCCTCTTAGAGGCAAGAGTTGAGGAGAGGGCCACAGCCCATCCAATGCATCCAACTGGTGTGGTTATTGCCAGCAGGCAGAGTCCCACATGCAGAGCTCCCTCCGAACAGCAGGAGATGGGGGACCTGGGTAGGCAGGCGAGCATGGCGGCAAGGACCCTGGAGAGCCTAGTCCAGTGGCCCCTGGAAAATTAGGCGGACGCAGCCAAGCTCCCCGGTGAGCCAGGCTCCACAAAAGGGGCAGGCGGCGTGGAAAGCGTGGGTGCCATGCGGCAGTGGTGTCTGGGCCCAATAGCGGGCAGTCTTCTCAGAACAGACATGGCCACAGGGTGCAAAAGCGTGGCTGGGTGGCCCAGGATCCAGGCAGAGACCGGCCTCCTGGCCGAGCCACAGGGGCACATAGGGTCCCACAAGGCGGCAGAGAGGACACTCTCGCTCCTGGGGGCCTCGCTCCCTCCGGCAGCCCCAGCCATGATAGCCGTGGACATGACCACAACGGACGTAGACCCAGGGCTGCTGCTTGTCGGGTGCTGTGCGGCCACGGGCTGGACTGGGGAAGGCCAAGGTGCTGAGGCCCACAGGACACTGGGGCCGTGCTGCATTGGCCTCCTGTCGCTGGGCCTCCAGTTGTTTCAGGGTGGGCGCCCTCAGCAACCCTGCCGGAGTGCGCCACAACAGTGTGGCCCCACACAGGTCGATGAGCGAACCATCTTGCAGGACGTTGGATTCGTTTTCCACCTGCCGGAGGCAGCAGAAGGCCTTAGCCCAAGAGCTCTCTGGCCCTGCCAACAGGCAGCCTCACCCCAGAGAAGCCATCTATCTGGCCAGTGACATTCCCTGAAGAAAACACCCTAGGCCAGCTGAGACAAGGAAGGCGGACGCCCCAAGTACACAGCCCCTTACTCTCAGCAGGACTCGGGCTTTGGTATCTTCAAAGGTCAAATCAGGAGGTCTGGCCCAAAGCAAGGTTTCTCTGAAACGTTTTCCAAAGCTCTCCCAAAATGACAGAAGTAGGATATGACAAGGAAAACAGACACCATCCATGGGGGATACGGTACTGAGCCCAAGGAGAGTGTCCCACGGGTCATGGATCATAGCAAGAACTCTAGAGCCAGAGAGCCTCCATCTGAGCCCTGATCTGGCCATTCACTTACTCACAGTTAGCAAGAAAATAATTTAACTTCTGTAGCTTGGTCTTCTGGACCTCAAAGTAAATTCCAAATCTCAAGTGGGCCTTGTGGAGATTAAATAAGTCAACTGAAAAAATCATGGACTGATGCCTGCTGTACAGTGGGCACATAATAAGCACATGTCTGTTACATTCATGTGCATGGTTTGTTTTGTTTGTTTTGCCTGCACATATGTCTGTGCATTACATGCATGCCCGGTGCCCATGAAGGTCCCCTAGATCTAGAGTTATGGATGGCTGTGAGCTGCCATGTGGATGCCGGGGATGGAACCTGGGTCCTCTGACGAGCAGCCAGTGCTCTTACCCCTGAGCCATCTCTCCAGCCTCTGGTTTGGTTCTCAGACAGGTTCTTGCTGTGTTCTCAGGCTGGGAACTCATGATCTTCCTACATGCTGACACCGGGGACAATTCTGCGGTCCAGTCAATGAGCATAGCTATGCAGCTCAGGTTTTTCCTAGAACTTACTCCCAAAGGGGCACTTCCGGACCAGCAGTGTAAGAACTACACCAAAGGCCCCTTTACTCCTCCTGGGAGAGAATAATAACACCCCCCCCCAAATGTGACAGGCACACTATAAGCTGCCAACACTCTGGGCTATAAACTGCTCATGCACAGGCCCAAGTGTCATCCTTGGTGTGAAGATGGTGTGATTTCCTAAGCTGCTGGTAGCCATTTGGTTCCACACAGTGCATTATCATGGCTCTATTTCACATCACCTGCTAGATCCCCAGCAGATAAAATATGCCGAGGCACCTTGCTCTGGTCCTGTCTGTGGGGTAAGTGACAAGTGTCAGCAACTGTCTGAGCCTGGGACTCACCAAGCACAGCACAGTGGAACTCCCTTGGAGAGAAGTGCTGGAGATTCATCTCCCAGCGTGGAGAGGTAAGGAATTGATGATGGGGGCCTGGGAAGGGTGGGGAGAAATGGAGGAGGCCACCTACCAGCTTCCCCCGCTGCTGAGCTGATCTGCTATCCCGGAGTGTGTACACATTCCCGCAGACAGAGATCTCCCTCCAGACACCTGGGGCAGAGTCCTCGGAGAAGCCGCCTGCTGGGTGCATCACCAGAACCCCATTGGTTGTCAGGCCGTCCATCAGACCATCAGGAGTCCTCCACTTGGCTGCCCGTTCCTAGGACCACATGAAGGATGAGCTTACAAGTCCAAGAGTTCCCCAGAGGCTGCATGCCAGAGATGGTATTCCTCCACCTTCGAGGTCTCGGGTTTCCCAGAGAGGATTTCAGGTCCTGGGCACCACCTGACCTCTTTGTTCTTCACTTTGCTTCTTCAAAAAATGGGCTGCTAAGTAATACAGAGGATGGCTGTGTTCTGGCCCATCGCTCCAGGATGCAGCATTTCCCCCCCCCCCACCCCCGCCTTCTCTGCTAAGGGTTAGCCATGCTTCGGAAACCACTCACTCCAAGAAAGATGTTGCTAGAGGCATCAAAGCCAGCAGCATAGATGCGGGCAGTATAGGGTGGTCGGCGGTCACAGAGGATTCTGCAGGCATAGCGGGAGATGGTGCTTTGGGCAGAAGGGCCCTCTGTAGCCCCTCCGCCAGGAGATGTGTCTGTTACCACAAAGTCAATCATGTTTTCAGTAGAGCGGCCAATCTATAAGGAAAGGAGGGCCAGAACACATGCACAGGCAAAATTCAGTGTTCTCACCCAGTGTCTCAGCAGCCACCAAAAAATGAATATGCTAGCCCCAAAGAGAACAGTGCACACCACACCTCTCTAGAGTCTAGACCCTGTGGGCTTGCATGCAAGTTTCTTACATCTGATCAGTTGTGGCATGAACCAACTTCTGCTCTGTGGCCCCACAGCTCTGAGAAATACCCTCACTCTGCCTCTGCCTCCCAAGCCCTGGGATTAAAGTTGTGTACCGCCACCCAGCTCTTGCTGCTGCTGCTTTTGTTAAGTGGGGTCTCACTGTGTAGCCTGCACTGGCTTTGAATTTGCTATGTAGTCAGGCTAGCTTCAAATTCACTGAACTCTACCTCCCAAGTGCAAGTATTAAAGGTGTAAGTTACCACACTCTGCTTATTATGTTTGTACATGTATGTGTTTCTGAGTGAGTTTACTGTACTACATGTGTGCAAGCACCTATGTAGGCCAGAGGGCATGGCTCCCCGGGTACTGAGTAACAGGCAGCTATAAGTCAACAGATGGTAGGTGCTGAGAACTGAACCTGAGTCCTTTGCAAGAGCAAGAAGTGCTCTTAACCTCTGACCTGGCTCTCTGGGGCCAAGCCAAGCACTGTATGTACAAGGCCTCAGCCACTCTCCTCGTCGGGAGGTTACTATGGGCCTCATTTTACAGATGAGGAAAACAAGACTCAGAGATATTACATGACACCTGCCCAAGGTCACCCAATGGTAAGTGCATAGAGCTCGCGTCCAAACCTAGGCATGATGAGGCGTCACCCTATACTCTGAACTTCAAAGCTGTAGAGCCTCCTACCCTCTAGGAGTCTTGACTCTGAGGGCTGCTGGCTTGCTATTGACTGCAAAGTCAGGAACCCAGTCTAAGACATCCTACTTCTCCATCTGAAGGGCAGTCCACTACAATGAGGGCTCAGAAACATCTTTCCCAGGCCCTGTGTCCATGACCTGACCCTGACCTGCAGAGCAGAGGCTGAAAGGCTGGACATACCTGGAACATGTCTTTGTCGCTGTCATGTGTGTACTCCACTATGACTGAGTGGCTCCGGGACAGTGTGTATGAAATGCTGTGCTGGCCTCGGTTACTCAGGGCCTGGTGGAGAGAAGGCAGTCACTTCCCAGGGTACAGGAGAGGTGTAAACTTCTGAGCCAGAGGCCAGCTCCAGGCCCAATAGCCACTCCCAGGAAGGGGAGGCTTTGTCCTGTACAGAGGAGACTTGCATAGAAGGAACTCTTAGTTGGTTCTCTTGTTTAATCCTTCAGTTACCTCAAAAAAAAATGTGCTTACTGTTCCATTTTTACAATTCAGAGAGGAGAACCGGCCTTCAGTCACACGGCTGCAAACAGCAGAGACTTAACTTCCACATCAACTCTCTGAAACCAAAGGTTTCTCTGTGATATTGTATGTAGGGGCTGTTCTTAGTTGTCAACTTGACTGTATCTGGAATGAACTAAAACACAGTGACTGGGCACACCTGTTAGGGATTTTTGCTTTAATTAAATCATCTGAAGTGGTGAGACCTATTTCTAATCTGGATCTTTGAGGCAGGAAGATAAAACTTTAATCAAGATCTTATCAAGAGGGAAAATCCACCTTTAATGTGGGCTACATCTTCTGCTGGCTGCGTAGACATAAAGGACATAGAGGAAGGACGTTCTCTCTCTGCCTGCTTGCTTTCCCTCTCCCTAGCAAGTCCATTCCGTTGCTGGCATTACAGCCCACTCTTTTGGGATTCAGGTGTATATTCAGGTGAAGACCAGCTGAGACATCCATCCTTATACACTGAACAACTACTGGATTCTTGGATACTCTATTGGCAGACAGCCATTGTTGGATTAGCTGGACCACAGCCTGTAAGCTATTCTAATAAATTCCCATACACAAACACAAACAAAGATAGACATGCAGACAGAGATTCATTCTATTTCTTGATGAGTAATGGCATTGTGTGAACATCACATTCCACTCTCGGAGTCTTGGCTAATTCTAAAATAATGCCGATAGGTGCTAAGGAGATGACTCAGTGATTAGGATCACTGGCTGCTCTTGTAGTGGACCCTGGTTTGATTCTTAGCACCCATATGGCAGGTTACAAGGGTTTGTATCTCCAGGTCCATACTGTCTTCTGGCCTCCACGGGCACTGCAGTGCATAGACATTCATGCAGGCAAACATCTATATACATAAAGATAAATTTTAAAAAATTTAAATAGGGGGCTGGAAAGATGGCTCAGCAGTTAAAGTTAAGAGCACTGGCCCCGAGTTCAATTCCCAACAACCACATGGTGGCTCACAACCATCTGTAATGGGATCTGGTGCCCTCTTCTTGTGTGTGTCTGAAGACAGTGAAAGTGTATTCACATACATAAAATAAATAAATCTTTTTAAAAATTTTAAAATAAATAAAATATCTAACCAATGAATGGGGTATGGCAGTCATGGAAATATTTGAAGGGTTGTTAAGGGTCGGGCACACTACAGAGGGTGTCTAGTATCGCCATTTTGGGGTGTATCTGTTCTATGGCACATGTACATGCATGTGCACGAATGTGCCCATAGAGGTCATTGGGTGTCGGCCATTACTCAGATTTATGTCTCTCACTGAACCTGGAGCTTGTGGTTTTGGGTTAGGACGAGAGCCAGCAAGCCCCAGCCAGTCTCCTGTCTTTGCTCTCAACAATCCTGGGGTTATAGGCACACATGCTTTTAATTTGCGAGGGCTGGCGATCCAGACTCAAATCCTCCTGCTTGCACAGCAAGCCCTCTTACCCCACAGAGCCATCACCTCTCCAGACCCATGGCCGCCATGTCCTTGACGAGCTGACAGGCAGGGAGTGAGCAATGACATAGTGGGTGTGCTCCCCTGATCCACAAAGGCCACTGCAGGTAGGCCTAAGAAGACCCAGGCCTGGGCACAAAGGACAAACGGGATGCTTCCAGTCCCCCGGGGATGAGCGGCTTGCCTTGGAGACGAGCGGCGTGGAGACGTGGTGCATGACATCGGGCTTCACTCCGTTGGCATGTGGCCGGCGGCTCAGTGCCAGGCGGCTTCGGCGGCGGCCCTTGTCCCCACTTGCCAGACACCCATTGTAACTGTGGATGTGGTGGTGGAGAGATAGTGGGAGGAGAGAAAGGAGAGAGTGAGCCCTCAGGAGACCTGAAGGAAACTGCCAACTTGGGGCAGACCCTACCTTGATGAACAACGGCTAGAACGATCTAAAGCTAGAAAAGCCCAGAAGAGCAAATGGCTGAATTGAGGGGTAGGAAGTGGGGGTCCCTCCTTCAAGGAGCCAAGTGTTCCCTGCATGCCACAGCTGTAACAGCAGGTGCTAGGGTGGTTTGGCTGATGCACCACAGCCATGCTCGGTGGAGGAAAGGATTCAGCTTCTCAAGGAACCCAGGCTCCACCTGCCGTGACCCAGGCACAAGCCAAGTACACACCAGGTCCAGTGGGAGGAGGTGGGAATAATCCCAGAATCAGGAGTGCGGAGAGGAAGCACCTATATTGGGCCTTGAAGAACTGTAAAGACTTTATCTGCAGCAAAGGATCTTTCATCACACAACGTCCATAAATGACCAAGAAGAAGAAAACAGCTGCTAATTCCACTCCTCCATCGTCCCCACATGTGTCTAATTTCCACCTTCCTTTCCAGCTTCTATTCAGGGGGAGAGCATGAGAAGCAAGGACGAGGTGAGTCGCCATCTTGATTGCTGCTGGGGATGGCTGCCTCTGTTCCTGGCCCTTCATGTTTTTAATTACCTAATGGGATCTGCAGAATGTCCTGCCAGGCAAGTGTCTTTCTTCCTATTTCATAAATTAGCCAAGTCAAGGCCCAGGGAGGGAAAATGAGTTGTCTCAAGCAAAGAGGCAAAGATAATAACAACAAAACAAAGAGGCCGGATTGTGGTCACTGGACTGGAGTCACACTCACCTAGATCTGCCAAAGTCCCTGAAGTTATTGGCTCTGAGCCAAGGCCCTGAGACTGGCAGAGATCCGTGAGACGAGGATTTAGTGACTTTGGTGGTAGCAATACAACTAGCAAGCTAAGAATGCTTCTCTCTAAGTAGTGGAGAGTCACGGAAAGCTCTGGAGAAGGACACAGGCAGTTGCCGAGTACAGGGCTGGGGATGTAGCTCACTGGGTAAAGTACTTGCCTAGCTTGAACAAGGCCCTGAGTTCGACTCCCAGCACCACATATGTGCAGTCTGGTGGCACATGCCTGTAATCCCAGCACTCGGGAGGAATGAAGATTGGGAGTTCAAGGTCATCTTCAGCTACATAGGGAGAATGATGGAAGCCAACCTGAGCTATGTGAGACCCTATCTCAAAAAGGGAGAAAATAAGATGCCAAATATAAGACCAATTAGAATTTCCTGGTGAGTTTGTTTAAATCCATATTCTCTAGACCCGACCAGAGATTCTGCCTCTTGAGGTGTGGGATTCCTCTCTATATCTCCTATTTTCTTTTCTCTCTTCTTTCTCTCTTATTCCCTCTCTCTTCTTTTTGTTGATTTTGGGGACGAGGTCTTGGACAACCCAGGTTGCTCCCTCCTGAGTGCTGGGATTACAGGTATGTGCACTACACCGGCCTATGTGTGATTTCCACGTGTTCCCCAGGAGCTCTGGTACACAGTGAGGCTTCCCTGCTCTTTGGAGGACAGAGAGCTGCCTTCACTCAGAGACACAGCCGTTCCCTACTTTTCAGACTTTAGCTTCTCTGTGAGGAACATCTCATTTGCCCTTCTGAGCACTTCTCACACACCCGCAGTGGCAAGCCTGCAGGGAGCCAGGCCGGGACGCAAGCTGAGGGCTCACAGGAGCCTGGCACACGTCCACTCTTCCACTCAGCACACAACCTCTATAAAAGGGAACTCACCTGTCAGCACCTACTTGGAATGTTGATTCTGAGAGCTAAACAAGATAAAGTGCTTTAAAATGCTTGACCGAGTTTGCCACACTTACAGCAAAGTCTTGAGATGAGTTAGCTACTGAGGGTATTTGAAAAAGGCAAGGTGGCACATAAAAGTCACCAAGTGACAGCCATTGTTATGTATTGTTAGTTTCCATCATGACCCGACAGCTGATCAGGAGAGGGAGATGCATCTGTCTCTGGGGGAAGAGTTTCATGGGAGATGTAGGTATGCAGGCAAGAAAAGACCAGAAAGAGACAGGGCCCATCCAACTATCAAGTCCCATCAATTTCTCTGTAATAACCTCCACTTTCTCACCTGTAACATGAGGTTGAGCTGCAGTTTAGTGATAGTGTGCTAGATATACAATAAGGAAGATCTGGGTTCAGATCCCAACCCTCCCATTTATGAGCTGTGTGCTCTTGGACCAGTCACTTCCCCTCTCTGAGCCTCATTTACCTGACCTCCTTCCCCACAGCATCTTTGTGAGGACTGAGATGAAATAATGTCCATGAAAAGGCTTAGTACCACGTGTCTCCCAGATGCTTGGTTTGTGCTGGGTACCAGTCTACGTACTTTACAAAAATCTCTTCCACCT
This sequence comes from Apodemus sylvaticus, assembly GCF_947179515.1. Taxonomy (NCBI): domain Eukaryota; kingdom Metazoa; phylum Chordata; class Mammalia; order Rodentia; family Muridae; genus Apodemus; species Apodemus sylvaticus. The sequence goes on along the minus strand of NC_067472.1, from coordinate 57,999,982 downwards.
TTCCCTCCTTCAGATAACCTTTGGGAGATTAGCATCAACCCTGTCTTCAAAATGGGGACACAAAGGCACAGGAAAGTTTGGCAACATGATGAATTAGAATTAGAACCAAGCAGTTTTGTGCAGAATCAGAATTCTTTACCCTACACTTATACATAGTAGGTGCCTTATAGACTCTTTTTCTGCTATTCATTTTCTTGGCTGATCACAAACTGTAGTGAGTAGTTTTAAGAATTGTCTCCGGCTGCTGGTTGTGGTGCATGCCTTTAATCCTAGTCCTCCGGAGGCAGAGGCAGAGGCAGGTGGATCTCTGAGTTCAAGACTACCCTGGTCTACTGATCGAGTTCCAGGCCAAGGCTATATATACAGAGAAACCCTGTCTCCAAAACAAAACCACAGAAATGGGTTTGATCAATTTTGTTCTTCATCTGGGAAAGTAACAAGAATCAGAGTCCTGGGACGAGCAGTCGGTGCACACTGTTATCTTGGCTGACCTGAGGGGGCAGTTCCCCAAGACCCATCACTCCTGGACTAGGGAGGCTCACCCCAGAACGATGAGTTCGCCATACTTGATGGGGTCCTCGCCCGGCAGTGCTTCTTCACCAGAAGAAGAGAGGATGCAAGAGCCCTTGTTCCCCGGGTGCTGAAGGTCTGCGGCTCGGGGGGATCCCACTTCAGGATTTCCTTCCAGCACCATTCTGAGCAGAGTGGAGAAGAGAAAAGAACTTTGCAACTTCCTGACTCCCCTCAAGCTCTGGCTAGAGGCAAGGCCAGAGTTGTCGGCCAGCACTTGCTATTCTAACTACTTCCATTTCCCCTAAATGGTGAGGTTGCTGGGATACCAAGGAGGGAGACAGGTGAGACAAGACCAAGGAAGAAATGGCAAAGTCAGAGTCGGAGTATTTGGTTGGTTAGAGAAATAGACCAACTTTGGATGGAACATGCTGGCAGAGAAGCAGCCAGGAAGCCTTGCCTCTAGCTAGACTCAGACTTAATTCCTGGCTTAAGCTCTTAACCCCAAACCTCAGTTACCCGCTCTGTCAGGTTCTTGGATCTATGTGCTCACTCTAATCTCATTGCCCTTTTTGCAGGTCTAGGCCCTCTGTCAGTCTGTCTGTTCTCAATGACTCTCTGTCCTCCCAGCGCGTCCTTTTCCTTCCCTACTCTGCTCCCTACTTCTATCCTTCCTCTATTTGTCTGTCCCTTACCACCCACCTGACTCAGTCTCCCTATCTTGACCTGGCACTGCAGACAGGCCTCCAGATCCTCCCTCCCTTAGGTGTCTGTCTGCGGTCCTCAGGCCGCTTAGGTCTCTGGAGGCCTGTGGGGGAGGCGCTCCCCAGTCGGGCACCCCCTGCAGCAGAGTCAGTTGCCCGCAGGCTGCCTACTTAACAACCCCAACGTCGGAAGGTCTGCGCAGAGGCAGGCCCGCACCCCGTGCTCGGGAAGGGCACAATGACAGCATACGCAGATACACACCAGGCGGCCCCTCACAAATACGCGCGCACCCGCTGTCAGTCCCGCACACCCCTACCACCGCGGGCAGTGCCCAGACGGGCGCAGCAAATCCAAGACCGGCTACGGCAGAGTCGCGCCTACGCGCTAACCGCCACAGGCGCCAGCCCTCAGACCCGCTCCCTTAACCCCGCCACCCCCAGATACTCAAACACGCCCCCAGCGCACGTCCGGCACAGTCCCCCGCCCCCCACCTCGCCAGCCTTACCTGGCGGCGTTCTGGGGCTCTCTGTGCGCTGCTGGCCCCCACCCGCCTCACCTCTACTGCGCCCCGGGACTGCTGCAGCGGGATGGGCCCGGCCCGCGGTTGCTCCGTGCAGCCGCGTCACGGGGACACCCGGGGCCCGGAGGAGGGAGGGCTGTGCACACAAACCTCCACGCTCCACCCCATACCTACGCCCCGCCCCCGGATCCGCCCCTAGAGGGTCCCGCCTTACCCGGAGGCTCCGCCTCCTGCGGCTTGCCCTAGCTGTAGTCTGCGAAGCTAGAGGTTTTCAGGGACCCTCGGCCCTTTCTGAGTCCCGCCCCTGGAACCAAAGAAGTTCCGCTCGCGATTACCACTGAGGGAGTCCCTATCCTTTCCTGGTTGGTTGAGGGACTCCCCTTGGTCTACAAGACCCGTCTCTTATTCCAGGCACCGGACACCTCACCCTCTTTCCAGGGTCTCCTGGGTGGACCGGAGCCTCCGTTCACACAGTAATCTAGAGGCTCCTTTTCCCAGCCTAAGACTGGCGACTCCCCACCTCTTGCTCCAAGATGCTGCCTCCCATATGGGGAAACCTGGGAATTACAGAGAAGCCCAGAGCAAACAGAAGGAAGGAAACTACTAGAAGAGGCGGAGGAAGGTGCGTCACCGGTGGAAACTGAAGAAAGCCACTGCGGTTGTCTTGAGTGCAGATCTGTCTTCCAGTTCAGCTCAACCACTTTGTCTCTATGCAACAATCAGTGAGCTCTGGCCTCCTTGTGCAGAGACCCGCACCACTGTCCTCTCCTCCTATCCTTTGCAAAGCCTCAAAGGAAAGCTTTTGGGTGCTCGGTCCCTCGGGGCCACAGGCTTTCTTTTGTCAGTACCAGGCTCTCTGGGTTGAATTTGAGCAAATTAATTCCTATAATCCCTGGGAGACGGGTACAATAATTGTGTCCCATCACCCCTGCACCCGACTCCACGAAACAGATTTACAGAAATGGCTTGCTAAAGAGGAACCACGAAACAGATTTACAGAAATGGCTTGCTAAAGAGGAACCAAGAGAGGATCTGGCCGCGGCTCCACGCAGCTCAGCAAGCACTTTACCACTGACCAAAGTCTCCAGCCCTGGACCGCCTCACTTGATTTGTTGTTGTTGTCTGTTTTGTTTTAAAATTTTAAATCTATTTTATTTTTCTGTATATGAGTGTTTTGCGTCTGTGTATGGCTGTGCACCACTTGTATGCCTGCCTGGTGCCAGCAGAAGCCAGAAACACACATTCCCTGGGACTGGAGTTACAAATAGTTGTGAGCCAGCATGTCTGTGCTAAGAATCAAACCCAGGCCCTCTGAAAGAGCAGCCATTGCACTTAACCACCAAGCTGTCTCTCTGCCCCTTACTTTGTCTGTCTGTCTGTTTGTTTGTTTGTAGACAGGGGTCTCACTGTATATCCCTGAATGGCCTGGAGCTCACCATGTCATCATCAGGCTAACCTCCTGAGCAGCTCACAGAGACCTTCTTTCCTCTGTCTCCCAAAAGCTGGAATTAAAAGCAAGGATCTCCCAGTCTGAAGAACTCCTTCCTGACTTTGAAAGCTGCCATGAACTAGAGATAGAAGGATAAAGGCTCAGGTGTGGTCTCTCCTGCTTAGTACCTCCTGGTCTGGACCGATATCCCAGTGGCCAATTAACCCCTGCGTTGTTCATCTGTTTTGAGGCAGGCTTCTAGGTAGTTCAGGCTACCCTTGAACTCAGACTCAGAGGACGACCTTCTGAGTCCACTGCCTCCACTTTCCATGTGCCGGCATTACAGGTGTGAGCCTGTAGTCAGTCTGTTTGGTGCCTGGGATCAAACACAGTGAGTGATTCATAGCTGCTAAGCTGGCACTCTGCCAACACCTCTGCCCTAACCCCTGAGTTTGAAACCTGTTTTATGAAGAAATCAAGGACCTATGCCCAGAGGACACGGCCTGTGACTTCTGCCACAGAGGATGAGTGGAAGTGGGTGGGCCCACTTGTTCCTAAAAGGGAGCAAATGCAGTCTCACTCCCAAACACGCAGACCCTCTAAGCCCCACATCCACTTCACTAACTCCCTGCCTAAGAACACGTAAAAACTCTAACTGCTTTGCCAGCTGTTTTGAGGCCCAGCAGTCAAAGAAACTCACTTGTTGGTCATAGAGAAACCTCCTCCTCCTTGCCACTCAGAAGGCCACACAAATCCCTTACTGGAGGATGGGTTCGATTCTGAAGGCCTGTACTGTGAAGGCAGGCAAGTCCTCCTTTTGTATCCCAACACTGTCTGCCGGCAAAGACCCTCACGACTGTGTACTGAACTATTATTATTCAGTTTACACAGAGGAAATGGGGGCCCAGAGAGGGAGGAAAGCTTGCTTCAAGTTTCACAAGTACAGAGCCGACAACTGGAACTCCCGTTGTTACCACCCAGCAGTAAAGGACTGAGAGTTTACCAAGGCTCAAAGGTTTCTTCTAGGTTACAGTTTCCGGGTGCACCTGATATGGACCCAGTCCAAGTGGGGAGCAGAAGGGCTCCAGCATCACCAGTTTTATTCCATTGTTCAAGAGGTATCAGCAAGGGAATTTCTGTCCATTCAAAGCCACCCTGGTCTACACAGTGAGTTCCAGGCCAGCCAGTTCCAGGGTTACAAACAAGATGCTGTCTCAAGATAAAATGCGTCTGGAGAGATGATTTAGTAGTCTAGTTCCCAGCACCAACATAAGACAGCTCAAAACTGCCGATATCTGGTATCTCCAGCGACAAGAGACCTGACACCCTGGTAAGGCCTCTGTGGGCACCTGCATGCACATGGACATACGTACACATGGACATGTAAAAATAAAGAAATTACAACAAACAAAAAGCAACAGCAACAAACTTCCAGCTGGGCATTTGGGAGAGACAGAACTGAACGACTTTTCCTTAAGCCTATGCTGAGGCCAAAGGGTGGGCTTGGAAACGATGGGCCCCTCAGATGGATTTCGGGATACAAAGCAGAGGAAAGCCGGGCGGTGGTGGCTCACGCCTGTAATCCCAGCACTCTGGGAGGCAGAGGCAGGCGAATTTCTGAGTTCGAGGCCAGCCTGGTCTACAGAGTGAGTTCCAGGACAGCCAGTGATATACAGAGAAACCCTGTCTCGAAAAAATCCAAAAAACAACAACAACAACAAAAAAAAAAAACAAAGCAGAGGAGATTTGACCTTACATGCTATCACTCCATCAAGAATCCATAGGGTCGCTGGGCGGTTGTGGCACACGCCTGTAATCCCAGAACTCTGGGAGGCAGAGGCAGGTGGATTTCTGAGTTCGAGGCCAGCCTGGTCTACAGAGTGAGTTCCAGGACAGCCAGGGCTATACAGAGAAACCCTGTCTCGAAAAACCAAAAAACCAAAAAACCAAAAAAAAAAAAAAAAAAAAAAAGAATCCATAGGGTCGGGGTAACAGCAATGTATGTACTTGATTAGGCACCATAGCTAACCAAGGTATTAGTGACATGGGAGAGCCTTGGAATTTATATGCTTCAGAAGACAGAGAGGTACTCACGGCTGAGAAGAAGGCCCAGGGTACCTGGATTTGACAAGCAAAACAGCAAAATTCAAGTATCTCTGTAGAATCTAACATGGAAGACAGCTAGGTTCTTGAGACACTGGTGTCCCAGCCTCTGGCTTCCCCCAACCCTCCCAGTGCTATGACTCTAGGGAATCATCCTGAGGTCAGCAAGGTAATCATCCCACAAGTATGAACGAAGATGGATGACTCAAGGCTGAGCTGAGGGACTGGAGAGGTGGCTCACGGTTAAGAACACTTGATGTCTTTGCAGAGGACTCAAGTTCAGTTCCCAGAACCCATATGATGGCTCACAACCATCAGTAACTTGAATTCCAAGGGAACCAGTGTCTTTACAGACACTTCTGATCTTTACAGGCACCAGATGTGTTTGTGGTGCACATACATGCATGTAAGCAAAACACTCGTATACATAAAAATAAATAAACCAAAAAATTATTTCAGGGATTTTGGGGTCCCACTTGGGGTTTAAGAATAAAACCATGGAGACATCTATATAGTGCGAGGCTGTTGGCCTGTTTGTTGGGGAGTTCCTCAGCTAGCCCACCAGACTCGCTGACTTCCTGCCACTGGGTCTCTTTATGTGGTTCTCTCTGCTCTCCTCTCTGCCCTGCTCTCTTCCTGCGCCAGCCCCTCTGATCTCACTTCCTGTGCCTCAGTTTCAGCCATAACAGCACTTTACTGCTCAAATGCACACTTCTTTCCCATACAAAAAAGCAATTAGCACAGTGGGAAAGAATTCCATAGCTTACCCTGAACCAATCACAGCAAGACTATTTTCAGTAGCATAGCCTTTTGACCAGATTGAGGGCTACGACCTCCTCCACGCGGCGTTCCTCTGTAGCAGCTTGCCTTTCTCTGTGGGCAAGTGAGGTGGCAACAAACATTTACATATCCTGCCAGCCTGGTGCCCCTGAAATAGCAGTTAACAGTTGTGAATACAGGGACACACCTTCATAGCCAGTTTATATAATACGTATGGGGGATAGTTATCCCAGCATCTCCCCCTTTTTAGTCGAAGAAGTGGCTTTATCTCTAACATCAATAAAATATATACAACAAGAACAATCATGAGAGCTATCAGGGATATAATTATTTTTACAATGTCCAGTCTATTTGTATCTGGCAACTTTGGAGAAAATATCCCTGTATCTATCTGAAACATTTAATTCTTTTTATATATCCTAAATCACTTTCCTATGTCCTTCAACCTTCATATCTTGCATTTATCAACCTTCTTAGACCCTAACTCACTTCTTAAATCTTCACAACTTAAGTTTCTTATCTTTCTGAGTCTAGTAATAACGTAGACTGAAGACACACATGCTGCTCTAGGAGAGGGAGGCCCGGGGCCTGATTTTTACACAGGAAGAGAATTTAGAAGGCAGATGAAGCCTTGGTTTCTGCTGTTAAATCGATAAAACTATAACTATTCTAGACTTCAACTTCATCAGAGACCGGAGAAGGATGAATTTCACCTGAGTAAACAGGAAGTGCAGAACAAGTAGCCTCCAAATCTAATAAAAATGGCAGGACTTACTGGCTACCTGGACAGTCACCTAAGGTTCCTCTATGTCAGTGGGGAGCATCAGTCTTCAGTCACCAGGCCCAGAAAATCTGACAGACTTTTTTTGTGAAGCAGGAACCTGGGGGGGGACTGTCCTACCTTGTCTAGGCAAAGCGGGACAATTGACTCTGCAGAGGCCACTTGGCAGGCGTGCTGTCAGCGGGCAAGGGAAAGGACTGAGTGTAGCCCCACAGCCGGCTCTTCCACATTTACAGCAAACTCCAGATGGTGATCTCCTGCACCCATCATCATCTTTGGAGGAGATTAAGAGTACTGCCAGGAACTGATGTGTCTGTCTATCATAAAAAGCTTTCTTATTAAACATTTTAAGTGTGATATTCTGCAGTTTTCTGAAGTGTTTGAGGACCATTTCTGTAAACTATATCTAAATAGACAAACTTAGCTTGTTTCTAGTTACTTATTTTGCTTAACTTTGAAAACATACCTAGGAGGCCAAATAAACCCTACTTCTACAATCAACTATATTAGTATCTAGCATGGCTACAAGTATAGTTCTGAACGCATTAAAGGAGGTGATTATCAAATATAGTTTATTTACCAAACATATGTTGTTATTTAACTAAATTTTTGTAACTTGGTGTTGAGCAATAAGAAAAGACGTAGGTGGTGGACATAAATCTTAAATTAGCCTTTGTTAATCTGAATAGATCTTTGTAATTTTAAAATTTCTATCATCATATAAAAATCCAAACAAATCTAAAGTATCTGAGACTTGTTGCCTTTTTAATTTAAAATTAGATATAAATCCACCCTTCATTTCCTTCTCACTCCCCTTTTCCCCTTCTGTTTTCACCTGTAACACTAGATATGAGAGAAAGACTAGGAGAAAGAGAGAGAAAAAAAGAGATCTCTGAATCTAATTTCTTCTGTTTCATTCACTGTCCAGGCCCTGTGGGGTCATGTAGGGCTAGAAAAGTACAGGCCTTACTGAGGTAGTCTGGGAGGCTGCACCACCTGGGACTAGCCACTTTGAAACTATCCCAGATGCAGATTTTCAAGGAAACATCTTGACCTGGCAGCATGCTGGAACAGATAGACATCTCAGCATCCTTGAGGATGAATCTTGTGAGGGCCACATTAACTTCACTGGTATCTGGTCATTTTGATCTGAAAACACACAAACTTCTAAAACTAATACTGTAGGGACATTTATGTCTTAACACCTGTATGAAATGTGTGTTGTGTGTTGTGCACAAATCACCTAATGTTGATTCTCTGCTTTACGCCTAAGCAGGTAAAAGGCATCTGTCAATCTTTATAAGTCAGTTTGGTCTGCATAGCCGAACTATCATAGGGCCTTATAGATCATTCCAGATGAAAAAATAGCATGTAATAAGTAATGAGTGACAAGGACCAGGTAGCCAAAAAGATTCATTGGCTACTGAGAATGAATTAACAATTGAGAATACAGGAACACACCCTCATGACCAGTTGGCACAATATGTGTGTGGGTGGGTTAATTCAACAATAAAATAAAATAAAATAAAATAAAATAAAATAAAGAAGACCCTCTTGAAATCTGAAATGACTGGGAATGTATTGCCCCCCTACCCCCCACCCCCCTACCCCCCCACCTTCCCCCCCACCTCCCCCCACCCCCCTACCCCCCCACCAAGAGGTGTAAAAGGGATAAGAAGAGGGTACTCCTTGAAGAACAGACTTGAGAGACTACAGCATGCAAAGCAAGTCCAGTTTGCTACCTGCTTTTGTAGCTAATACTTTTAAAATATTTTTATTATTAATTATGTGTACATATTGTGTGGACATGCTCACATGAATGCAGGCACCTCAGAGGCCAAAGGAGTTGGATCTGCCTAGAGCCGGAGTTACGGATGATTGTGATCTGCCTGATGTGGGTGCCGGAACTGACCTCTGGTCCTCTCTAACTGCTGAGCCATCTCCCCAGCCCCCATAGAGAATGCTTTTGTTGTTTTATAGCCACACCCTTTTACTTATACCCTACAAGACCGGGTACTTGTGAGATGTAGAAGAGTTATCCATTCTAAAACTGCTGATGGCTGGACCCTTAAAATTTGGCTGACTTCCGTTTTTAGAACGTGGTGAATGTTATAATTTATATCTCCTCTTTACACTGAGAATACTAATGTTTTCTGCAAATGATGTGTCTGATGCCCCATGGGAGGTCATAGTGAAGGTTAAACACAAATGTTGCTGGGAATAGCTCAGCTCAGTGTCTGACTATATTACTTATTAATTGCTTTATAACAAAACATCAGCCAGGTGCTGTTACTAGAACTTTTAGAATCTGGACTGTGGCAGTCTCAATAAACTAGACTCTGTCCTCCCCCCTCGACATGCTAATTAAAAAGACAGGTAATAGCAACAAGTATAGAAAGGAGACTTATCCGTGTGGCCACACTGAAGAGAGAAACAGTGATTCTCTGGTCCAGCCTCCAAGTGCTGGCATGCGTTTTAGGTTTAAATATGGGGCAAGAGATATGTGTTATAACTAAGATATTATAATTAAGTGGTCCTAGTCAAGGTACGTCCCCACCATTGACACACAATGTGTCCTGCCAGGTGACCTGATAACTTGTCAGAACTCCATGAAATCTCCTCATGGGGAGCAGGCTCCTCCTCTGGCTGGATCAGGCTTCAGCCTTCCCCTTCTAAAATAAGACTCCTGGAGAAATTGTAATCCTTTGGAGTCCATCATTTTAATAGTTTGATAGGACAAGTATCTCTACCTAAAATATCTTCCCTTTTGATAGTTACAGTGAGGTGGTACACACCCTGATTGTGAATTGGAAGCAACCCTGGTTCACACAGCGAGGAGTCCATGTTATCTGACGTATGTGGTATAACACTGTCTTAAAACAACCAAAATAGCAAAACTGAACTTTTGTACATACTTTAATCTCAGTACTTAGAAGGCAGAAGCAGGGGGATCTCTAGGAGTCCAAGGCCAGTCTGGGTGGCATAGTGAGACCTTGTCTTAAAACAGCGAATTTAACAACTGAAATGACAAGCATTTACGCCAGCCCTATGGGCACAGCGCTGGCACCTCAGGTACTCACCTGGGAGGCTGAAGCAGGGGGGTGGCGACTCCATGCCCGCCCGCGATAGAGAGGGTGTTCCAGGCCCTGGGAAGTATAGTGAAAGTGAGTCTCATGATAAAAAGTGAAAAAGAGGGCTGGAGAGATGGCTCAGTGATGAGGTGTTTGCCTGGTGCACGAGGCCTAAATTCAAGCTCCCAGTACCACTAAATACATTAAATAAGATCACAAACGTTTATTATCTTTATTATATTACCTAGTTCCATTTTCTCTCATTTTAGGTTTTTTTGGTTGTTGCTGTTGCTTTGTTTTTTTTGTTTGTTTGGGTTTTTTTTTTTTTTTTTTTTTTTTTTTAGCTATTTGACAGTTCGCGGGGGGTCCTCATGCCTCACGTCAGGTCCAGCCGCCCATCCTCAATAAACCAATTAAACATGAAAAGAAGACAGATGAGATTTATTAAATGCTAGCCACACTGGGGATAGGGACAAAGAAATCCGGTGCAGCCTTCAAGTGTCCATTTTGAGTCCCAACAATCGCAGTCTGGTGTGGCCACGCCCTCCATCCGCCATCCTCATCTGGGCTTCAGTCTCCTGTGGCAGGTGCTCTGGCAAGTGAGAACTTCCTGAAATCTCTTATTGGGAGATGAGTTCCCTTCTAGCTGGTGCCTTTCCCTTCTCCCTGCATGAAATTCCTGGGGGGAATCCTATGTCTTTGGATCAATTTTTTTGTTTGTTTTTTGTTTTTTGTTTTTGTTTTTCCAGACAGGGTTTCTCTGTGTAGCCCTGTCTGTCCTGGAACTCACTCTGTAGACCAGGCTGGCCTCGAACTCAGAAATCCACCTGCCTCTGCCTCCCAAGTGCTGGGATTACAGGCGTGCACCACAACCACCACCCGGCTGACAGCTGAAATTCTTATTCTTATTCTCCTCTTTTTCTTCTTCCCTTTCCTCCTCCCCTTCCTCCTCCCCTTCTTTTTCTCCTTCATCCTTTCCCAGAAACTGCTTGTTAATGGCTGCAGGCTGAAGAGCCTGGATTTTTTCAAACCCATCAACTACTACTTTCTTTCAGTTGGCACTTCCCTTACCAGTTTACATCTCACCTCTAATATTTAATCCAAGCAAGAATTAAAATGGGGCAATACTTTGAACTTTTCCAGTAGGAACTCCTGTGCCACGCCTCACGGTTCCTCAGGCACATCTACTTTGCACATTGTCACGGGTGGCAGTGTTGCTACACTTGCTTGCCCTGAGATCCAGTGACAGGGTCTTCATTTCCTTTTAGTCTTGACTGTCAGCCTTGCCAAAGGCCATCAGAAGTTTACTGGCAGTATCCTAAAGGCTAGATGAGGCAAGGTCTTCAGGCAGTCCCCACAACCTCTGCCCTCTGGCACCCACCCACTCCCTTGTATAGTTCCTGCACCTTGAGTGTAAGAGCTGTGACTTGCTTCTGAGCAGAAGATAGGAAAACTGGTGGAATGCACATGACATCATGCACATGAGGTAATCGAGTTCCTAAGGTCACGGTGATTGTCTTGGAGGAGGCTTCCTCCTTGAAGAATGGAGCTGCTGTGCTCAGGGCTAAGAGTTAAACACTTAGAAGCCTCTTTCGTTGTTCTGATGAAGGAAAATCTGCTTCTGAAGAGGCTGTCTGGGTTTAATTTCCAAATCGCCTTCATCAGTTCTGATATAACAAGGGGGACCATATGTCAAAAAGCAGAGGTCAAGCCAGGAGTGCTGGCATATACCTTTGATCGCAGCACTTGGGAAGCCAAGGCAAAAAGAGCTCTGTGAGTTCAAGGCCAGCCTGGTCTACATAGTGAGACCCTGTCTCAAAAAACATGATACAAAACAAAATAAAGAGAAAAAGCTGGGTATTTTGTCAAAGAGCTCTGCACAGATGGCTTTCAGCCAGTAGCCAACAGGAAGAAAGGCTTTCAACCCTAACACCACCAGAGAAGACCATGGTCCCAGCCAGTACCATCCATGAGACTCTGTGAGACCCTAAGCAGAGTGTTCTTCTCAGCCATTCCTGGACTCCAGATCCTCCAGAAACAATAAGATCATAAATGTGTACTGAGGGTTGTTTGTTATGTTGTTGTGCTGAGGTTTTTTTGGGGGGGTGTTTTGATGTGGGATAGTCCTGGCTGGCCTGGGAGTCGCGTTGTAGACCTGGCCTCAGACTCATAGAGATTTGCCTGCCTCTATCTCACAAGTGCTAGGATTAAAAGTGTGTGCCATAGCTGGGCATAGTGGTGTGCGTCTTTAATCCCAGCACTATGAAGGCAGAGGCAGAGTTAGAGGTCAGCTTGGTCTACATAGTGAGTTCTAGGAAAGTCAGGGCTACACAGAGAAATGGTGTTTCAAACAAACAAACAAACAAATACAACAAAACTAAGCAAAAGCAAGTGCGTTTGATCATATCCAGTTGTATGTCTGTATGTGTTGCCTGCATGCATGTCTGTACACCACAGACCTACAGAAGCATGTGGGGATCTGATCCCTTGGAACTGGAGTTACATAGGACTGTGAATCACAATTGGGTCCTGGGAAGCAAACCTGGGTCCTTTGGAAAAGAGGCCACTGCTGTCTTGCCAGCCCCAGTTTATATTAATTCATTATTTCTATTGTAGATTTACAGTCATATAAAATAGAATAAGTGGAGAGTGGCAACACTTGGGAAAATGGACTCGTCCTCAATTGTCTACTGCTTAGTAAATTACCCTAATAAACTTGCTCACTCATCAATATGAAATATTAAGTTGAGTTCTTCAGGCTGTTGGCACCACCACCCTAGATGTCTCATAAAAATCACACAACAGCTATTTAGTATGGAATAACAAATCACACTGAACCATGCATCTTAAAACAATGAACACTGTTAAGTGCTCAGTTTACAAGGAATAGAAATTCAGGAACAGTTTGGCTTGTGGTTCCGGCTCAGAGTTGTAACAAAGTGGTCAGTAGAGGCTTCAACTATAAGAAAGCTTGAGATCAATGCTAGGGAGATGGCTCGTGGTGTCAAGTGTGTGCTGAGCAAACACAAGGCCCAGAACCAGGTTCAGCAAGCGGGCATGGCGGCTGGCATGTAATCCTTGGAACAAGTTAACTAGTTAGACTAAATGGACCAGCAGCCTTTGGGTACAGGTGAGAGAGAGATGGTGCCTCAAAGGGTGACCATACACATGACAAGAAAAGAAAAAGAAAACTTATAGAGTCTGAGGAAATAGTTCAAATTGTAAAGCACCTACTGTGCAGTTTGAAAACTTAAATCAGATCTCCAGCACCCATGTAAAAAACCTGGGACAAATGTAAAATCGTTGGGCACAGCAATTTACATCTGTAACCCAGTACTGGGGGTCCAGCAGAAACACAGAGATCCCTGAAGCTAACTGACTTGCTACATGAGCTAAATTGATGAATTCCGGGTTCATGAAAGATCCTGTCTCAAAAATAAGGTGGAGCATGATCAAGGAAGACATCCAGTGTCAACCTGTGGCCTCTACACTAACAAGGATGTGTGTGTGTGAGCACATGCACAAATATATGCACACACTCTGGTAAATAGATTCATTTATCACACACCACAGGGGGTGGAGGAAGAGGAAAAAATTGACTGGTGGAACTTTTCAAGTGCTCGTGAGTCCCCCACACTCCTGTAAGTAACTCCAAGAAACTCATTAATTCTCAAGATAGACTTGCCAGAATCTGTGGTTCCCTCTCCATATGAGGAAAATAGACATTTCTTTTATGCTTCATTAGAAAAGTCATTAGATGTGGTGTTGTGCCAGGTGCCAGCCTGTTCTACAAAGCCAGTTTCTAGGATAGCCAGGGCTACACAGAGAAACCCTGTGCCAAAAGGAGAAGTGGGTAGAAGGATGAGGAGAAGGAAAAAGAGGAGAAGGAAGAGGAGGGAAAGAAGAGGAGGATAAGGAAGAAGAAAAGAAAGAAGAGGAGGAAGAGAAGAAGAAAAAGTAACTCAACATGGAGTCTACCTTCTTTCTTTCACAGACATTCTCTGATGGGGTGAATACTCCATTTTGGTATAGCACCACAGAGAACCCCAGCATGTCAGTTGGTCTTGCCACAGCTTACAAAGTTGGTGTGTGTGTGTGTGCAAGGGAAGTTTCAGGGACTTGACACTGCTGGGCCCCCTTTCTACCAAGCAGTTAGCTCCTGTGGCAGGGGTGTTTCTTAGGGTGGCATTCTGCTCCTGCTAACACCACAGCACTGGCTCAGGGATTTCACCTGGCACAGCAGATGGTGATAAAGTGAGGCCTTTAGATCCCTACACAAAGGGCCAGACATTCTTTGCAGTAGGTTGTGGAGAAGTTCAATTCTACAAATATTTTCAAAAGCAGTGGTGGGACGGGGTTAGGAGATGGCTCAGTGATTGAAGTGTTTCCCTCAAATCAGTCAGAGGCAGAGGCTGGAGCTTAAGAAACCCAGGTAGATGTCAGCTGGGCATGGTGACTTTCCTGTAATTCCAGGCCAACATAAGAACCCCAGAGCAAGCTGGTTAGCAAGATGAACTACACTGGCAAGCTCTCAGTTTGAGTAAGAGACCCCACCTCAGAAGAACAATGGAAGAGGATCTTAACATCAACCATGGCCCTTCATGGGTGTGTGCACACATGTGCAAATGCACCAACACACACATTCACCCACACACATGCAAAAACATGTACATTGCACACACAAGGAAGTGAAAGAGGAAAGAAAAAGTGGAGGATTTTGAAAGGTGTTTCAGAGAGGTATGCTACATCTTAGGCTGCCTGGTTGTCTGGAAAGGGATTATAAAAGAAAGAAAGAAAGAAAGAAAGAAAGAAAGAAAGAAAGAAAGAAAGAAAGAAAGAAAGAAAGAAAGAAAGAAAGAAAGAAAAAAGAAGAAAGAAAAGAAAGAAAAAAGAAAGGAGGCTGGAGAGATGGCTCAGCGGTTAAGAGCACCGACTGCTCTTCCAAAGGTCCAGAGTTCAAATCCCAGCAGCCACATGGTGGCTCACAACCATCTGTAATGAGATCTGATGCCCTCTTCTGGAGTGTCTAAGGACAGTTACAGTGTATTTACATATAATAATAAATAAATCTTTAAAAAAAAGAAAGGAAGAAAGACAGACAGACAGACAGACAGGGAGGATAAGGAGCTAAAACTACATACCTACAGTCTTGTGCTTGAGACTCAAAAGAAACTTGAGATTTCTCATGGAATCTGAAGGGTCTTAAACACTGACTCAGTGAATAGTTCCTTCAAAGTAGTCTCGGTCTGGAGACTGGATCAACTTTTGGAGAACCTTATATCCTGGACTGTTGTAGAAAATAATGGAGCATTCAACCTACAATTAGAGGAGCTTTGCAGCCACTGTGGTCAGGGAGAGTCTGTCAGTCAGAGTCCTACCAAGGCATTGCTATCCCAAAGTGCCTAGGTACACAAAGTTGCTCCAGGGAGTAATAACAAAGGCTTCAAACACCACTTGGTTCAAATCCATTCCCTAAAAAGCAAGTAAAGACCAGGAATCCTGGATAGAATGGAGCAGGATGCAGAGTTCTGAGACACAAAACATAAAATCATCTGCTTCCAATAAAAAATGAAAGACAGGGAAGCAATAAAGTATACCTGATAAGCTAGTGGGAATTCAGGTTCCACTGGGATGAGGATTCAGAAACTTTGCATTTCAAAAGCTCTGGGAAGATTAATTCCCTTTGTACAAAAAGCAGTAAACGCCTTCTTGGCTCAAGTATTGTTCATATTATTTTTGGTTGTGAGCCTAGCCGTTAACGGCTGAGCCATCTCTCCAGCCCTCAAGTATTGTTCTAAAGCCACATGCATTACTGAGCGGTCACAATAATTCTGAAAGGTACTTATAATATCCGTGGTGCTGAACACGAAATGGGTAAACAGTAACCTAACACTAGCCCCCAACTCTTTGTCTAGCTATGAATCAGGTTTATAGCCAGCAAGAGCAGCAGTCTGCCGTTTCATTTCCCGCCTATAATCATACTGCCTTCCATGAAAAAAACACACGAGGAAAACAAAAGACTCAAGGGACTCCCACTTTGCATAACTTGCCCCATTTCAAAGGCAAAATAGCACTGTGTCCAGCAGATGGCAACCCAGAGCACAGCCAACAGCACGCTCAGGATAAGGAGCTGAAACTACATACCCACAATGCTGTGCGGAGACTCAAAGTCCCGAACTCCTATTTGGCTGTCTAAGGCGATGCCTGTGCGCACTGCTGAGGGAATGTGTGTACTGAATCCGTATAGGTTCTCGCCCTGCCTTCAGAGCGCCAAGTTCAATTCATTTTTAAATTCCGTACTCGTCTTTAGTTGGAGAGCTGTATGCCTGAAACAAGACCGCCCTTCTCTGATCTCACTCTAGCCCAACACGAGGGCCCTTGACCTCTGACCCAAAATGTCCGCGCTCAGAGCGTAGTTCTTTGCTTCTCCGAGGCGAACTAAGATTAAAATCCCACATCATGTCGAAGCTAAGCCGGGTCACTCGGACCGTCAAGAAGCCCGAGGCCGGCGGCGTGATCCGGTCCATCGTGCGAGCAGGCCAAGCTATTCCTGGGCCTCCACTAGGTCCCATCTTGGGTCAGGTGCGGTGTCTGGAACCCGGCCTGGGAGACATGGGAGGGTGTTCTGGAGCCCGGGAAGTCTCCTTTACAAACGTGTCTCTGCTATTCACACCTTCAGGCCTTATGTCCTTGTATCACTTACGTAGCCACTTTTGACCTCAGCATCTCTGACCCCCAAGTTGGCTAGTTGCTGATTAAGTGGTGCCTTGTGCACCAATCGCCTGACATCCAAAGCGGCTCCTTCGGCTCCCACAACTAACTTTGTATATGTGTTCCTCATAGCGAGGTGTCTCTATCAACCAGTTCTGCAAAGAGTTCAACGAGAAGACAAAGGACATCAAAGAAGGCATTCCCCTGCCTACAAAAATTTTTATAAAGGTAGAGAGAATCATTCTCCCATATACATCCTTGGTGCTTCAAACTACTCGCTCTGGTTGCTTCCCTGTCCCTAACTTGGTTGCCACCTGACACTTATTATTTTACGCAGAAGCCTAGACCATAACGTCTGTGAACTGGCTTGATCCTGCCATGTTGTGGCTCTTACATCTCATCTCACAGGGGCTTCCAGAGGAGAGTTGGGCTCAGAATAAAAATGACAGGGATGTGTGCTGTAGATTTGCTTGTCCTGTCTTTTGTGGTGTGCAAATTGATGGGAGAAGGAGAGGGACGTTAGGAACGTCTTGGGCCCATTAGAAAACCAAGAAATTCTCATGTCTCTTTTTCTGTTAAGCCCGACAGAACATTTGAGCTCAAGATCGGGCAGCCCACTATTTCCTACTTTTTGAAGGCAGCTGCTGGGATCGAGAAGGGGGCCCGGCAAACAGGTGAGGACTAGAGTGGACACCTGAGATTCCGATGTATCCAGAGGAATGTCGTGGCACTTGAATTACTTATTCCTTCTTCCCAGGGAAAGAGGTGGCAGGCCTGGTGAGTTTGAAGCACATATATGAGATTGCCTGTGTCAAAGCTAAGGATGATGCTTTTGCCTTGCAAGATGTACCCCTGTCTTCTGTGGTCCGGTCCATCATTGGCTCTGCCCGTTCCCTGGGCATTCGCGTGGTGAAGGAGTGAGTATCTGGAGACAAATGCTGTACAAAGGAAGCCAAGAACATTCTTGATTGGGAAGTAGCTCTGAGAGGGCCCCTTACAGGGAAATAGTCAGGGTTTGTTTTTCTTCTTCTTTATAGCATATGTTAGTTATGCGTATTAAGCTTCATTGTGACATTTTATCATGTCTAGCATTCTAGCAGATTCCAGCAGAAGGACATGGGTTGAAGCCTCATCTGGTTTGGATGAGCACCTGTTCTATATTTACTATATAGTTCTGGACACTGGATAGAACCAGGAGTGAACAGTAGTGTTTGGCCGCTCTGGGGAAGTGTGTAGTCCTAAAATAGAGGCAGATCAACACATAGAGGCTTAGACTAGCTGGTGGCCAATGTTATAAAATCAATGCATGTCTTGAGAGCAGAGAAGAGAGTTCTTGTTTTAGCTGTTGTGTCATTGAGGACTCTAAGGGAGGTGACATCAAAAGAGCCCAGGAACAGGAGGGTAAGAGAGGGTAGGATTACAGTGAACATGAGAGGTAAGGAGCTGGAGCTACGTTCATTGTGAGTCTTGTCGAGAGGCAGATGGGATGTGGCCTGAGGGAGGGACCAGTCAGAGGGTCTTTTGAGCTGTTGCACATTCGGACTCAATCCTAAGGCCAGCAGTCACTCCAGTCAGCTGGCTTTGGATGATCTCAGGAATTGTTTCCTTGAAGTAACTTCAAGTGGGAGAACATTTGCCCCAGAGCACAGCAGAGCCGGGAGCAGGGGCACCATCACTGGCAGCTGCTGCTGGTGTCATTCCCTACAGCAAGGCTGGCATCCGTTGTTCCTCACAGGATGACGTTAGAGCACAGTCTGCCTGGATTTTTTTTAAAAATCCTTAAGGTATGTAGATCTGTGACTCCCTCATTTGAAGTGTTTGTGGCTCAAAAGAAGGCCTAGGACATCCCAGGGGTATAGTAGAGGCCACAGGTTAAGTAGGACTTTAAGATTAGAGTCAAGGTAGAGGAAGGTGGAGTGTGTGAATTGTGGTCCCAGGCAGAAAAACCACAGATGAGCAGAGGTGTGAAAGCTAGAAAGTCCTGGAAGGGACGTGGGCAGGACAGCCGGGGTCTGCGCTAGGACCTGCCCTCCACTGACCGTCTGTCTCCACCTATAGCCTCAGTGCAGAAGAACTGGCCGCTTTCCAGAAGGAGCGAGCTGTGTTTTTGGCTGCTCAGAAAGAGGCGGATTTGGCAGCCCAGGCAGAAGCTGCCAAGAAGTGACCCCAACTTTCTACCCTCTGGGGATTTGAAGTGAGAAGCTAAGAAGGGGCCACCGAGGAAGCTGAGCCAGGGGCTTCATGGCGACCCGATGTATAGTTTCCCGGCAGATTTCTATACATATGTCGTGCCAAGAGATCAAGTCTGAATAAACATCCTTTGTCATCAACTCTCGGCTTTTCTCCTGAGACCCCAGAGATGGGGACTAATCCTGACAGTTACCAGCCTTCACAGGTGAACAGCAATCTTAACGCTTCTCCTTGTGAACACAGGCTCAACCAAGCAAATTATGATGCCCAGTGCTTTGGTCAGCCTTGTATTGTTATATCAAAATAACTAAAGCTGGTACTTTATAAAGGAAAGGTATTATTTGGCTTCTGATTCATGGTGCTGTGTCTGGCAAGGGCTCCTCGGCTGCATCACAGCATGGTGAAGTGGGAAAAGTCAGGTAGGGCCATCTCTGTGAGGTAGCCTCACCTGAACAGTCCCCACCTTAAGGCCAACATTAATGAAGCTGGACTTCCAGCACCCTCCACCAGACCACACTTGTAAAATTAGATTTATTCATTTTCTTTTATATGTGACTATTTTGCCTGCATGTATGTATGTGCACGTGCACTATATACATGCTTGATGTCTGTCAGAAGAGGGTATTGGATCCGCTGGAGCTGGATTTATGGGTAGTTATGAGCCAGTATGTGGATCCTAGGAGCAACAGGCAAGTGCCCTTAACCACTGAGCCATCTCTCCACCCCATCTCCCCCCTTTCTGAGATAGGATCTCACTGTGCAACTCTGGATATCCTTAAGGTGAACTCCCAGAGATCCTCCTGCCCCTGCCTCCCACATTGCTGGGATTAAAGGCGTGCACCACCATACAGGGCATAGCCCCCAATTCTTGAGGGTTCCACCACCTACCACACTGGGAACCAAGCCTTCAGCATATGAAGCACATGAGCCTCTGGGGCACGTGTCATAACATTCAGGCTCTGAGTAGGTACAAGTGGGAGTAGAGGCCAGGGAGACATCCTGTGTTCGGGGTTGAAGATGTAGCTTCCTGGTAGAGCTGCTACTTATGCAAAGCCTCCACTTCTATTCCCAGCACATCAAAACAGATTAGCCTGTGTTCTTCCCTCTGGGATGAGAGAAGAAGGCACAGTTGATGGGGTTCACAGACACTACGGCTTGGGCTGATGCTCATCTTTCCATAGTATAAATGTTGGGGAGTTCCTACCTAAGAAACAGTATCCTGTCAGAGAATTCCGATCTCAGGGTTATTCCTAGAGACGGGCAACTTCAGGGCTCCCTACTGAGTTGACATGTTTTGTTTTTGAGGCAAGACCTCATTGGCTGGCCTGAAACTGGCTGGCTATGCCCACCAGGCTGGCCCCTCTGCTTCTCAGTGCTCAGGTTGAAGGTGTGCATTACCACACCCAGCTCCTTACTAAGGTTGCTTATTTATTTTTTAAAAACTTGCCATTTGGGGCTGGAGAGATGGCTCAGAGGTTAAGAGCACTAGCTGCTCTTCCAGAGGTCCTGAGTTCAATTCCCAGCAACCACATGGTGGCTCACAACCATCTATAGTGAGATCTCCGTGCCCTCTCTGGCTTACAGGCAAAACATTGTACATAATAAATACATCTGTAAAACAAAACAAAACTTGCTAGGTTTTGTTGTTGTTGTTGTTTTGTTTTGTATTTTTAATGCTGTTGGAGATGAAACCCAGGGCCTCATCCAACCAGAGCCAGAGCTGTGTCACTCTCAGCTCTGCCTCTGCCAAGCTTCTGAATCTACCCTGGGTCAGGGAGAAGAGCTGAATCGCAGCCCCAGCCCTACAGAAGTGGAGTTCCAGTAGAGGCCTGTCTGAGAGGTCCTTGGGACCCTTGACCTGCCTGGGAGGTCCTTGGGGACCCTTGACCTGAGGTCCTTGGGACCCTTGGCCTGCCTGGGAGGTCCTTAGGGACCCTTGGCCTGAGGTCCTTGGGGACCCTTGGCCTGCCTGGGAGGTCCTTGGGGACCCTTGACCTGAGGCCCTTGGGACCCTTGGCTTGCCTGGGAAGTCCTTGGGGACCCTTGACCTGCCTGGGAGGTCCTTAGGGACCCTTGGCCTGCCTGGGAGGTCCTTGGGGACCCTTGACCTGCCTGGGAAGTCCTTAGGGACCCTTGACCTGCCTGGGAGGTCCTTGGGGACTCTTGACCTGCCTGGGAGGTCCTTAGGGACCCTTGGCCTGCCTGGGAGGTCCTTGGGGACCCTTGACCTGCCTGGGAGGTCCTTGGGGACCCTTGACCTGCCTGAGGAGTTCTTGGGGACACTTGGCTTATCTGAGAGGTCCTCGAGGACCCTTGACCTCCTGTTCTCCCATTCTACAGAACATCAAGAGTTCTCTCAGAAGAGAGGCAGAATTGACAGGAAAGATGAAAGTTGTGTTTGCCATGTGTTACATGCTGGACATTATTTTTTGTTTATCAACATTTTGGACAACAAATTTAGTCAATTTTTCGCATAGTATTAGTAGTTAAACACTTTTTTTGTTTGTTTTTTGGTTTTGTTTTGTTTTTTGGCTTTTAGATTTGTGTTTTTTGAGACAGGGTTTCTCTGTATAGCCCTGGGTGTCCTGGAGCTCACTCTGTAGACCAGGCTGGCCTCGAACGCAGAAATCCGCCTGCCTCTGCCTCCCAGAGTGCTGGGATTACAGGCGTGGGCCACCACCGCCGGGCTAAACATTGTTTACTAATACAATTAAAACTTTTTTTTTTTCTTCGAGACAGGATTTCTCTGTGTAGCCCTGGCTGTCCTGGAACTCACTTTGTAGACCAGGCTGGCCTCGAACTCAGAAATCTGCCTGCCTCTGCCTCCCAAGTGCTGGGATTACAGGTGTGTACCACCACCACCCGGCACAATTAAAACTTTTATTACATGTGTATTATCTATTCTATGCATGTATGTATCTTTATACACTCTTACCTTTTGCTGGTGAGACTATAATATAATTAGATTATTTCTCCCTCCCCACCCTTTCATATTCCCCTCTTTGCTCTTTTTTCAGCAGTGATTATTTGATATAGTTATATACATATATATCTCTAAATATGCCCTGTTCCGTCTGTGTAGTGTTAGGTTTTCAGGGCTGGCCGTTTGGTATTGAAGAACCAGGAAGACAGCTCTCCTTAGTTGCCTTTGCTCCTGTGTCAGGCTGAGGCCACAGAAGTTTTCCCTCATCCACCTTGGTTTGACTCGGGTCGTCTTTGGCTCTTGTTAAGGCAGTTTTGTTGGGGAGACTTCTGAGTATAGTAGCTTCTGCAGTTACTAGAAGACACTCTTATGATAAACCTCTACGGTAAACCTTGCAGTCCTCTGGCTCTTACAACATTCTCACCCCTCTTCTGACATGTTCCTTGAGCCTTAGCTGGAGAATGTTTTGTAGCTGTGTCCATGGCACTGGACTCCACAACTCTACGTTTTGATTGGTTGTGATTTTCTGTACTGGTTTCTGTCTTACAAAGAGAAATTTCTTTGATAAGGGGTAAGGAGTACACTGTCTATAGGCATAAGAACACATGTCCAAGTTGTTGTTAGGGATTATGCTGGCTTAGTAAAGTAGTGGTTATAAATTCTACTCAAGACCCATGACTTCACCAGCCCGGAGTGGTTGGCTGTCTCCCACTCCAGGCATTCTCTCCCTCTTGTTGAGTGGGGCCTAGGTCCAATTTTAGTTCTTAGTTACCACTAAGGAAGAGGTGCCACTACTGCAGCCTTAGCTCTGCCTTGCTGTGTGTTGAGGTTGTTCATAGTTGTCATAGCTGGGGAGAACCATTGGTTGTTTCTGTCCCTGGAAGCTAGTGTGGGTCCTTTGGCTCCTCTGGTTCAGTCCTAGATACACTTTCACACTTGAGAATCTTTGGAAAGTGTTACAAAGCATCTATAAGACAATGAAACGAAGGTGGCTGGGCTGTAAGGTGCCTGCTTGCTGTCCACACATGAGAACCGAGTTCAGCCACCTAGAACCCACATGAAAGGTTAATTGTAGGGTTGGAGAGATTGCGCAGGGATTAAAAGAGTTCTGGCTGCTCTGTTCAATTCCCAGCAACCACAAGGTAGCTCACAACAATCTGCAGGATCTGATGCCCTCTTCTGGCATAGAGGTGTACATGCAGATAGAGCACTCTACATAAATCTTGAAAAGAACAAAAAGTTTAATTTGCTGGGCAGTGATAGCACACACCTTTAGTTGTAGCACTTGGGAGGCAGAGACAGCAGATCTCTGTGATTAAGGCCAGCCTGGTATACAGAGTAAGTTCCGGGCCTGTACAGACAATCCCTGCATTGAAAAATGGGAGAAAAAAAAAAGGAAAAGGTTAATTGTGAGTAATCCCTGTGCTGTCACAGTCACTAGGAAGGCAGAGTCAGGATCCCTGGGGTCCCCTGGCTAACCACAGTCAACAAAGTCTATAGCACATAAACTTTTGGGTACAGCACACAAATCTCTGGGTTCAGTGAGAGAACCTGACTCACAATTAAGGTGGAGATGAGGCTGGAGAGATGGCTCAGCCATTAAGAGCAGTTGCTGTCCAGTGGTAAATCCTGCAGTTCTGAGCTGGTCACCCACATGACTTCTGAATCAAGCTGGGCACTAGCAATGTCTGTAACCCTAGCTCTGAAGATGGCACAGAGACAAGAGGACTGCTGAGGTTTACTCCCCTCCAGCATTGACAAGGAAAGAGCCCCAGGACTAGGAGAGCCCTGCTTCAAAGGGAGAGTGAAGGATGGTAAAGGGGTGAAATGAGGCCCTTGTCTGGACTCCACGTGCAGTCCTGTGTGCTGGAGCATGTATGCATATACACATATTAAAATTCAAACAGTAAAAAAAAAAAAAAAAAAAGGGAATGGACAGATGGCTCAGGGATTAAGAGCACTGGCTGCTCTTCCAGAGGTCCTGAATTCAGTTCCCAGCAACCACATGACAGCTCACAACTGTCTATAGCTGTAATTTCATGGGGTCTGATGCCTTCTTCTGGTGTACAGATGTACATGCAGACAAAACACCCATATACATAAATACACACATAAATAAAAATTAAAAATAAGGAAGAGATTGAAAAAGACATTCAATGTTGACCTCTGGTCTCCACATGCACTGGCACACACAGGCACTCATATGTAAATATGTATACAGACACACACACACATGTATACACACACATACATACACAAAAGCAAAGAGAAAAGGAAAGGCAAAGGGTGAGGGTAAACTGTTAATTATGGTAGTGCATGCCTGGGAGATGGACACACAAAACCCAAAAGTTCAAGGTCATCTCAGTTACATGGCAAGTTCTAGGCTAGCCTAGGCTACGTAGGACCGTGTCTCAAAAGAAAATTTGCCACCAGTGATGGTGACTGCCTCAGTTAGGGTTTGTGAACAGACACCATGACCAAGGCAACTCTTATAAAGGACAACATTTAATTGGGGATGGCTTGCAGGTTCAGAGGTTCAGACCATTAACATCAAGGCAAGAACATGGCAACATCCAGGCAGGCATGGTACAGGAGGAGCTGAGCATTCTACATCTTCATCTGAAGACTGCTAACAGAATATTAGCTTCCAGGCAGCTAGGACACCTACTCCAACGAGGCAGCACTTCCTAACAGTGACACACACACACCTTTAATCCCAGCACTCAGGAAGCAGAGGCAATTAGATCTCTGTGAGTTAGGGGTCAGCCTAGTCTACAGAGAAAGTTCCAGGATATTCAAAGCTATACCTAGAAACCTTCTCTAGAAAAGCAACAGCAGAAAAGGTACTTTAAATATTAAAAATAAAAGAGCAAAAATCTCCTCTAGTCTCCCTCTGTGTGAGACTCTTGCTGATCATTTGTTGTGACCTTTTTACTGTGTGTGTGTGTGTGTGTGTGTGTGTGTAAGGGTGCACACTCACATTTCATGCCATAGAACACACGGAGGAGTCAGACAACAACCTTAGCTGTTGGTCCTTACCATCCACCTTGTTTGAGACACAGTCTCTTTGATGTCCATACCTACATACCCCAGGCTAGCTCCCAGGGACTCCCCTTGTCTTGCTGTGGGCACACTGTGATTGCAGACATGCGAATGCATAACTTTGCATGGGATTTGAGGGGTTAACTCAGCTCCGCACACTTGCTCAGCCAGTGCTTTATCCATTAATCTATATCCCCAGCACAGTTTCCTGCTATATTGGGGTGCATATTTATACATAATGTTAAAAATTGAGATTTGGGGTGTAACTCAAAGGTGGAGACCCTATCTCTTTGTATCCTTTTTAAGTAGAGGACTCTCTCTTCTTAAATATTTTTTTATGTGTATGAGTATTTGTTGACATGTTTTTAGTACATCATTTATATTTATATTTAGAGCAGGGCTGGTGAGATGGCTTAGCAGTTAAGAACACTGACTGCTCTTCCAAATGTCCTGAGTTCAAATCCCAGTAACCACATGGTGGCTCACAACCATTCCTAATGAGATCTGACGCCCTCTTCTGGAGTGTCTGAAGACAGCTACAGTGTACTTACATATAACAATAAATAAATCTTTAAAAATATACATTTAAGTCGAGCAGTGGTGGTGCACGCCTGTAATCCCAGCACTCTGGGAGGCAGAGGCAGGTGGATTCCTGAGTTCAAGGCCAGCCTGGTCTACAGAGTGAGTTCCAGGACAGCCAAGGCTACACAGAGAAACCCTGTCTCCAAAAAACCAAATCATATATATATATATATATATATATATATATATATATATATATATATATATATATATATCATCACATCCGTATCTGGTGCCCATGAAACCAGAAAAGAGAGTTGGACTCCTGGACCTGGAGTTGGGGAGTCGTGAGCTGCCTGCTGCGGATGCCTCCCTGAATCCATCTTGGATCCTCTGCAAGAGCTGCAAGCACTTGCAACTGCTGAGACAGCTTTCCAGCCCTCCTGTGTTGGTTGGTTGGCTTGTTTGTGTTTGTGTTTGTTTTTGTTTTATTTTCCCTCGACAAGGTTTCTGGTTGTAGCCCAGCTGTCCTAGAACTTGCTCTGTAGACTTAGGCTGGTGTTGAACTCAGAGATCTGCCTACCTCTGCCTCTGGAATGCTAAAATTAATGGTAGCTTCTTTTTCTACTCCTTCCTTCCTTCCTTCCCTCCCTCCCTCCCTCTCTCCCCCCCTCTCTTTCTTGTAGTCTTGGATGACTAGGAACTTGCTCTGTAGACCAGGCTGGCCTCACACTCAGAGATCTACCTACCTTTGCTTCCTGAGTGTTGTAATCAAAGGTGTGCACCACTGCTGCCCAACTTCTTGTTCCATTTTTTTTTTTTTTTTTTTTTTTTTTTTTTTTTGGTTTTTTGAGATAGGGTTTCTCTGTGTAGTCCTGGCTGTCCTGGAACTCACTCTGTAGACCAGGCTGGCCTCGAACTCAGAAATCCGCCTGCCTCTGCCTCCCAAGTGCTGGGATTACAAGCGTGCGCCACCACAGCCGGCTTCTTGTTCCATTTTTAACCAAGCAATTATTTAGACTATTTTTCACTACCATTTTTCTGTAACAATTTGTGTGTATTTGTGTGTATGTATGAAGGTCAGAGGACAACATTGAGTATTGTTGTTAGTAGGTTTCCGTCTGTTTTTTCAAATTTTTATATATTTTTACTTTTATTTGTGTGCGTGAATGTGGGAATACTAAATGTGTGCGTGAGCGCATGTGCCCATGGAGCCTGGTCGGGAGTGTGGGTTCCCCTGGAGCTGCAGGTACAGGTGTTTGTGAGCCAGCTAATGAGGGTTCTGAGAACTGGATTTGTGTCCCTTCACCTGCGGCAAGCACTCCGCCACTGAACAGACGCTTCCACCCCTTCCATCTTGTTTCTTGAGACAGGGTCTCTCACTGACATGAAACCCATCAACTAGGCCAGGCTGGCTGGCCCTGAAGCCCCAGGGATGTGCTTGTCTCTGCCCCCTCGGCTCTCGGGTTACCCTAGTTTATTTAGCCAAATTCTTAACTGTTTTGTCATTTAACTTAGCTGTTCTGTCAATTGCATTTAAAAGGAATTGCCAATCTTGCACGGTAAGGTATGCCTGAATCTTGGGCGTCTTGGGAAGATGAGGAAGAAGGGTTATGACTTTAAGACCAGCCCTGGCTATACACAGCAAGACCTTATCCCAGATAAACAGCTCTGGAGGAGGTGTGAGGAACATATCTGTAATTCCAGCATAACAGCCCACTTAGCAACTGGGTTCCTGGGACCTTGCTAGAGTATCAAGGGAATTGGGAAAGGACACACACACACACACACACAGTGGAGCTGGGGTCGGTGGGGTTCTCTAATACTACCGCTGCCACTGCCTGGGCCTCACAGGTTATTTGGTACATGAGGGGTGTAAGCTAGTCTCTGCAGTGGGTCTCTGGGGGTGAGCAGTCTCAGGTTATAGCTATCCTAGAAGCTCCCGTTGCTAATCTTCTTACACACTGATCAATCCTTCATAAACACTTATACTGGACTCCCAAGAAAAGCTTTGCCATTTCCCTTGAAACTGTACCACATGAGGAATTGGTCTTAGAGTCCTTGACCAGGTGTGACCATAATAAAATACATATACGTTCACTCAGAACTTCGATCGCTCTGTGCTGAATGGTTTTACGTCACACGATGAAGTCATCTGAGAGGAGGAAACCTCGATTGAGAAAATGCCTCCTTAAGATCTGGTGGGCCCTCTAATCAGTGTCAATGGGGGAGGGTCAATGACGCTCATTTTGGGTGGGGTCATCCTTGGGCTGGTGCTCTTGGGTTCTGTGACAAAGCAGGCTGAGCAAGCCATGAGGAGCAAACCAGTAAGCAGCCCCCCTCCACGGCCTCTGTATCAGCTCCTGCCTCCAGGTTCCTGCCTTTCTTGGGTTCCTGCTCTGGATTCCTCCAGTGATGGAGTAGGATGTGGAAGTGCAAGCCAAATCAACCCTTTCCTCCCCAACTTGCTTTTGATCATGGTGTTTCATCACAGCAATAGTAACCCTGACTAGGACACCAGCACTTTGTTTTTTGGTTTGGGTTTTTTGTTGTTGTTTGCAAGGGTTTTGTTTGTTTGTTTTTGAGACAGGGTCTTTCTTTGTGGCCCAGGTTGTTCAGGAGCTCAAGATTCTCCACCCTCAGCACCCGGCTGTGATTACAGGTGTGCACTACCACACTCAGCTAGAATAAAACCTACATTTTGGGCTGGAGAGATGGCTCAGTTGTTAAAAGCACTGACTGCTCTTCCAAAGGTCCTGAGTTCAGATTCCAGCAAACCACATGGTGGCTCACATCTATTGTTAATGGGACCTGATGCCCTCTTTTGGTGTGTCTGAAGACAGCTACAGTGTATTTACATATAAAAATAAATAAATCTTAAAAAAAAAAAACCTACGGCCAGGCGGTGGTGGCGCACGCCTTTAATCCCAGCACTTGGAAGGCAGAGGCAGGTGGGGATTTCTGAGTTCGAGGACAACCTGGTCTACAGAGTGAGTTCCAGGACAGCCAGGTCTATACAGAGAAACCCTGTCTGGGGGTGGGGGGAACCCTACATTTTTTTAATCGAGGTCTAGAAGTGCTGGGCGACCTTCTATCCAGCTCCTCTTCTGCTTGTCCCTGCCCACAGAACTTCCTTTTTATTTCCTAAGCAGGTCAGACACTCTCCCATGTTAACGTTCTTACAGACGCTTCCATTAGATTTGACTGTTCTCTGTTCTCATGTTAGGTGTTAGCTCAGTATCACCTTCTCAGAAAATGGCACTGTAATTGAGTCCCCGGTCACTCTGTCTCAGTACTCTAGCTCTGGCTGTCTGCACTCGGGCTTTTTCTCACTCTTGTTGTGTTCCCAGTCAGAGTACACTGTCTGGCCCTCCATCTTGTTTGCCCAGTTTTCCCAGAAGCAAGGACAGCTCCTGGCTCAGTGTCATGAGTGATCTATCACGGGAAAGATGTAAAGCAGTAGAACTCCTCCTTAGGTCCAGGCTTTTTTTCTTTTTGATCATGTATGGGTGTGAGCATGAGTGTCGTGGTATGCACGGAACTCAGAGGATAACTTACTGCAATCACGCCTTCCTTTCCACCGTGCAGAACCTAAGGATGGATCTTGGGTTTTCAGGTTGGCAGACAACACCTTTACCCAGTATCCCCTTGGCCCCCTGAGTTCAGCCTTTCTGGTCCACAAACTCGAGCCCTCATGGCGGTTTGGATGACAATGGCCCCACGGCTTGTATACTTGAATGCTTAGCCTCCATTCAGGAAGGGTCAGGAGGTGCTTGTTGTTGGAGGAGTGCACTTGGAGGATTCCCTCTGCCTGTACCTCGTGGGTCAGGTGCAAGCTCTCAGAGACTTCTCCAGTGCCGTGTCCCCCTGCATGCTGCCACGCTCTCTGCTGTGCTGGTCCTGGAGCAACCCCCTGGAACTCTAAGCATGTCCCCAACCAAATGCTTTATTTTATGTTGCCTTGGTCATGGTGTCTCCTCACAGCAATAGTACAATGATTAAGACATCTTCTCTCATGCACTCTGTTTCCAGAACATCAGTCACTCTCAGATCCTGAAGTCCTTCCCTCCCCCTGGGACTCAGTTTACCTGTCTGTTCTAAGGTGAAGATGTTTGGAGCTGCAAGGGCCTCAGCAGCCAGGGCTGGAGCAGTTTCTTCTCCTTCCAGCAGGTGGCGGTATTGCCTCTTCTAGTTTATTTTCCTCTCACAGGACCAGGTGGTCTGACTTCTGTAATCCTAGCGCCTGGGAGGCTGAGGCAGGGGGATTTGCAAAAGTCTGTGGCCAGTTTGGACTACACAGTGAACTCCACATTGGCCTGGGCTGAGGAAAAACAAAAGTAAAAACAAAAACAAAATATCACTTATCACCACCACCACAACAACAACAACAACGACAACAATAAAAATAAGCCAAAGACAAGAGGGCATGGGGACATGAGGCATGACGTAAAGAGAGTACGCATCTGTAATGGTATTTTTATAAAAGAGCTACAAGCTTTAATCCCAGCACTCAGGAGGCAGAAGAAAGCAGATCTCTGTAAGTTTATGGCCAGCCTAGTCTACAAAGCTAGTTCTAGAACAGCTAAGGCTACACAAAGAAACCTTGTCCCCAAAATGAAATTTTTTTCATTTAATTTAAACATTAATTAATTAATTAATTTTAAAAACCACCCAAGACAATTCAGTGCTCAGGAGGCAGAGGCAGGTTACAACAAATAAACAAAAAAATCAAAGGCAAAATAAACAAAGAATATACAACAAACAAAAACAAAGAAAGCAGCCGGGCGGTGGCGGTGCACACCTGTAATCCCAGCACTCTGGAAGGCAGAGGCAGGTGGATTTCTGAGTTCGAGGCCAGCCTGGTCTACAGAGTGAGTTCCAGGACAGCCAGGGCTATACAGAGAAACCCTGTCTCGAAAAAAACCGAAATCCAAAAAAACCAAAAACAAACAGACAAACAAACAAAACCAAAAAAAAAAACAAAGAAAGCATACACTATTACCACCCACGACCAAATATCAAGGAAGTCTTTTTTTTATTCTCACAGCCACTCCATTTTAAAATTTTTATTATTTTCTATTAGTAGTTTATGTGGTGTGTGTGTGGCATGTGTGTATAGTATATGTATGGTATATGTGTATATGTAGTGTGTAGTATATGTATGTATGTAGTGTGTAGTGTGTGGTATGTGTGCATGTAGTATGTATTGTGTGTGTAGATATGTGTGTGTGTAGATATGTGTGTAGTGTGTGGTATATGTGTATATAGTATGTGTGTGGTATATGTGTGTATGCGGTATGTGTAGTGTGTGTGTGTAGTTTGTGTGTGGTATATGTGTGTATAGTATGTGTGTGTTGTATATGTGTATGTAGTGTGTATAGTATGTGTGGTATATGTGTGTAGTGTGTGGTATATGTGTGTATAGTATGTGTGTGGTATATGTGAGTATGTAGTATGTGTAGTATGTGTGTGGTGTATGTGTGTGGTGTATATGTGTATGTAGTGTATGTAGTGTGTGCATGTGTACATGTGAGCATAAGTATGTTTTGGAGTGCAGGTACAGGTCAGAGGACAGCTTTCAGGGGTCGATCATCTCCTTCCATCAAGGATCAAATACAGATCATTATGCTTGACACAGCACCTTTCTCCACCTCGCCACCTCTGTCCCTGTGCTGAGGAGGGAGCAGAGCTGAGAAAGATTCCTCTTGGGGATGACAGGGAAGCTCTTGGCTCCACCCAAATACCTATCAAAAAAGGGAAAGGTCTTCCTTTCTGTGAGGGAAAGGCCCTCTGAAGGGCCTGTCTCCACAGCTGGGCTTCGGAATAAGTGGAAGCTAGAGGTTTTTCAGGGCTGTGCCCTGTGTTTCTGTAGAAAGCCTGGAGCCTGGAGTTCTCCTCTCCTAAGGAACAGGCTTTCTCCAAGTCTCCAAGTCACCACTGACCTGGGGGTCAAAACGACTGAGTCTTTGCTGCACTTCTTGAGTTGGAAGAGATTTTTGTCCTAACACTGCCTCTTGGTTGTTGCCCTCTTTTTACCTGTGAGGAAGTGGAGACTTTAGATGCACTCCAAAAATAAGAGGTGGGAGTGTGATTGGATCCAGGTCTTTCTACCTCCTAACTTTCTTTGTCCCCGACTAACAATGCTCTGTGGGATTGAGTCTTTGACTTAGGAGTCAAACACCATTTTCTGAAATTTCCTCCCCCAGTGACAGGTCCACAGCTTCACTTTGCAGACTTGGAGGGTTCAAAGGAGTCCCTGTTCCAACCAGCACTGCCTTTCCTGGAGAGTCTGAGGTAAGATGGTCTGAGATGGTTATTCGCTGGCTTTGAGAGCTGGGAGAACAGCCCAGGCTTGGGGAGGGGTTGATGTGTTTCCCACCTGTGACTGTGGGGGAACACCCACTATCCCGTTGCTTTACCAATGAAATGGAGATTTATTGCAGTGGATTAGATATTTGCTAACTGAAAAGCCCTATGCAAGCAAAACAGGTTTCAGCTTCTGATTTAAAAATCTAAGCCACGAGGAAATCAATATCCTGAAAGACCACGTGGGAAATGACAAGAAACTTTAAACCCATATCCAAGACCAGCCCCAGGCTCTCTCCTCCCCACCACACCGTGAACACTGTAAACCCAGGGCAGAGAGAAGACGCCAGTGTCTTCCATGCAGCGCCTGCAGTCTCAGTGCTCAGTCTTCTAGCACAGTGTGGGCCAAGCAGAGCCAAATGGAGATGTAAACAGGCTCCTAGAGATTCCAGGGCTGAGAGGAGGTCTAGCCCGTGTCTCCTGCCTCCGCCTCCTATCTGGGCTCCTCAAGCTCTCCCCTCCCCTTTCCTCCCCTCCTCTCCCCCTCCCCTCCCTTCCCTTCACAATAGTGCATGACACCAGAGATACCAAAAAGGCAAACTGGACTTTATTATAAAGTTGGCTACAAAGTCACCGCAGCACCACGAGGTGGCCACCTGGGCAAGCCTAGGCGGTCTGGCGGCCGGGTGAGTCCCGCACCAGGTACACGCACTCGTGCAAGCACACGTGTGACGGCAGATCTGCCTTCCTCCATCGGAAAGGAATGTAGCGTCTCTTCGCGCCCCCCACCCCAGGCGCGGGGCACAAAAGTCACAGGAAGGGCCGCCAGGGCGGCAGAGTCCGTCGGAATTGAAATCCCGTTACTGGTTTGTAGAGAATTCTACGTGGGTGTCAAGAGCCCCTCAGGGCACAGGCTAGCCCCAGGTGGGCCATGCCTTTCCCCCACCAAAGCCCAGGGGTGGCTTGGCCCCTAGGAGTGGAGAACTGGCCCAAGCCCATGGGGCAGCGCGGTGGGGAAGTGAGACTCCCCCATTCTCCGCTTGAAATCCATTCAAGGAAGCTCACTACGAGTGAATACAGATTGAAATGGAAACTGGGATCGCTCGAAGTCCCTTGATTTTTAAAAAGTTGCTCCCCTCCCTTGCCCTCCCCCCTCCCCCCTAAATCCTTCAGGGCCTGGAGGATCAGATATATCCCCCCTCTGGCCCCCAGAGTCCCCCCAACAGTCCGGGGGGGTGGAGAGCGGCTCCACGTCTTGATGACAATATGCCATACTTGACGACGTTAAGTCACAGACTTATTCAAAACGTTGGTTCCCCTCCACTTCCATCTGTGGGGGAAGAGAAAGAGGGGAGGGGAGGGAGAAAGGGAGAGAGAGTTAGTCAAGCTTATTAAGTAAAAGGGTCCTTGGGATCAGGCTGTGGTACAATATTGCTATATGGACTTCAAATGTGTTAGCCAAATGAAACGGTCCCCTGGGTGCCAGCAGATAAGAGGCAATATGGAAATACAGAAGGAAACTGTGGCCACCGCGTTGGACAAATAACACAGGGCCACCAGGATGGACCTAGGGGCTTGGCACTGGTCTTTCTTTCTCCTAATTTTAACCAACTGTTGCTCTGCGTCCCCTTTAGGGGGAAGCATCAACTTCTATCAATTTTTGTGCAACTTAAAGTTTCTTTAACTCTGGGGCCTTGATTATTTTTGTCTATAAAATGGGGTGTTGTCTGGTCGGCCTCTCACAAGCTTTGTAGCTTTTGCCTGTGTTATTCCATCCCACCTCCCCGCCCACCACGCCTACTCATCTTTCGCACAAAGCTTTGCATTATTCCTACCTTACTACTCTCCTTAGTAGGAGGTGATATTGTTCTCTTAATAAAACAGAGTTTCAGAGCGGGGAATGGATTCACCCAGTCTATGCAATGCCTGATTAGTAGGACAGGACTCTGGGACATTTAGGCTGGACTTACCTTCATGGAAGCTGTCTTGAACTTGGCTCTGGAGTTGATGCAACTCATCAGCAAACCCTTCGTAGGGGAATGTTGAGACACCTGTCTCAAAGGCGGTTTCATAGGTGGCCAAGTCCTCCAGGAAGCTGTGATCTTCTGGGGACAGGTTGTTGCAAGGTGACAGGGTCCCTCCTGGGACCTCTGCCTCAGGGTCTCCTGAACCCCACTCCCCATTGGGGTCTGGAGTAGAAAGATCCATGAAGATGTCTTCCACTGGCGTCTCTTCCAGGAATAAATTATCAGGGTCAACCAGAAAGTCCAGCTCCTGGCATTTCCAGGGTTTAAGATCCAGGCTAAGCACAGGGGGTCCAGCCCCTGACAGGGACAGGTTAGGGTTCAGGGGCTCCAGCCCTCCAAGTGACTCCAGGCCCCCAGTGCCAGCCTCAGCCGAGAAGGGCCTGTCCATGCCCTGAGCCAGCTGGCTGATCTGCCGAATGAGACGATCTATCTCATTTTGCTCTTTCTCTGTGTAGTGGAAGAAACTTTGCTTGACTGGAGAGGCCTCGGGTGTAAGCAAGCCTTCAGGCACCAGGGGGACGTCCACAGAGAGGGGGCCCCGGAGCTGAGCTAGGGCCAGGAGTGTACAGTCCCCATTACCAGGGCTGCTAGGACTTGGGGGCAACTTCTCATAGAGAAAACTGCATCCCTCCTGGGCGAAGTATGTCTTGGTAGGATTGGGGCTTAGTTGCTCTGGGAAGGTTTGGCTGGGACTGTTCAGATGTGCCTGGAATGCTGTGCTGGGAGGAGTCAGCTGCTCATGGGCGGGGCTACCCAGAGGCTCTGGGAATGTGGCAGTGCTGGGGAGAAGCTGGTCAGGGAAGGTAGAGGTGCATGGGGTCAATTGGTCTTCAAAGCTTCTGGCTGAGCTTTCAGTCAACTGCCCTTGTAGCGAACTGGTTAGTGGATCTGGGAAGGTTGCACTGCTGGGAGTCAACTGTTCAGAGAAAGTCACCGTGCTTGGAGTCAGCTGTTCTCGGAGAGAGCCGGGCGGAGGGGGCAAGTGAGTCTGGAAGGGTTCGTGGAGGCTGAAGAGGAAGGCACAGCCTCCTGGCTGGTGGGGTGTGTAAGGTGGAGTACACACCAAATCCTTGCTCAGGTCTGCTTGGAGGGAAGGCTCAGGCCTAGCAGGGAATGGCAGGTAACTGAAGTCCAGCTCTTTGGAGGGTTGGGGCAGCTCTTCTGATGTTGAGATCACACCCAGTTCCGGAGCCCTGGGGAAGCTGGCACTTCTAGGAGTCCCCAGGGCTGGCGTAAAGAGTGGATTTGAGCACGGCTCCTGGGAGAAGACATTCTCAGAGAATGAGGGGAGCACAGCTGAGGGGAGCACTGCTGGGGCTCCTAGGGCATAAGCTGCCTGTGTGTCTTCAGAGTTTAGCTGCTGGCGGAGGCTCCAGGCTTCCGTGTCACTGGAGAGGAAACACATGGCAGCCTGTGAGGGTTTGCTGTCCATCACCAGAGTAGTTTTCTTCATTGCATTCTCTCTGTGCTGACCTCAGCCCCCTCCCCTCTCCACCATCTTGTATCTTACAGCTTACCTGATAGGGTAGTTATTGGCAGTAATAGGGCCTTCTGGGCCTTCTGAGTACAGCATACAGTAAAGCCACGTCCAGCCTCCATGCTTGGCTTGCAGTCTCACCACCATTTCAGCCTGAATATCTCCACTTTCAGCCACTGGGGAGAAAAAGGAATACAGGATTAGCAGGTCCGTCAAGCAGCACCACCTACACTCCCACCTTTCTTACCACTACCCTGAATTGCGGGAGCCATGACATATTCTCTTCTAACTACCCTAGCCTAGCCCTCTAGGCTCCCCACCTTGACCTTACCACCCAACGTTTTCTAACTCTGTCCTGTTCTTGCCTTGAGTTCTCATCCTCGAGTTCACTCTGTAGCCTCCAAAACTCCTTAACATCATGTTGGACCACAGCCCATGCCTGGCCTGTCTCCCATGCTTTCTCCCAGCTTCCTGTGTTATTCACAGCCTCTCAGGACACTCACACAGGCGGTAGTGTTGAGAAGAAGCGTGGGCCAGGTCCTCGGGGTGTAGCAGTCCATACCATGATTTACAGAGCAGTTCGCTGCGCTCAAAGCCCAGGTAGATTAGGACACTGGGAAGGTGGAAATGACGAGGTCAACTTTCTGTTTTCCTTACTCAAAATGCATGCACTTCACTCCCCACCACCATGTTCTCTGCCCACTTAAGTCCCATCCTCCCTGCCCTGAATCTACGATCACGAATCTAAGGTTCCCTTCTTTCTGGCCCCCCCTCCTTACTGGAGTTTGAACACTTTGGGCTTACCTTTCAGAAACATCCAGTAGGGCTAGGTCCTTAGCATGCCGGCTCTGGAACATGGCCAGGAAGAGAGAAGCAGGACCAGGGCCAGGGCCAGGGCCAGGGCCAGGGCGGGGTCTTGGCTCCAATGGGGCGCAGAAAGCTGTGAACACGGGATTTCCTGCCCAGTAGGCTCCAGGTGGGTGAGCATGGAATCGACCTCGAATAAGCACCAGCTTGTTGCCTGCACTCTGGCGCCGGAGGGACTTGGAGGTGTTGAATCGACAACGGAAAAGGCGATCTAGATGAACAAAAGGAAAAACTGACTAAGAGGGTGGGCATCAGAGGAAAGGAGATGGTTGGAACAGGGCAGCAGAGGAGTGCACTGAAGAAGCAAGAAGAGGTTCTTACCAGCATCCAGAGCAGAGGGCATGGTGAGCTGCTGGCGCACAGTTAGATGGTCAGCAGGGTCAATGATGTCGTAGATACTGTCACCCTGGGCAACCAGGTCCACCTAGAAAGGGGAGGTGATCATTAGTGAAGGCAGCAAGAGCCGATGTACAACCAATGACTTTTCTTAGGGAAGAATCCCCCACCCCGCCTCCAGTAACTCTGTTCTCAGAGCTAAAGGCTCGTTTTATCCCACATATGCCCTAACCTGGGATGCGAGGACTTTCAGTACTCACCATTGAGTGGCCCAGATGCTCGCTCACACTCTCCGACAGGTAGAGCAACTTCCCCTCAGCTGTGAACACAAGCAGAAATCCAGGTAATGCTGCCACGATGTCTTCAAGCTCTTGAGCGGAGAGAAGCCCCGTGGGGCCAGCCAAAGGAGTGCCTGTAGGGTGAGAAGATGTGTTGAGTCAGGATAAGACACAGGGACAACACAGAAATGAAAACATCTTCTGAGTCTCAGAGAAGACACAGGAAATTCTCATAGACCTACTTCTGCAAACACCTGTTGACCCTATGATTGTGGATCTTGGCCAAGAGACCTGTTGCTAAAACTATCTACCCAGGGAGCCCCTGCACTTCCAAGCCTGGCGCGAACCTCAGCAGCCCTCAGCTGTCAGCACTGTGGACAGAGCTCTCCCGAAAACACTGGGTTCAGGACCGCGGACAGCGCCCGCAACAGCGCAGCGTTTCAGCACCACGGACAGCGCAGATAAGGGCGATGGACTCGGGACGTCGGACAGCGCTCCAGAGAGCCTAAAAAGACCCTTTCAGCATTTTCTAGCATATGGTACTCTTCCCCACACTTTGCCTTTGCAGGCTTTCCCTGCAGCCTGACAGGCTTCCTTCCGTATACTCCCCGGATTCCTGGAGTGCCTCTGAGGCAATGAGAGTCCGGACCATTCTGTTTTAGCACTCTATCTCCCACAAATCGGGTGCTAGGACTATCGTTCAGGCTGGTCTAGATGGAGCTCAGAAGAAAAAGCAGGAAGTCCAGGGTCCCCTCAATTCCCTTCTCTCCACGGGCTTCCAGCACACTGTCCTAGACAAGCGGCAGTTTTAGCGTGTTCCCTCAGCTCCTCCATCCCTGGTCCCCATTAGCTCTGGTCTCCAGTAGCCCAAGCTTGCTCACCTCCAGCAAAGAAGACACCCTTGCGAGTATAGATGCAGGCAAGACTCATGATGTGCAGGTAGGACAGCCGGACCTTGTCCGCTTCAGCCAACGGCAGCAGTTCCTTGAGGTTCCGAATCTCGGCGTTGATCTGGTCGCGGCGCGCCTTGGAGGCGCCCTTGGTGGATCGGTACATGACTGCCGGCTGTGGAGCTCCAGCTCCTGCTCCCGAGCACCTGCGATCCTTTCCCGATGCACCCGAGGCTTCCTCTTCCTTGCTTCCCGGTCTTTTCGCTCAGGCTCTTGCTCGCTCTCGCTCCACTCCTGGGCTCCGCTCGGCAGCGCTGCCCCCCTCGCCTGCCTCGATCCGCCTTATATAGCTCCTGACAGGCGTGGGGGGGCTCGTTTTAGAGACGGGGGGGGGTGAGCGGGAGGCGGGAGGCTGGGCTAAAGCAAGCTGCAGCGGGAGCCACTGGCTGGGGAGGGGGGTGCTCCTCCTCCCTCCCTGGCTTCCGACGTCATCCCGTGACGTCGAACGGGAGAGGGAGGGGGCGGGAGAAGGGGGAGAAGGGAGGGTGCGGAGGGGGCCGGCTGGTGAGAGCTGTGCAGAGCCAGGAATGGGGTGCAGGGAGCCTGGCTTTCCATTATATTCTATTGGGAGGAGGAACAATACATGGGTTAGGGTGGTCTGAAGCCCTTATCAGGAGAGCTTGTAGAAGGCAAGGAGGGGCTGCTATCAACACTGATTTTTCTAAGGAGGCAAAAGATGAGAAGGGACTTGGTCCTCTGCCAATTTGCCGCCATCCGCCAACCAGGGGTCAAAATCGCACAAGGGACTTTCCTTGGCTTTGGGTGCGGGGCTAGGTCACAACTGAGGGTCTTTTCTGGGGTCTATGCAATCTGAAAGTTCCTTAGCCAGGGACTTTTTATTATTTCAAATAAATAATTCCTTCTTCATCTCCATGCCCCCGCCTGAGGGTCCAAATCTCCAGGATAGGGTGGAATGGTGGTCCTATGGAGAAGAGACCACCTGAATTCGGTCTTGATCATATTTCCTTAGCAACACAGGCACACAAACATCTCCACTGTGATCTACAATGATTCCTTTTTCCTCTATTAGTTAATCTTAGCCACCTGTCGGGGAAACTGAGGCAGAGACCCAGGGTCTGGTGAGGATCTGGATGTGTATCTGAACCTCTCCCACGACCCCCTCCTGCTTGCCAGCCCCCAAAGCGAGCTGTTCCCCCGCCCTCTTGCGAGCCCCAGTCTCTCCGGCGGGCTGGGGGCGGGGGCGGGGCCGGGGGAATCCCAGCTCCATATTAGGACAGGAATCCTCCGGCGGCTGCGGCGGCGGCAGCGGCGGGCGGGGCCTAGCGGCCAACGCACTGCTCTAGAAAGCTCTCCCCAACGCTTCAGCCGGGAAGAGGGGGAGGCTGCCAAGTAGCCAGGGTCTGCTGGGCCTTCCCTAACTGCTGCACCTACCCAATACCCTTTAGTTCCGCCAGAGTCCCCTCCCCATCTCCCTCCAATTCTTGCTCCATCTTTAGCGCCAGGGCTCCTCGTTCTGCCCGTCCACTTGTCACTGTGTGAGCGCGCACATACACACACCTTTCCTTTTTTTTTTTTCTTCCTTCATTGAGTGTAGGGCAGTCTGTCTCGGCTTTGTGGACGCGCCCCCCCACCCCTGTAATTTGCACTTTTGGTTTAATCACCTGTCATGTCAGGCTAGTCTCTAGTGTGGCCTGTGCATCACCCTCCCCTTTCTTCAGTCACTTACATGCGATTGCTGTCTACACAGGGCATGGGTGCCCCCCCCCCTTTTTTAATCCCACAACCATTTCCTAAAAGACTAGAGAAAGTTTTTGTCTGAAATCTCATTTAAAGTAGGAACATATAAAAGCACTTTTAGAGCCAGAAAAACAAGTCCATTTAAAAAGTTGGGGAAGAGGGACAGAGCTGGCTGCAGAAAATCACAGAGGCAGAGATGAACTTTGACACCAAGGAGAAACGTTTGTGGCCAAGAAAACCCCTGTTCTTCATGGAAAGGGGTGGGCAAGAGAGGCAATGAGGAGTGAAGAGCAGGGTGTGGGAAGAGGGTGCTTTGGGCACGGGGCCACGGCTTAGTAGCAGTCCACACTCCTGGCATGCTCAAGACGACTTCAATCCCCAGTAATGCCAAGAGGAGACGGGAGGGAAGGAAGAGGAGGAAAAGGAAGAGGGACGTGGTTGTAGAGCCCCTAACCGGATATTTTCTGGCATTTTAGTACAGACAGAAAGCATCTACATAAACAACCATGTAGCCAGTGGTGCAGCTGAGATAGAGAAAATGCTGTGTGTCTGTATGACCCTATCTCCAACCTTATGGGTGACAGAGAAATGGGTTCTTCAGGATGTACGTCTCTCCTGCACATTTCACCCTTATTAACTCTGGTATCCCCACTCAACACCCCACCCCTGCTTCCATTCTCTTCCCTTGGTTTTTGGATTCTTTTCCATATGCAAATCCAAGATGGAGTTGCTAGATTTGTTTGTTTCCCAAAGGTGAGGATGAAACTCGGGCTTTGTGTATGCTAGACAACCATTCTATCTCTGGGGCTCATCTCTGCCCCGTCTTCCTCACAGACGGATGCTTTAAGCCCTTGCCAGGAGACATTATTGATATCTCCTCCACAATAAGTTGCATCTCTCTGCTGGGTCCACAGCTGGTCTCCAAGTAGTACGAGCAGACCTGCTGGGGAAGAAAGGGATGGTCGCCGCTGTCCGTGGTGCTGAATGTTGCCTCGCCACTCAGAATAGCTATGGCCTGCCTGTGACACCAACGCAGAGCTGGGCCTCGGGATAGATGAGGCCCTTCTGCTGTCAGCCTCTTCCTTGAGAATACAGGTGGGCTATTTACAGGGGTTGAGACTCCTGGGATCTAGGAATCAGTTAAGCTCGGGAAGAAAATTGGGCTCAAGGGAAGAATCCTTGGATTTTTCCAGGAGACTGGACTAGGGATAAAGAACTTTGGAAGGGGAGAAGGGTCTAGAAAGGGACAAGGGAGGGGCTAGAGAAGGGATCATCTTAGTTCGACTACTCTGATTCAAGTTGAGAAGCTCTGTGTGCCCCCAATGTCCCCTCTCCCTAGGCCAGCTCCCACTCCTCTTGCCTCCCACCTCCATGAAACTATTTTTAACTGTGCAGAACCAAAAATAGCCGGGCAGCAGCTTCAGGCCGTGGGAGAAGAGCTATTTATATCACCAGTGACGGTTCCGAAATAGCAAGCAGGAGGAGGGGGGCGGCTGGCACGCTGGAGAGCTCCTGGCCGCTGCTAAAAATACTGTCAGAATGAGTCATCCTGGCCTGGCTGAGTCACCCCACTCTCCCCCCCAAGCGGCAGGCGGCGGCAGCAGCAGCAGCAAAACAGAATGGGAAGCCGGAGATGGGGGAGGTATCACAGCCTTTGGTTATGGGAAAGTGGGCAAATAATGAATTGTGGGAGGGGGGCTTTGGTGTGTGTGTGTGTGTGTGTGTGTGTGTGTGTGTAGAAGCAATAGGTGGGGGTTACAAGACATTCACAGCCACACTTACTGGGTGAACATGCAGCATTTGAAGTCCTGCCCTTCTGCTATAGGACGCTTGAGCAACTGAAGGGGGAAAGGTGTGTGTGTGTGTGTGTGTGTGTGTGTGTGTGTGTGTGTGCACGCGCATGTGCGTGCATGCACATGAACGAGTCTGTGTTGCATGTTCTGTGTCTGCATCCAAACCTGTCTGTCTGGATACACTTATCTATCTGCATCCATGTATCTGTTTGCATGTGTTTTGTAATTAGGGTCTGTATTCTTGTGTGTCTACACATTTGCCTGTACCTGCATCTATGTTTTTGTCTGTTTTATTTCTCTAAGTCTCTGCCTTTCTGTGTTGTTTACAGTTTTGTGATTTTACGTAATATATTTGTTTTTATAATTCCCTGTGTGTCTCTGTCCATATATGCGTCTGCCTTGAGCCTTTTCTCACAGAGTTAGCTGGTTTGTGTCGAGTGCATGCTTCCTGAAGCTCAGTGCACCTTTGGGTGCCCACCAGGATGCCATTTGTTGATTTTGCACTATCTATCGTTTGCTTGTCCCTCTCCACCAAACATCTTTTTTCTAACTCTTAGCCTCTATCGTTTGCAAAGGCCTCTCTGCTGCACACGACCTCTACAATGGAGGAAAACAAGTTCACAGGAACATCCTTTCTCTGGAACCATCCAGAATCTTCTCTGGCTTGCAGGAGTAAGTGGTTTTCCATCACTCCATATTTGGGGAGCTGAGAGAAGGGCTTTCTTTAGTTCTAAAATAAAATTGCTGGTGTGGGCATAGGCATGTGTAGCACGCACATACACACAGACACACACACAACTGAGAGAATGAGAGAGAAAAAATATCAAGGTCCCTTCTTTACTGAGCAGAGCTCGCATCTGTTGCCATGGAAACCCACCCACTCCTTCCCCGAAAAACCACCAAGAAGAGGTGATGGCATCGTGAAGGGATTGGCTGATTCCTTTCTTTATTTTTTTCCGAAAAAGGCCTTTTTTATAGCAAGAGCAGACCATGAAGTCCTCTGCCCCTCTCTTCATGGCTTTATTGGGGTTCTAGAGGGACATCACCCCTCAACCCTATTAGAGAAATGATGCATCTTTTTCAGATATTTTCCAGGAGGAAGACCTCCTGAGGGGTTGGAATGGAGGATTTGATTCTTAAGAATACCATGGAGACTCCTAGATCCTTCTCTCAAAAATTGGAGCAGGGACATTGACAGGGGACTGTCAGCACACGTGTGATATTCATCTGCACAAGCATGCCTGTGAGGAAGGGAAGGAAGGATGAAGCAAAGGAGGGGGAGGGGAAGAGAGACAGAACGAGGGAATAAATGAATCACTTGCTAGGGCTTCTGAGATAAAGCAGTGCTGAGGGATGCAGCACTCCAAGATTGTCTGTACAGATGAGCAAGATGACAGCTTCCACTTTACGGTGCAGTGGGTGGGGCTGCACGTTCCCCGTGGACCACAGCTGTGGCTGCTTTGTGGAGGCTCCAGGGAAGCTGGGACCAAAGCTGAATGTTCTAGGAGAACTCAAAGCTTTCTGTTCCTGACCCTGATCCCAGCCTGAGTCTCGAAGGCCTCTCCCAAGGCCTGGCACCAGCCGCTGCAGCCATGTTGCTCCCTTAAGTGAACTCTAGCACCCTGCCAAATGCCTGGACATTGGAGAGGAAGACAGATTCCTGTCTCCTCCTGTGCTCCAGAAATGGGGTCACTGAGGACTGCATGTTAGAAAGACATACCAAGAACCCGACTATAATGAAATATTTGTCTCCATCCAAGAAGGCTACCGTCACCTTCAGCAGACAAGGATGTGGCTTCATGTGCTAGACCTAGTGCCACTCAAAGGGATGGCGTAAAGGGATAAAGAGACTTGCTCTGATCTCTTAGACACTTTTTTTTTGTATTTTTTAAATTTATCACGAGAAGAGAACACACATGTATTGTGGTGTCTGTGTGTGGAGGTCAGAGGTTAACTTGCAGGTGTCAATTCTTTCACTTTGACACATAACCTTCCTAGCCACCCTAGCCACTCCTCTTAGATATTGTCTCAGGACTAAGGATTGACATTATTACATCCACTCTGTAGTTGGTGAAGTTAAGATTAGAAATGAAAAATGGCTTTAAGTCAGACAGCAGGGCTCTGGCAGTGCCGTGTGCAAATTCCACTCCTTCCCATTCAAGCTTGTTCTCCTGCCACACAGAGTGGGGCCATGGCACCAAATAAGATCTGGCCCGCTATTTCTTTTCATAAGTGAAGTTTTACTGGGACACATTCAAAATGTTCATATACTTGTGGCTGGTGCCCATCTTCACACAGTCACAGAGTCTAGTGCAGAGGGGTCCAGGGCCCACCAAGCCCAAGCTCCTGCTACCTGGCTCTTAGCAGAAAAGCTTGCCATCCTTAGAGCAGGTCTCTCTCTCTCTCTCTCTCTCTCTCTCTCTCTCTCTCTCTCTCTCTCTCTCTCCCCCCCCCCAGAACAAACTGAGCCATCATTTCCTCTCTCTACTCTCTTTACCCATCTTAGGGAGAAGCACTTGGGAAGTCCTTCCTAATGTCTAGCCTTCTTTGTAACCATGAATACAAGAATGATTGTGCATAACCCATTCCCATGACAACATGAGATCCACTTGACAATGAGAAGGCAGGTTACCCCATTCCATCCTTAGTGTCTTGGGACTGCATTTTGGAAAGACAAAGTGTCCTATGTTGGAGGTTAAGTTGTAATTAGGAAGACCAATTTCTCTTAGAGGGAAAAATGAGCATATTATATGATTGGTACCTCTAGTCTGACCCAAGGGATGAATATACACCTTCCCAGAGAGGGTGAGAAACTTGCTCACAGTCACACAGCCAGAATGAGATGAACTCGGAATTAAAATCCATATTTGTTGGCTTCTATGTTCTGTTTTCTTTTTAAATCTAGATTTTCTTAATCTATTGTTCTTTTGAATTGATAAACTTGCAGTCTCATATATGTTTTCCAGAAGGTTCTCTGGCAGTCCCCAGTCCTGTGTTTATGGTATACCACTTATGCAACAGCAAGCTAGCCCTCAGGTAGTGCTCGTTTGTGCAGCACCGAGCTGGTTTTAGCTGCGTCTCCACGGGCTGTTTTCCTTCTCCTGCGGCCTTTTCATTGTGTGATCACTCCCTCAATTCTACTTGCTCATGGAAGCACTCAGAACATTTTATCTATTTATGGTTATGAAATCAACAAATCTCCTGTGAAGAGGGTACACGCTGCAACCCACGCATAGAAACGGTCAGAGCCAGGGGAGTGGGCTGAGCAGAGGTGAGGGACAAGGAGGGATGGGGTGGGTAGGAGGGAGAGACTGGAACTTGGATGAGAAAATTGAAGGTATCATGGACCACAGTTAAAATTCAGATGAGGAACCTCATGTGCCTCAGTGGTATAAAGACAGAATCCAAGGGTGTGGTCCCTGCTCCCTAGATCTGCCCCAACATGCTCATGTCTGTGATTTTC
This sequence comes from Apodemus sylvaticus, assembly GCF_947179515.1. Taxonomy (NCBI): domain Eukaryota; kingdom Metazoa; phylum Chordata; class Mammalia; order Rodentia; family Muridae; genus Apodemus; species Apodemus sylvaticus. Next base: position 57,955,500 of record NC_067472.1, on the reverse strand, counting down.
TTCAGCAGGGGCCCTCTGTTCTGCTGATCTTCTAGTGGTGACTAGCATGCCCCCTCTGCCCTCACACCCAACCTATGCCTCTTCCTCGGCGCACATTTTCTAAAATTTGAGAAAGAATTTAATGGATCCTAGCCCAACCTCCTCATATATAGCACAGGATAACCTTGAACTTCTGATCCTCCTGCCTCTGCCTCTCAGATGCTAGAATTACAGGTACCTGCTTTGTCATCACATTTGCCAGTCTTCATTGTCATGCTGGTTCCTTGACCACCACCCCCACCAGGACCTAAGACTGGCCACCATATTGCCAGCATCCATCACAAGGATGGGCAGGAATCGGGGACTGGGGGCATGGCCGTCGTGCTCATTGCACATAGCTGTGGGGTGAGTCCGGGCCAGCCTCTCTGGTGGACGCTGGCAGTGGGAGGAGAGGCATAAGCTTGCCTTTAACACCATTGTGCTTCCACACCGGTAAGAGGAAGACGATACCAGCAAAGCCATTTGAATGAGATACTGTCATGAAAGGGCCACCTGGGGTATGTGGAGGCTGGAACATGAGAGAATATCCAGCATGGCGTCTGGCAGTGGAGTTCCTAGCGAGGTGTGCTTGAGCTGTGTCACTTGGGAGTGGCCAACTGACCAACTTGGCTGTGCCAGGTGGGTGGGTAGGATAGGATGAACAGGAGCAAGGTCACGTGGCTTTATACGGTGTGGTGGGTAGCAGTAGCCAGGGTAAAAGCTAACAGTTAATTAGACGGAAAGGAGGCAGTGCCATGGGAGAAGGAAGGCTGAGGTTCCTTTAACCAGCAGATGTGGCTGTGGGAGCTGTCCTGTGAATGGGCCTGAGAGGATGTGGCAGGCTTAGCCTCTACCCATCAAGGATGTCAAGAAGTGTGAGGAGCAACCTAGACCTCTTCCCAGGCTGCACTCTGGTGACCTTTCCCCATACCCTGACTCCTTCCTCTCCTTCCCTCTCTTCTAACCACAGGCAGCTAACCACAATGGAAGCATTGTGGTTCCACAGACCCTGTGCACACATGCACGCCCCTTGCCTCTCCCTGCACCTGATTCTCATTTTCCACAATATCTTAGCTCAAATATCACTCCAGAAAGTCTCCTCTATCAGGTGGAATCTCCAGCTATAGGTTCCCAGGTTCCCTGTGTTGCCAGTTCTGATGGCGACAATTTTACACTTTGTTCCATTCATGAGTTTAGCCACTATCTTCTCTAACTTGTATTGGAATCCTCTGGGTAGGATCCATCACCTTTGTCTGCCATCAGCTCTGACAAAAGTATTCCCTGTATATTTGTAAGAAAAATCGAGAAGGAAAGAATGAAGATAATTCTCGGTGAAGAGAAGGCCGAGGGCATGGTTTGCCATATTCAGAATAGAAGAGCTAGCAAGAAATGATTGGGGGGGGGGGGGTGTAGCAAGATGCTAGGTAAAGGTAAAGGTAAAGGTAAAGGTAAAGGTAAAGGCACTGCTGCCAAGCCTGACAACCTGACTTCAATCCCCAGGACCCTCATGGTGGAAGGAGAGAACTGACTCCCATAAGCTGTCCTCTGACCACCACACACAGACCATGACACACACCCATTCATACACAAAATAAATAAAGAGGCGATTGAAAGGATGAAAAGAAAGGTCTGAATAGATAGGATCTTCTATTATCTATCTTCTCGCATAGGATTATCTATCTTCTCACACAGAGGCTGGAGACACAGTAGGCAAGAGGGTGGGACTGAAGGGAAGTCTTGCCTCCATTACAGACTGTGTCACTGGTGAGGTAAGGAACATAGCCTCTCATGCCTCAGTTTACCAGTGTATTAAACAGAGATGTGAAGAAGATAACAAAATTGTGTTAAAGCTTTGACACAAGAGCTAGGTAAACTAATTTGTCAAAACTCTGAGAACAAAGCCGTAGGCATGGGAGGAACAGAGTATGTGCTGGAGCATGCAAGGGGAATGGCCATTATCTTAAGGAAAACCTCATTTTAAATAAAGTCAAATGGAAGTGGCTCACTGGGTTCCTGGCCCTGTGTGCTTCCTGCAGACTTGCTCTGTGAGCACCTTATGGAGGTGGACAGAGTAGGTGTTGTTCTCCAAATAAAAGAACAAAGAAGTCAATGAGCCTTGGGAAAACTGAGGGATGCATACCTAGTGACTCTGAGGGTCTGGGTTCAGACCCTTCCTGTGTATCAGTGGGCATCCCCTATCCCTCCAGTACAGAATGGAACATCCAAGACCAGTGTATTCTTCAGGAGTCAACAATGGCAATCCTTGGCCATCTTTCATGGTCTTGGCCATTTTTCATGTTCTTACCCAGCTTAAATTCTGTCTCCTGTTTCTCAAAGTTGCTTCTGACTGGTGCCTCCTCACTTCCTCTTCTACCTAGGCACACACAGACCTTCAGGTCACCACAGACTAGAGCTTTACACTTGTCTGTAACATCGCCTGAGTGCACCCAGTGACATGAGCAGATACCCATGCCTTGTGCATCCGGTGTGGGGATCAGCTCATTAGAACCTCCAGAGCAGATGTGACATGGCATGTGGGCTGATCACTCCTATTGGCCCTAGGTATGCAGAGAAGGCATCTTCAGGGAGGCCAAGAGAATCCAGGAAAGACAGAAGGGTTTTAAAATTTGAGAGATCAGAAACAATCAATAGGCCTGGTCCAGAGTCAGAAAGAAAACCTTAGGAGCAGCCAGGAAGAGACTCCGGGAGCAGAGAGCTGGGGACATCCCCACCCCTGCAAACGCTGCAGCCACAGTCGGCTGAGCCACGGCAAGAAGCAGAGAAGCAGCTGTTGCTGGAGAAGCTTCTGGAAGACAGGAGCACTGTGTGGGGGAGGAGGGGACACCAGGAAGCTGCGGAGGACAGGGCCATCTGCTGAAGGGGAATGCTTCTGAATGGCCCAGCCCCGGCTGAGGATTCCTCTGCCAAGGCTTCAGAGATCTGAGATGAGGAGGAAGTGAGCTTCAGTGCCAGCAGACTGTGTTTGAGGCAGAGTCCCAGGCAGGAAAACCAAGAGACATGGGCTTCTGGGCCCAACCCTGTCCACTGGGGGATCATGCAAGCCCCTTCTCCTCTATGGGCCTCGCTTCCCTATTTGCAATGTGAAAGAGCATCAGACCACTTGTCTTAAAGAACCTCCTCCTGTATCTGGCCTCCCAAGCATGTCCTATCCAGGCCCCCCCCCCATCCTTCCACCCCCACACCCTTCCCCCCATGCCCTTGGGCTTTGGAATTTGAGTACTGCAATGCTAAAACCCAGTTTCAGGAAGAGTCAAGCCCGTGTGCACAGTGCCAGGGTCTGAGAGGGCCTAAAGTCTTCCAGGGGACCGTGCCTCTCAGCTCTGGATGGGCAGAGTCACCTGGGATTACTGAGCAGCAGGACTGTCTGGACTTAGGAAAATGAATACTTTCTGAGGCTGTAGCTCAATAGAAATTGAGCAGTTCACTGACTTCCCCTGGCCACTGACACACACACACCCCCCCCCCCCCCCGCCCCCAGTTCACTGACTCCCTCCTGCCCATTAGATCCAATCCAGCCAGGGTCATTCTTACAGGGCTGGGCCTACTTCATCAGGGGACTCACCATTGGAGGAATCTGATGGGGTCCAAAATGCACACAACAGACCCCCGGTCACCCTCAGAGTGGTCTGCACGGCCTGTGCCTGATGTAACTATGGTCTGCAGTTTCCTTAACTTCAGTCTTGTGGAAAGAAGACAATCCTCTCAGCATGGTCCCTCAGCCAGCCCAAACACCCATTTTCAGAGAATCTCAGAGGCCCAGCTGAAGTAGGAGGTCATCTGTCTTGGGTGACTTCGGGCTAGCACAGAGTAAAGTGACCCAAGGGCCACGTCCGCACTGGAGAAGTAAATCCTGAAACAGGTCTTTGGTTCACACACAGCACAATGGCCCTAAGTATTTTTCAAAAGCTGGACTCTGAGGTTAGAAAAAAGAATTCTGGGTTCAAATCTCAGCAACAAATGTACTGTCTTGCCTTGTGACCTTGGCAAATATGTCTCTTTGAAGACTGCCTCAGTTTCCCTTTTGTGCATTGAAGGTGTGGCCCTGGCAATGGATGCCCCTTGGAAGCACCATTCAAGCTCTGGAGATCTACACCCAGAACCACAAATGTTGATCTAGATCAGACCCCTAACCCTGGTCTAGAGTGGAGACCTGCAGATGGTCTGGAAATTGCACATCTCTCCGGAGTGGCCAAGCACATCATGTCCTCTGTCAGGTTATCATCAGGACTGGGCAGAGGGTCCAAAGGGCTGAATCCGCATGGCTCTGGGGAGTGTCCAGCAGGGTCACATTTCCATCCAGAAGCCAAGTGGCCAAGTGGCATTTGCAGATAGTCTAGGAGAGGTTTGACTCCAGAGAGTTTCAGAGAGCTGTGGGCGGCAAGACGCCTTCAGTAGAAGCAGATGTCTGTAAGCAGCAACCTGGTTGTCTGGTCATGAAGTCCAAGGGATCCAGAAGTTTGTCCAGAATGGCCATTGGTTTGTTCTGAAAACTCACCTAAGATCTGGATGTTGCTAGGAAGAAAATAAAGCACAGCTGGTACCAAGGTGGACTCTTAGCCCTTGTCTGGGTACAGGACAAGGGACAAAGAGCAACACAGTATTATCTGTAGTCACAGGTGCCTGATCCAGGGCCAGGAAGCCAGGCTCCCCAGTCTCAGGCCTATACTCCTCCAGGAATTAGCCATGTGACTCTAGCCAATCATTACTCTTCTCTGTGCCTCAGTTTCCCTTTCAGTTTAATGAGAGAGTTGAGCTTTCCTGAGATCCCAATCTACTTTAGACTAAGCCCCAGGCTTAATCAGGAGGCTGAAGGGAGGCCCGAGGGCCTTGAGGTCCTCACCTGGCGTTGTCCCTCTGTGGCCTTGTCCGGAGTAGGATCTCCAAGCACGGATAGGCCTGGCATCGTATTTGCTTCCAAGGTTTCTATAAGACAGTCTCCTCTGCTGGGGGGCGGGGGGCGAGGGGTTAAGGGCAAGACCTCCTTTCTCCCAGGTTCAAATGTCCCCCACAATAGTGGAGGGCATTAAGATGGGCATGGGGTGGGGCGATGGCTCCGGGGGGCTTCCAAGGCCGGCCAGGACTCTACCGCCCAGGGGCGGGGGCAGCTCCTGAGCTCTGGCGAAGCCGCCACTCTGCCAGTTGCCTTAAAAAGGCGCCAGCGCGCGCGCATCAGCAGAAGGGCTGCGGCTCTCTTCCAAAATAGGCAAGAACTGGGAGGCCGCGAGAGAAGAGCTGCGAGAAACGCAGACGTCACGCAGGGCCTCCCTCCTCCGGGCCACCCCACTCCGTCTGCATCACGTTGCCATGGCAACGGAGTGTCGCGGCTTAGCAGATGAATGAGCTTCAGCAAGCAGAGGAGCCCGCAGGGACGCGCGCCCCCTCCGCGGTCAAGTAACAAGACTGCAGAGTGAATGCAGACGCTACCGGAAAGAAAGAGCGTCCTGACCCACCCACTCCCCACTGATCCTGCTGTGTCCCAGAGGCCTGGGGGCTATAGGTCTAGGCATCTATGACCGTATGGTTCATTGCTCCTCTCTTCCCAGGGATCCCCCTTTCCTCAATTTTCCTAGTCTGTGGAAAACCCGACAGCCTGTCTCTTAGCGCCCCTGTGTGGCGGATCACGATGCTATGACAAATGTTTGTGACTGGCGTTCTCGCCGTCTATGTCGCCCTCTGGCGTTCGCGCGGGAGAAAACATAGGAGTATGGGGCAATTTAATGAGGTTGTGGGGAGCATTCATAGGTGATGAATGGTATATATAGTAAGATGGTAAGTTTTTCCATACTGCTTCATTTCATTCTCAAATCATCTCTAATGCAGATTACTATTATTGTTACCATTTTAACAGAGGAGAAAAATCGAGGCTGAGAGGGCGGGCAAGGTTACCCAAGAAACTACAGCATCAAGGGGCAGTGCCTCCAGAACTCACCACAGAATTAAAAAGTGCTTGTGACCCTCTTACTTTCACATCTGCAGCCTCTTGACCAGCGTCACAGTTCCTTGGGATAAGCATGATGGGACTCCTTAAAATTATTCCCGTTTCGTCTGTAAGACTGACTCTTACTATTCTTAGAATTGGGAATGAGGAAACTGAATGAAGTCTACCACTTCTGTGAGACCTTACCCCTTAGGAGAGAGAGCGAGGATCTCTTCATTAATAACAGAGCTCTGATCAGAAGAGGGGCAGGGAACTCTGTCTCTTTCCTCCTTCCATAGAGAGCAATAATTGTGTATGTGCCACGTGTCATATTTTAGTGTGGTTGTTTTGCAATGCTACCTGTTTACCTATCCTGGATGCTCTGCAGGGCCCGTCCTTCCATCAGATGATTTGAGCAGACCTGCCTAGATCCCAGTGGGCTCCTCCAGGGCCCAACACTTCCTTGTTATTCCTGCACTGATTCTGACGGCAACAGTTTGTTCTTACTAGCTTGCATTTGGAGGGTAACCCAGTTTTGTTGTAAATTTTGGTCATGTGATTGGGACTTTTACTATCTAGTTGGGTCTAAGTGGGGATTCCCAGAGACTCAAACCCCGTGCCTTCCTGGGTGCTTCCCATTGCACCAAGAGAATTGTTTCTTAAGTTACCCTGCCTGTCCTGGCACCCATTATGTAGACCAGGCTGGCCACAAACTCAGAGATCCACTTGCCTCTGCCTCCTGAGTGCTGGGATTAAAGGTGTGCACCATCGGGGCTGGAGAGATGGCTCAGCGGTTAAGAGCACTGATTGCTCTTCCAAAGGTCCTGAGTTCAAATCCCAGCACCCACATGGTGGCTGACAACCATCTGTACTGAGATCTGACACCCCCTTCTGGTGTGTCTGAAGACAGCTACAGTGTACTTACATATAATAAATAAATAAATAAATAAACAAACAAACTTAAAAAAAAAAAGGTGTGCACCATCATGCCCTGGATCCTCCATTTTTTTTCAAAAGTTATATTTAAAACTATGTATTTATTTTTATTTTAAATGTGTGAATTGTGCCTGCATGTGTCTGTGTGTATGCAGTGACCATGCAGGGCCAGAAAAGGGCATAAGACGAAACTGGACAGTTGAGAGTCATCCTGTGGGTACTGGGAATAGCAACCGGGTCCCTGTAAGAGCAGTAAGCATTCTTAACCACTGGACCATCCTCCAGTGGTTGGTCCCCACCTTATTATTATTGTTATTATTATCATTATTATTATTTTTGGTTTTTCAAGACAGGGCTTCTCTGTGTGGTCCTGGCTATCCTGGAACTCACTCTGTAGACCAGGCTGGCCTCGAACTCAGAAATCCACCTGCCTCTGCCTCCCAAGTGCTGGGATTAAAGGCGTGCGCCACCACACCCGGCTAACCTTACTGTTTTTAACTCTTGCACTTAGGGATTGCCAGGTTCTGATTCAAACCACGGAAAGGAATGCAAGAGGCTGGTTGGCATCAAGGATGAGGCACAGCTGGTGGCTTTGAGAGAGGGGGACATTTACAGTAAAGCATGAGGTATGAGGCACATCCAGCCCCACATGGTGACACTAGCTGAACTTATCAAGCAGAGCCTGGACTTCTGATCCTGTCAGAGGCTATTTTACCGCACCTAAGGGAACACAGCAACGTACGAACTGCTTTTATCAGCCTCGGCACCTTGGCTTTGTTCCCCCTTCTGCCTCAGTAGGACTCTCCACCAATTCTGAAGGGCTGGGAAAGTTCATCCCAGGTGTCTTCTGGCTCCAGCTACAGTTTCTCTTGTAGGGGCTGTGGTTACAGTTGCCTTTGTAACTCCACTCTGCCAGCTGCTATTCAGGTCTTCTGGGACATTCATTGGTTTTTGAGAAAGCTACAAAGACAGTGCAGTTTGGTATCAGTTGGTAAATGTCATCCTTGAATTGTAATGGTTAACTGTAATTTTCCACCGACATCACATCTCTGCTGCGGAGGTTCCCAATTTGCCCAAGCCCAGGTTTTTAGCCAGGTCTATCAGCAGCTGTCATTGACCGATACAGTACCAGACAGGAGCTACTTCAAGGACAAAGTATTCACTCTGGTGCATGACTCAGAGGTTTCAGTCTACCCTAGTTAACTTTGTCGAATTGACACAGCCTAGAGTCATCTGAAAGGAGACAGCCTCCACCGAGGAACTGCCTAGATCCAGTTGGTCTGCGGACGTGTCTATGGGAGGATTATTGTGATTACTAATTGAAGCAGAGGTCTCAGCCCACTGTGAGTGGCTCCACAGGCGCTGGTCCTGTAGTGTATAAGGAAGCTGGCTGAACAGGAGCCTGGAGCAAACCAGCAATGTCGCTTCACAGCTTCTATGCTGAGTTCCTACCTTGAGTTTCTGCCCTGACTTCCTTAATGATGTTCTGGGACCTGGAAGTGTGGGCTTCCCCTAAATTGCTTTTGGACAGAGTTTGGACAGTAAGGAAAGTGAAAGAGAGGCAGGGGAGGAATATTCGTGGTTACAGTGTAACATCAGGCAGGAACCCTAAAGTTTGGGCTGGAACTAGAGTCAGGTTACACCCCAAAAGGCCCACAGGACTGACTTCTTTCAGGTAGATCCCTCGTCCTAAAGGTCCCACAATCTCCCAGAACAGTGCCATGATCTGAAGATCAAGGGTTCAAATATCTAAGTCCTAGATATATTGAAGCCCTATCACAAGGGTATGTGTTTTGGCTGTGGTTGTTTAGTTCTGGTTTCTATCAGCAGGGCCTGGGCTCCCATTGTCAGTGGGAGTCATGTCTAGTAAATTCTTACAATTCAACTGTTATAAGCCAATATGTTGCAGTTAGACTGGTGGTAAGAGACTATTTTTTTCTATATTATACCTGCAATCAGCCAATCATTGTGGCACTGGGCAATTTAGATTTGTTAGTTACTGAGTTTTGTATCAGTTATCCATGGCTTTGTAACAAATACTCCTGCTCCAATATTGAAGCTTAAAATGCTTCTGTGTTTTTTGTTGTTGTGGTGGTGGTAGTGGTTTTGTTTGTTTTTGTTGTTGTTTTGTTTGTTTGTTTGGTTTGGTTTTTCAAGACAGAGTTTCTCTGTGTAGCTTTGGCTATCCTACAATTCTCTGTAGACCAGGCTAGCCTAGAACTCATTCACCTGCCCCTGTCTCCTGTGTACTTGGATTAAAGGCATGCACCAACACCACCCAGCCAAAATTCTATACATTTTTCTTACATATAAGCCTGTAAATTGGCTAGGAAATTTTTCTAGTTTCAGATATATTCACTGTGGTCAGTTGTGCATTAGCTAGGTTCTCTCAGATGTTTGGGCATCTGCTGGCTGTAGGCTGTTCTGGCAGTGTAATGGTTTGTATATGCTTGGCCCGTGGGGAATAGCATTAGGAGGTGTGGCCTTGTTGAAGTAGGTGTGGTCTTGTTGGAGTAGGTGTGTCACTGTGGTCATAGGCTTTAATACCCTCATCCTAGGTACCTGGAAGTCAGTCTTCTAGCTGCCTTCGGAACAAGAGGTGGAACTCTCAGCTTCTCCAGCCCCATGTCTGCCTGGACGCTGCCATGCTCCCACCTTGATGATTACAGACTGAACTTCTGAACCTGTAAGCCAGCCCCAATTAAATATTGTCCTTTATAAGAGTTGCCTTGGTCATGGTGTCTGTTCACAGCAGTAAAACCCTAACTAGGCTAGAGGGATGGCTCAATGGATAAGAGCACTGACTGCTCTTCCAGGGGTCCTGAGTTCAAATCCCAGCAACCACATGGTGGCTCACAACCATCTGTAATAAGATCTGATGCCCTCTTCTGGTGTGTCTGAAGACAGCTACAGTGTACTTACTTGTAATAAATAAATAAACCTTTAAAAAAAAAAACCCTAACTAAATAAGGCAGTCTAGGGATAAGACCGTTGAACTCCCCTCTACTGCATGGTTTCTCTTCCTCCAGTGGCCTAGCGAAACCTTGTCCACATGGAGACACAGGACTCTTAGGAACAAGTAGTGTACAAAGCCTTTTGAAGTCAATGCATAAGACGACATAAATTCAACTTTTTCATATTCTGTTGACCTTACAAGCCAGAGGGTTAGCCCAGAGTCAGAGTAAGACAAAAGTACACAGATAAAGGAATAACATGGATTTGGTTAATTCGCTACAGGCCTGATATGTGTCCCTGAGCAGCTCTCTATGTTGACAGTGAAGTATCCCTGCTCAGTCTTTGATCTGCAATGGGGTCATTATTCTGTCCCATTGTAGTGCAATCTGGCCAAATATTTACTGACACACACACACACATACACACACACACACATTTGAGTCAGGACCTTTCTTTGTGGCCCTGGCTGTCTTAAAACACAACTATGTAGTCCAGGCTGGCCTTGAACTCACAGAGATCCCCCAGCCTCTGCCTCTCAAGTGCTAGGATCAGTGGAGTGTGCCACCGTAGTCCACTTTTTACTTATATAAATATTTTGAATGGGTTCTGAATTCCTAATAGGCTTTATAAGTGCCATCCACAGTAGAAAAAATTGAATCCACAGAACTTAATCATTAGCAACTGGACCTCACTGCAGGCAGCTTGAAGCTATCCACATACCTTGCCCTTAGATGCAAACAACAGAAAACCACCCTAAAGTGGCTTTAAAAAAATTAAACAAGAGGAGAATAGTTACTTGGTTAACACATGTCTGTACACATATGTCTGCATGCACTGTCCTGTTCACATGGGAAAGCTAGAGGCTGACATCTGTGTCTGCTGCTGCTGCCGAGGCTGACATCTGTGTCTGCTGCTGCCGAGGCTGACATCTGTGTCTGCTGCTGCTGCCGAGGCTGACATCTGTGTCTGCTGCTGCTCTTCACTTTATGTTGTGGGTGAGGAGGTGCAGGGTTTGCTTGTATAGATCTCTCTACCTTGCCCGCAGAGGCCAGAGGAGGGCATCAGATTCCCTGGAATTGGAGTTATAGACAGTTGTGAACTACCATGTAGATGCTGGGAATAGAACATGGGTCTCTGGAAAAGGGTGTGTGCATGTGCCATCTCTCCAGCCTTGCTTTTTGACTCAAGGTTTCTCATTGAACCTGAAGTTCACAGTTGAGGCTGAATGGGCTGGCCAGAAAGTCTCCAGGATCCTTGTATCTCTGGCTGCCCAGTTCCTAGGGTTACATATGGGCTTCTGTGCCCAGCGTTTTTATGTGCTAGGGATTCAAACTCAGGTCCTTGTGATGCACAGCAAACACTTTATCCACTGAGCTGCCTCCCTTTATTTTATTTTATTTTATTTTATTTTATTTTATTTTATTTTATTTTATTTTATTTTATTTATTTTTTGAGTCAGTGTTTCTCTGTGTAGCCCTGGCTGTCCTGGAACTCACTCTGTAGACCAGGCTGGCCTCAAACTCAGAAATCCGCCTGCCTCTGCCTCTCAAGTACTGGTGTTAAAGGCGTGCACCACCACTACCCATCCCATCCCTTGATCCTTTCCTTTAATTTTTAAAAGAATAATTTAAGAATGATTCTATTTTCCATGCATTCACTTATGTCTGTGCACCATCTGCATGCCTGGTCCCCACAGAGGCCAGAGAAGGGTGTTGGGTCCCCTGGAAATGGAATTACACAGTTGTAAGCTGCCATATGGGTTCTAAGACCCAAACCTAGGTCCTCTAAAAAAATAATTTAAAAATATTTTAAAAATAAATAAAAAAAGCATCCATCCCTCTTCACCACTGAGCTAGCTACCTCACCAGGCCCTCTTTAATTTATTAACATGCATTTTGTGTGTGAGTACCACAGCATATATGTGGATGCCAGAAAAGAACTTATGGTAGTCGGTTCTCTCCGTCTACCATATTCTGGAGTCTGGAGATGAGGCCCAGTCGCCCGGCTCCCCCGGACCTCTCCTCACTGAGCCAGTTTCTCAGACCGCTCTCACGAGAGGGGCTTTCTCTCCAAGATCCTGCAGGCTGGCCATTTGACATCGTATCTTTACACCTACACTGTGGCCCACTAAATGCCCCAGGAAGGCAAGCTGTCCCGGAGCCTCAGGGGGCTGTTTGTTGCCAGGTGACGTGGCCCACATTAGTAAGAGCCTGAATACAAAAGGAAGGGAAGTGGAGGCCTTTCCCGCACTGGCTCCACTCAGGCTGGGCCGCTGTGGACCACTGGTGGCTCTCCCTCATGGAGCCCCCCTTTCTAGGCTCAGGCCCAGGTGATGTGGAAGGTATGCGCTATAGCTAGTTTGGTCCTTGTTTTCCTGAGCTGGTACACTTGTTGATCATCTGTTTGCTCGCTTTGACACGCTGTCTACTTTCCACAGTCCCCTGAATGGCGCCTTTCCCTACAGATCCTTCCGAATGGCCCTTTCGCTAAAACTGACCCAGATGTTCATTCCTGAATCCAAACAAAATAGCAAGGAATGATACTGGTCAATGATTGTAGAGACAATGACAGTAATGAAGGATTCACACATAAATCTAACACAGTTAGCTAGAGAGGGAATGAGAAAATATGCAAAAGTTAAAATATGGAAAGATAGCGCTGGTCAGTGGCTCACCCCAGCAGAGGCAGAAGCAGGCTGAGTTCAAGGCCAACCTCTTCTACAGAGTAAGTTCCAGGACAGCCAGGGATACACAGAGAAGTCCTGTCTGGAATGGGGGAGGGGAGAAAAGAGAGAAAAAAAAGATAAAAGAACGACTTTGTTTGTACTTGAAGAGACTTCAAGAGCAGGGAGTGGTGACCCGAGCCTCTAATCCCAGCACTCTGAAGAAAAGCCAGGTGAATCTCTGAGAGTCTGAAGCCAGACCAGTTTACACAGCAATTCCAGAACAGTCAGGGAGATACAGTGAAACCCTATCTCAAAAAAATAAATAAATAAATAAAAATAAAAAAGAAAGAAAGAAAAAAGAGAAAGTAAGAAGTAAAGAAAAAAGAAACATCATGCAAAGCCCATGGGAGGAGAGGGACCCCATGAAGGGAGCGAAACCACAGCCTGCAGGCCCTGCAGTTCAAGCACACAGAAAGATGCCCATGCTTCTTGATTGGAGATGCGAGGTGGCTAAGCAAGAACAGGTGCTTGCTGCCAAGCCTAATGACCCAAGTTCCATTCCCAAGTCCCCCAGGGAGGAAGAAGAAAAGCAGTTCCCACAGTTTCCCTCTGACCTCCACATGTGCACCCTACCTTTGTAGGTATCTTCACACACACACACACCATGGATGTTTGAAAGTTCCTAGTATCCACAAGCACAAAGCCCCAAGACATAAGACAGGCCTCATGCGAATGCAGACACTGCCCAGTCATTTAATACCTACTTATTCAAAAGCCTGCTCAAGATAAGCATAGGGTATGAACCTGAGACCTGTAGAGAGCCTTATTGGAGTGCCATGCTGCCTGGCAGGAGCCTGACTTTGGCCAAGGACAAGGAAATGGGCTTCAGGCAGGAATCTGACATTAGGCAAGGACAAGGAAGTAAGCCCATGCAGGAATCTGACATTTGGGCATGATAGGGAAGTTAAGTTCAGGCAGGAATCTGGAGTTAGGCTATAACAGGGAAGTAGGTTAAGGCAGGAATTTTAACCTTAGGGTGAAACAAAAGAAGTGGGTTTCAGGCAAGTGGGATTGGACTTGGATGAGGGGGTGGGCTCAGGTATTTTGGTCATTCTGACACGCCCTTGGAAACAACTTTCACTGTGGAGTAATCGCTGGACTTTGCTTATTGCCTTGACAATTTTGTGTTTCCTGTCTTGCTTGTTCCTCTTTGCACTACTCTTGCCCTTAGTACTCATGTAATTAAGATGGTATAAAAGTGAATTGGAAAAAAGTAAGCCTGCCTTCAGCCTCAGAATTGACTGGGGTCATGCTGCAGTGGTGTATAATTGTCTTTTTCTTTTCAATCCTCACTCCTGTGCTGGAGGACCTGTTGACTGACTGAGCGGGCTTGGTCATCTACCCTTAAAGAATTTATATTTTGATGGGGATAGATAGACAAACCATCCAATGGACTGAATATGTAGGATGCTATGTTCATGGAAAAAGAAAAAAATGTGTTGTTGGTGATGGTGGTGTCCTAGGGTTTTACTCTTGTGAACAGACACCATGACCAAGGCAACTCGTATATTAGACGTTAACATTTTTAACTGGGACTGGCTTACAGGTTCAGAGGCTTAGTCCGCCATCGTCATGGCAGGAAGCTTGGCAGCGTCCAGGCAGGCATGGCACTGGAGTTCGGCTAGAGGAGCTGAGGGTTCTACATCTTGTTCAAAAGTCAAACAAGAGAAGACTGACTTCCAGGGAGCTAGAAGGTTCTCAAAGCCCACACTTCCCCCTCAAGGAGGACACACCTACTCCAACAATACCACACCTCCTAATAGCGCCACTCCCTGGGCTAAGCTTATAGGAACCATCACATTCCACTCCCTGGGCTCCGTAGGCTGGTTCAAACACACACATGAGTCTGGGGGCGTGGGGGGCATACCTAACTATAATATAATGCAAAATACATTTAATCAACTTCAAAATTCCCCCAGTCTATCACAGTGTCAACAATATTAATAGTCCAAAATTCAAAATCTCTTCTGAGATTCATGCAATCCTTTAACTGTAATTCCTTGAAAAATCAAAAAGAAGATCACATACTTCCAACATCATGCAGGATATGCTACTCCAAAATGTCATAGTGAGGGAATAAAAGCAAGGCCAGAAACCAGCCAAGCAAATTCTAAACTCAGCATCCCCATGTCTGATGTCACAGCTCTCTTCACATCTCCATCTCCTTTCATCTTTGTTGACTGCAACAAACTTCTTTCTCCTAGGTAGGTTCCACTCCCTGTTAGCAGCTTTCCCCAACAGGTATCCCACGGCTCTGGCACCTGGAACATCCTGGGGTTCCAAAGCAACTTAGATGTTACAGCTTTTTGTTTCAGTGTCTGGGATCCACACATGATCCTCTGAGCTTCTCCACAGGGCTGGCGTCACTTCTCCAGCTCTGCTCTCTGTAGCACTCTAAGCTCAGGCTGATCCACACCACTGCTGCTGCTGTTCTTGGTGATCATCCCATGGTACTGGCATCTCTAATACACTGGGGTCTTCACTGCAACTAGGCTTCACCAAAGCCTCTCTTAGGCTCCCTTCACAGTGCCAAGATCAACTCCTTTGCATGACCCCTTCACTCCTGGGCTGTCAACTGTAACTGAGGCTGCACCTTCACTAATGGCCTTCCATGGCCTCTCACAGTGTCAAGCCCCAGCTGCTTTTCATGACCCCTTCATGCCTTCAAAGCCAGTAACACCTGGGTGACTCTTACACATTACCAAGTCCCGCAGGAGCACGAGGTACAACCTTGGCCATCTCTGGAACACAGCTTCTTTGTGCTCTCAGAGAACACTGCCCAGATTTCACTTCAATGATGCTGGTCTCTTCTTCTTCTTCTTCTTTTTATTTTTTATTTATTTTTTATTTATTTTATTTATTTATTTATTTATTTTATTTATTTTTTTTGGTTTTTTTGAGATAGGGTTTCTCTGTGTAGCCCTGGCTGTCCTGGAACTCACTTTGTAGACCAGGCTGGCCTCGAACTCAGAAATCTGCCTGCCTCTGCCTCCCAAGTGCTGGGATTACAGGCGTGTGTGCCACCACCGCCCGGCTGGTCTCTTCTTAATCAGTGCTAATTTCTTAGCTCCAGCTCACCAGCATCAACCGTCCCAGCAGTCCCTTCTCTTTTTCACTCTAAAGCCAGAGCCACATGGCCAAAGCTGCTGAGCTCTGCTGCTTGCAGGAGCTGGAACATGGCCTCCTTGTTCTATTACATTATCACTAGCTTTCTGTTTTCCAACTCCTTCACTCCATTTTTTTTCCTTTTAAATGTGAACATTTAGTGACCCTTTTGTTGATCAATACATCATTACCTCTAATGCCAAATGCATTACACAGCTTTGAGGGACCAGACCCCAGAGGTTGCATACTGGTTCAATCTGTCTGGCAAATCCAAAACTCCAAGACAGCACAGACCTGTAGCTAGAAAGGTCTGTGGTCACAGCCTTGCTACAGAGCAACAGCAGGAAAGACGCCACTGGGGTGACAGAGCTGTCCTTTGAGTTGTCATATTGCTTTTACGATTTGATGGATTTGTAAAGCACGATCGGGCCCAGGTGGCACTTGCTACTGTCCAGGCTGCTGCTGCCGCCTCCTGCTCAAGAAAATAATGCTTCCTTTAAAAAAACTGAGTAATAAAACTAATGCCAAAAGAGGTATTTTATTATATGTAGAATTTTTAGGTTTCCAAACATGTCTAAATGGAAACAGACTTGCAATCAATTCTGCTAATTTGATCACAATTGCTGGGGCACATCCTACTGTTTGATTACAATACATGTTTGAGAATCTCCAGCACAGACTGGCCTCAAACTTGCTATATAGGAGTGTTAGTCAGAGTTCTCTGAACTCATGCGTGCATAAACACACACACACACACACACACACACACACACACACACACACACACTTGTTCCAGTAATGATTAGTGTATCAGCAGTCCCAGTCTGGTGCTAAAGTCCCTGAGGATTCCTGGAAAGCGGCTGCTCTCCAGTCTGTGTTGGGACCCTAAAGACATTGGTTCCGATACAAGCAAACTAATGCCTGAGCAACAGGAGATGAACTGGCCAGCAAGAGGGAGGCAAGTGGACAAAACCCAAAGGCTTCCTTCTCCCATGCCCTCTTATGTGGGCCATACCTTCTGGTGGCCAAGATTTGGGGGTGGGGGCCTCCCTATTTCTAATAATCCAGTCATGAAAATTTCCTCACATAATTGCCCAGCAGTTTTTAGTTGGCTTTTAGCTGATTCTAGATGTAGTCAAGTTGATGTCGAAGATTAGCCAACACAGTAGCCAAGGCTGGCCGTAAGCTTCTCTTCTGCCTGCCTCTACCTCCCGAGGGCTGAGACCCGAGGCACGAGCCACCCCACCTGGCTCTGAATTCAATAGTTTTGTAGTTTAAATTAAATAAACCTACTGATAAGATCCATTCTAAATCCATCCTGAATCAAGCATGGCACCCATGCCTGTCACCCTAGCACTGGGAGAGCTGAGTCAGGAGGTTTGCCGTGAGTCCGAGGCTATCCCAACACACAAAGCGAGACTCAATTCCACCCATAAAGAAAGGAGGAAAGAGAGAAGAGGCCCACAGGACCGGGGCCTCCTCACTGTGTCTTTACGTACTGGAGGGCAGGGGAGAGGTTAGCTTCGTGTTCAGTCCTCACTCCAACTGCTAACCTTCATGGCCAGCCCACCTTCTCCTTCACCTTCCCCAGTGGACTGAGCACAGTAATGTGACAGAGCAAAGGTTCTTCCCTCTTGTCTCAGCTGGAGCCATCTTTAATTTAACAATAAACTGACCCATACCCACTGTGAACAATCCTGTGGGAAAGCACCCGCCCTGCTCTAGAAACTCGGAAGTCAGAAATGCCCAGCTAGGCCGGGCATCACCTGTAATCCCAGCACTCTGGGAGGCAGAGGAAGGCGGATTTCTGAGTTCGAGGCCAGCCTGGTCTACAGAGTGAGTTCCAGAACAGCCAGGGCTACACAGAGAAACCCTGTCTCGAAAAAAAAGAAAAAAAGAAAAAAGAAAAAAAAAAGAAGAAAGAAAGAAATGCTCAGCTAGTGGCATGGTTTTTGATATTTATTAAACTGCTGGCTTTCTCCACTTCCCCCTGCAACTGCCAACCTGGATGTAGTTTTTCTGTGTTCATTGCCTTTAAACGCTCTCTGTAAAATGCACTTCAGGCTGCACTATGAGAAGTGTTTCCCTCCTCTTCCAGCAAGAAAACAGACACTTCAAGGGCACGGTCCCTGGAGCTAACTTGCTCCAACTCTGCCCACCTTCTGAATCCTTCCCATCTTTTTAGCTCATCGTGCTAGGAACCCACACATGGGTAAGTCTCGTCCTGAAGCCAGAGCCCTCGAGACCCCGTCTCTGAACACGAGTGCTTTGGGGAGTAAGCCTTCCTTGAACATCCGGGTCACAGCAGCAGCGTTCAAGGATATAAGGTCATTTTAGTTCACATTTTCTGAGATTTCAGTCTGCTTCCGCTTGGCTCCAGCTTTAGACCTGAGATGGCAGTGTGCTATGATGGGAGCACATAGTGGAGGGGCGGGGCCTCTTCATCTCAAGGTAGCAGGGAGACAAACTGAGAAACACAGTAAGGTGCTGGAGTCCCAGGACTCCCTTGAAGGGCACACCCTCAATGATGTAACGTCTTTTATATTTTTTTATGTTTTTTTATTTTCTTAATGATTTATTTATTTGTATTTGTTTGTATGAGGGTGTCGGATCCCTGGTGTTATAGGCAGCTGTGAGCTGTGGGTGCTGGGAATGGAACACGTTTTTGTTTTTTGGGTTTTTTTTTGGATGAGCAGCCAGTGCTCTTAACTCTTGAGCCGTCGCTCCAGCCACCTGGTGCAACTTCTGTTTACTAGTTCCATGTCCTAAAGGCTCAGTTACCTCCCAATAAGGTGACCCAGGCTGTGACCACGCCTTTAGCACGCGGAGCTTTGAGGAACTCCTACCCAACCATAGCGACTTGCACTTAAAATCTAACTTTACTTTTAATCTATTTTTGTTTGTTTTATGTCTATGAGTGTTTAGAGCGTTTGCATGTGTGTGTTCATGTACACACCATGTATGCGCCTGGTGCCCAAGGAGGCCAGAAGTAAAGTGTTGGTTCCCGTGGAGGTGGTTGTGAGCTACCATGTAAGCGCTGGGATCTGGACTCCAATCCTCTGCAAGAGCAGAGACTGCTCTAAAGCACTGAGCTGGCCCAGGCCCTGAAACTGCATCTTAACCGGCAAGCGTGGTGGTACCTGCAACTCCGCCACTCAGAAGGCGGAGGCAAGGAAATCAGGAGTTCATCTCTAACTACTTGCAGAGTTCAGGCTAGCCTGGGCTATGAAATGAGATTCCTACCTTGGACCAAAAAAAAGCCACTTTATTTCTCCACTGTCTTTTAAGTTAGAATGTTAAGACCAGAGGACATCTTATGTGTGGTAAAAAGCCCGTATCTGCTAACTGCGTTTTCCCATTTTGGCTTCAGAATCTGACGATTGCCTTTCTCCTTTGTTTTTAATGAAATTGGTTATTGATTCTAGGAATTGTGTAATTTCAGTGCCTGGGAGCTGAAATCAAATGATCTTTATGAGTGGAAGCCAGCAGCCTTGGTAGGGAGAGACTGATTCAAAAAGAATTAAAAGGGGCTGGAATGATGGCTCAGTGGTTAAGAGTGCCGACTGCTCTTCCAAAGGTCGTGAGTTCAAATCCCAGCAACCACATGATCGCTCACAACCATCCATAATGAGATCTGATGCCTTCTTCTGGAGTGTCTGAAGACAGCTACAGTGTACTTACATATAATAAATAAATCTTTAAAAAAAAAATTCTAAAAAAAAAAAAAAGAAGAATTAAAAGCTGCTGGAAATTCTGTTCCATGTCTTTCCAATAGAGGGCGCTGATGAGACACTGCTGAAGGAAGACCACCACATCCACAATCCCCACAAGAAAGGAATGATTGTAAGCCTGTCCTGGTCCCTTTTGTCTAGATATAGCAAAAGCCACACCTGAGTATTAGAGAGGGGCCATCCTCAGTAGCCACCAAACCTACTAATCTCTGTGTCATCCTTCTCTCAAAAGTTGACACCCCAAATCATTTAAGAGATGGGGTAAGGCCAGGTGTGGTGTTCATGTCTTCCATCCCAGCAGCGGGGTTAAAGGAGACAGAGGCAGGGAGATTTCTGTGAGTTCAAGGTCAGCCTGGTCTACAAACTGAGTTCCAGGACAGCCAGGGCTGTTACTGAGAGACCCTGTCTGGAAAAATAAGAGACAGGGCAGGGTTGAAATATGGAAATAGCTAGAGAGATGACTCACTAGTTAAGAGCACTGACTGCTCTACTGGAGGTCCTGAGTTCAATTCCCAGCAACCACAGGTGGCTTACAACCATCTGTAATGGGATCTGATGCCCTCTTCTGGTGTGCCTGAAGACAGCAACAGTGTACTCATATACGTAAAATAAATAAATCTTAACCAAATAAATAGGGGAATAGAAGGGTTTAGGGTCTCTTGTGACTTTCAGGAATGGGAGGATGATCACAGGGACCCAGATTGAAGAAGTGAGCCCCAGAGCAGCAAGAAAATCTGGGTGAATCTCCTGCCAACAAGGAGATAAGCTATGTAACCATCAAGAACATGTAAATCATAAACAAGAAGAGTGAGAACTAGAGCAGTTAAGAACACAGAATCCACGGGGAACAGGCTCACTCCACTGTGTCATTTTAATAGAAGTGTGGGGAAAGCCCTCCCCAGGGACACACCACCACTGCGGAATAACAAGGCAGTTCACCCTTACCAAAGGGTGCAAGACCACCCGAACAGGGTGGGCAGGCAAACAGGGCTGGGGGTTTACATAGTCTTACCCCAAGGCAGGGGAATGACTGTCTTACAGCGCTGGTGGGAGCTGGACCTCTGAAGCTTATCTGTAACGGGTTAAAACAACAGCAATAACAACAAACTGAGGTGTGATAGAGTCAAGGCTCGGGAATGCCTGGCATCCAGGGTTGGGCAAACAGATTGGGGAGGATTTAAGAATGCTGGCCTTTGATGAGTGAACTAGCTATCCTTAATGGACAGACTATCTCTTACAGATATAACCAACCCATCTATACCATGAAATTCCCAGAGATCCAGTTCAGACATGTTCACCAAAAGTGATGAAGGCCTAGTCTGGACACCATCAAAACCAGCTTCTAGGAAGCCGTGTCAAAGAAGATAAATAACAAGAAACAGACCAGATGTTGGGCATGGTGGTGCAGGCCTTTAACCCCAACACTCGGGAGGCAGAGGCAAATGGATCTCTGTGAGTCCGAGGCCAGCCTGATCTACAGAGTGAGTTCCAGGATAGCCAGGGCTACACAGAGAAACCCTATCTGGAAAAAAACAAAAATAAAAAACAGACTAGAAACTGAACCCCACCACCACCACACACACATATACCCTGATATTTCTTGTATTTTCTAGCATCTGGCCAGGTTGAGAATCAGAATTGTTTGGGCTCAGTGTGCTGGCACACACCATTAGCCCAGAAAGTCAGGAAGCAGAGACAGGTGGATCTCTCTGAGTTGAGGGACAACCTGGTTTATATGGAGTTCCAAGCCTACCGTATACAGAACTCACCTTGAATCCTTCTGCTTCAGGCTTCTACATTGCTGTTGCTGGGATTACAGCGTGTGAGAGTAGAGTCAGGTAAGACCTTTAGAAGACTCTGAGGGCTCTGTCC